>NC_133976.1:33069844-33394011 GCF_047716275.1 Strix uralensis | reverse complement strand
CAGTGTTAGCGAATATCTCTTGAACTAATCTGTATCCCACAGGCCTGGTTTGGGGACTGAAATTATGATGAGTTAATGGATTAGTTTTATTCAGTGCTGGCTATTTCCAGAAGCCAGCAGACAATTCAATTTTATCCATATGTGGATATTGGAGAATGTTTATGGTTAAAGTGATAATTAATATGACATAGTAATTAATGCAATACCTAAAGATTACAAAGGCGAATGCTACTGATAGAGATGAGAGGAATTTTGAGGTTACAATGTGAAAAGATAGCAGAAAAAATCCTGCAAGAAACAGCAACAGAGACCTGGATCACTCCCTTCTTTGCTCACGGCTACCACAAAATACCATCTTTTATTTGCTTTGGTATAATATCATTACGTGAGATAGATTTAGCTGGGCTAACAATTATAGACTGTTGCTCAGTTTAAGACAATAATCTTCTGACATTTTGCTACAGGTAGAAAAGGGATGAAAGGTTTTGACTCAAAGAGTTTGACCACATGATTGACCTAAAGCTACTGAGATTTAGAGAAATATTTTCATTAATACTGTAATATTTGGATCAGTAGCTAGTTCAAGGCATACAAAAATCACATCTGCTCTCTGCTTGTTGTAATGAGGGTCCAGTATCCATGAACAGCTGCTAAAATGACAAAGGCTGAATGGTTTTTGTTTTCCTACTCCTACAGTAATGGGATCCTGATCTCTGTGTTTCCAAATGAAGCTGTTTCTAACAACAGGCAGCACTTAAAAATGCAGGACAGTATTAAATCCAATACTGTAGCCAGCTGAATCTCAGTGGGGAATATTTTTATAAATTTTTATTATAGGGAAAAATGGAGGCACTATTTTCCCATGCCACTGCTGATCTTAACTTACATGTTATAATTTGTTTACTCACTGTCATTCAGATTCTGATCTAGATGACAGTAATGTAATTTTGGACTTCAAGATCATCATATTCCCCTGCTTCAGGCCAAAGGCAAAGAACATTTGGTTCCAAATCACTAATAGTTTTTGCTCAAAGGTCTGGTATAAAGCAAATAAATATGCCAGACTGGCATTTATTTCCTGATTATATGCAACAAATAAATCCTCACCTGTTCGAAAGGAAACTTCATATTATCTTGACATTAGAAAACTTTCTAAAGTTTTCTCATGAGGCTACACAAAGAGGCCTCAGTTGAAGGTGGACATAGATATCCCATCGATAATTGAGTTTACAGGTCTTGCAATAGATAAGGCCTCTTAATTTTTAAATGCTTTTAGGCTAATTGCATTATTTACTAATTAGGAGTCCTTGATATTTACAGAGAATATAATTCTGTGTGCACACAAGCTCATGGGGAATAACAAATCTCCCCTCTCCTCTCCCTTCCCTGACAGCCCTCAGAGGCAGGCCCGGACCTCACTCCTCTCTCAGGAGCAGGGCTGGGTAGGGAAAGGGGGCAGAGGAAAGGACACTGCATTACTGTTACAGTGGCACTGCTTATTCCTCCATCCACATCACAGGTCTGCCACCACTGTCCAAGATTAATGCAATAATCTGATTCTTACACCTGTAGGGGAATCAATAATAAAGACTAGATGGTGCAGCCAGGAGAACATTAAACTAAGGCAGAATAATAAGGAAGACTGGAACATGGTAGAGGCTCTTAGTGTGGGGACATGTGCTCTAAGGGTTTCCTTCAACCAGTAGCACAAGATCACAAAAGTTCCTTAAAAAATCAAAATTAAAAATATTTTAACTCCGAAGCCATTACAAAGTGAATATATTTTCAGCTTATTAATGGAAAATGAAGGTGAATTAATCTCTGGACTGGAAGATTGTGCTTGTATAGAGACCAAAATTGTGATGATTACATTTATTGTGGCCAAAAAGTAGGGCAGATCCGATCTGGAACATACACATGGGGTATTTCTGAATGAGTCAAAGAGAGCAAAACTAACTGGAAGAAAAATACATTGCTGTAAAACACAATTTAGATTTCTTCATGAAGGTTTGTTATATGGCAAGAAAGCTGAGAGTCCACTGTCAAAAGAGAAGAAACTTTGGTCCTAGATCCTTCTATTGCAGGGGTGAAGTAAATCTATCACAAATGGGGGAAATCCAACAAAATGTAACACAAGAAAAAAGAAAGAAATGGATAATGATCAATATAATTTGTGAAGTGAACGTAATTGATAACAGAGGCTAATAACATCATGGATTTGTCTCTGGACAACAAAAAATAAAGAGCTTTTTAAAAGTATATGAGGAACAAATGAAATCCCAGCAATAATACAAGCCCATTACTAGAGATGATAATGCCATTAATAATGAGACAGGAAATGCAGGAGTATACAATAAATAAATCCCTGTTCTGTTTTCAAAATGAAACTAGAGGAAGTGCTTCTTTCACATGAAGATGATGAAATACTGAGTTAAGAGCTGAGAAAGATATTTAAAAAACCCAATCCTTGTATGGGGGATAAATCGTTTCAAATCATGAGGCTTGGATAAGTTACACCTAAAAATTCCAAAGAATTACTTGAAGAGATTTCTGCCTGGAGCACCTGCAAAATCCTGGGAGTCTCAAAGCAAGTTAATCTTAAAAGAATTATGAGGTTATCCAGGTGTCTCTAGCACAAATATTCTCTAGGAAATCAGTTCCAGATAAAATAGTAGTAAACGAAGATGGAGGTCAGTTAATTATGATAACAAATATGATTCCATAATAAACTCAATTAAATGTGCAGGAATTATGAATTTGGTTGATACATCTATTCTGGCGAAACAGGCTTTTGTAAGGCACTTGTCTTATTACTGCCAGGCACCATTAATGTCATCACACAGCATCAGTGAAGTATGCATTAAAGGGATTACAGTTGGTCTAATAGATCTGTGAAAGTTGGCACCAATAATCATCTGTGAATGTAGGTGTTCTACAGAATCTTGTGGTATTCAGTGTCATAGAAGTAAACAAAAATACCACCACTGATAAAATATTGACTAACATAAAGATTGGGTTGACCTCCCAAAACAAACTGAGGTGTAATACAACAAATATGAAGTTATGAATAAAAGATGCAAGGCAGATTTAAAGACAGTTAGAGGTACCTCAATAACAATGACTAAATTTTTGAATTTAATGTTGCCTTGGTTTTCTCACATGCCTATCCCAAAGTCATGTCTTCTAATGTGTCCTGGGACAGGTGCCGGACAAAGCAGTACTCAGAATATGGCATCTCCATCCTATCTCCTGAAAGCATTGAACAGGCAAATCATAAAAATGCTTACTGTGTGCCTTCCCCCCACCCCAGGTTAGTCACAACAAAAAATGAAAAGGCAGCAACCTTTTCTTTCTAAAGGACTTCTGACGTGGGAGGGTACAGTGTTGCTCTTTAAACCATGACCAGGATTCATCCTGGCGATGGAGATGAGAGATTCAGTTGTGCCATCTTCCTAGGGATTCACTGCCATCATTTCGCATTTAGTTTCTGAGGCACTATACAAACACTTATCAGCAAGCTAATGTGGGTCATGTAAAAGGTATATTCAAACTCTGTTGATGAAACTGTCCCACTATTTGGCAAAGAATGCAAAAATCCCTGGGTCAGAAAGTCAGGATAGCTGCACTGTGGGGAGGCCCTTCGCTTACTTGAGTGGTAGGAAGTGCAAGCTATGACCCTGCACCAGCCACTAGAAAAAATGAACAGTCAGAACAGACCCAAAGACTGGAGTCCAGGACTGACTGGCATGTAGCATGTCTTGAGTCATCTTGGTATTTTTTTCTCTCTCCCTTGCTTTCACATTTTGAAGTCTTTTTGTTTGCAAATTCAGGCATTTCCTAAGGACTGCAGGGTGGTTTCCTACAGACAGGGGATGTCTGTAGGCATATGGGAGCAGGTAGATGTAGGTCTAAATCAGACGTAGTAGGAAGGAGTTTAACCCCGTCTCTCACAGCCCGGGTTGTGCTGAGTGGCAGGTCCCTGTGGGAAAGGGAAGATGCAGTCAGCCATTGTATTGTCTTTCCAGCTGTGTTGGAAGAGGAAGGCCAGGCTCCTGCTTAACTGCAGGAGACTATGCTGGTCTTTGTAATGAAATGTGGTCCTCTTCACCCATATGTGGTGTTTGAACCTCATAGAAGGACAAAATGTAAGAGGCAGCCTGTTCTCTACGAACTATTTTGAAAGCGTGTTGCGCTACCAAACTGCCCACTAATTACCAGCTGACTTGACTGTGCATGGGCTCTCCATTTACCCATGTGTGGTCTCCTGATCTGTCACAGGCAAGACATAGTAAACAGTAACTGATGGTGGATCTGAATAGTGGGGTTTATTTAAGAAAGGTCAAGTTTCAAGCTTTTTCCCTCTCAGCCTCACTTGCTCCCCTCAGCTTTACACTTACTTGGTCTCCAATTCCCTTTTCTACAGGGCAATCACTGCTGGCCCAGGAAGGTTGGGAAGAAAGTCAGGTCAGTTCCTCTTGTGCCACTGCTCATGAGCATCACCCACCAAGGTCTCTGGATGCCCCGGCATTCATCTCCATCCATCTCTCTGATCTCCACGATCTTCACCCACTTCAGGAGCTTTCCTTCAGCCAAGGTCTTCATCACCATTCTGGGGTCGCTTCTTCTTTCCCAGAGTCAAAACAGTCTGTGTGCAGGAGCACAACATGTAATCAGTCCCCTAACTGGTGGTCCTGTCTTGTGTCCTTTTATGAATAGTGGTGTTCAAGACATGTCATGTCTTTTGAGTTCCGGTGTTATTAAAATGTATGACTAGCCCTTAATAGCTGCAGCTAGCAAGTAGCAGGCTTCTGCTTTAGAGTTCAGAAGTTCAGTTTTGGGCATTCACTCACACACACATATGCATGTCTTGCCTGTCCACGTTCACCTTTTAAGATATTTTTTTGCCTAAGTCAAATTCTGCCTTGCACTGCTTTCAGCATTTTCTTACTGGCTGACTCTGGGCAGCTCTGTGGACAAAACTAAATCTTCTTGGTACTTAACCCTGACTCCACTCCATCACTTTGTGGCCTAAATCAGGGGATGTTGCTATGGGGCTGTAGGAAGAAAATCCCTTCTTTGGATCTGAACTCAAAGAAGCAGCTCTGCAGTTAGCACAATTCGATCTAATCTTCAGATCGTACATACTCATGGGGAGAGATGAAGAAATAGGAAGTAGTATTCCTGTTTTAGTTCTGTTATCAGCAGTTTCTTGGGGAGAAATGATCTATAATTTTATCTTTCTCAGTGTATTCTTGTAATCCCCTTATTTCCTTTCATTGTTTGTCAGTCCATCATTCAGAACATTTTTCATGATTGTATTTTTGATTCCAGTGGGATCTTTGACTAAGGTGTATGAAACATGTGCAGCTATAAGTTTAGATGAGCTGTATAATGAATACAACAGTCTTGCAAGTCTCTAATATTAAAAGCATGTTGAACAAAGATATCAGAAACTCAGAAAAGTATAGGTGGTAGAATAGTATAGGTGGTAGAACAGTGTTTCAACAAGCTTAACTTCTAATAACAAAATATAGTTTATATAACAACTTAAAGAAATCATCTTCCACTAACTCTCTCTCTCCACTGATATATACGACTCATCAATTGAATTAAAGTTTGGAAGCTGGCCAGTATGAAGAAATGTTTTGCGTGCGGTTACATGCATTAGAAGCTTGCATAACTTTAGCTGTCATGAACAAGCTTTAATTAAAAAGAAAATTAAGAAAGGAGTAACACCTTGCCTAAATGTCATCAGTGCAGATTAACACATGTTATTGAATCAACAGGTCTCACTAACGAATGTTAGTAAAATAACTGGTAGAATGACTCATGCCAGTAAGACAGATGAGTAAGCATCAATATCCAAATTTTGAAGAAGAAGAAAACAAAATCATAGGAAGCCTAAGGATCCTATCCAGAAAAGTTTTCTCTAAGTTTGCAGTCATTAAAGAGAACTGAAGATGCTCATTTCTTTGCTAAAATTAATCGCCACAGAATGCAGCAGATGCCAAAATATCAATGGGTTTTTAAAGAAATTGAAAATATTAATGAAACAAAGACCATTAATTAATGACAGAGAAGTCAGGAAATTTAAGAACATGAGGCTCAGGAAATTTAAGAACATGAGAAGTGTCACTGTATTCTTTCCCTGCTCTTATATTTCCCTGCTTATCCAGGATATTGGGGAATATGAACACTTGGTCTGACCCAGTATAAGCATTCTTAAGGTATGTTCTTTACCTCCTCAGAAAATCTATGTGATATATGAATGAATTTTACTTCTGAAAAAAAGAAAAAATATGCAGATGAAGTGTGAACTGAGTTACCATGAGCTCTTTTCTGCTTTGCAAAGGGACAGGGCTTTCTCTATAAATAATTGCACACCAAGCATGCAGCCAAGTAAGCTTCTTGGGAAGTAAATGATCCAAGAACAGTCTAGCTATATCAGGATTACATACTCCAGGGATTTAGCAGAAGCAGAAGGATTTGCATGGTACGAAGCTCCTGAGAAACCTCTCAATAGAAACATGATTTTCTTTCTTTCACATGGTGTATGGTCCAGCAGCTGCTACTCAGTGTTCGTATTTTTTCAACAATCCAAATTATTGGAAGACACTAAGTAGTCTGAAAGCCAGCTACATTTTTAATAAGTTCTGCATATTTTTTTTAAAGTGCAGTCTCAGAGGAAATGGTTATTCAGAAGAGTTAGGGAGTGCTCCTATTCTGTTGCTGAAAAGCCAGGAATTTGTAGTGCACAGATGAGGACAACTTTCTGTTTTCAAAAAGTGATGCAAGTATTCAGATTTGCTGCAAATCCTGATGCAGGATAATATAATGCAAACTTTTGAAGCACACCTTTATTCCATTTTGTTACCTGTACAGGCATGGCAAAGTTGGTCAACAGTGCTTGATGTATTAGCAGTTCTTTGACAGGTCTGGATACCAGTATAATGTGGGCATCATTCACCTCCATTTGCTTTAGGTCATGCATTATTCTCCAGTTCATAGCTTCATAAAGCTGTGGAATAGCCTTTCTCTAGGAGAACTTGTGAAAAAAGAACATAGTAAAAAGGGTTAGATGTAGCCATAAATATGATAAATGGCTTGCTAGAAACTACATTAAATAGCAGCAATATCAGCCCAGAGATGAGTTCTGCAACATTCTTATTGCAAGCCTGTGTGGATGGATGATTCACTATGTGCTTGCTTTTCATGGACAACATTTAATGGAACGTCCTATGTCACTAGTCATTTGCACTCCAAATACAGAAGACTTGTGTGTTGCTGTTTAACATTTCATCACACTTTTCTCATTCTCCAGACCTCTATTAAATGATGGGAAAGGAAATCAGATATGGTACAAGTTATGCCTCCCACTCCTTTCTGTAGCACTTTATCTAGAATCTTTTGACTGCCCCTGTTGTGTTTTTTTTGGTTTTTTTTTTGTTTTTTTTTAAATTTTCTAGTCATTGTCCAATGAAGAGGATTTTCCCACTGTGCTTCTCTGCACTGTAATCCCCCAGACAGCAAGTCCGACTACTCAGCTTAGTGCTGAGTCCTGCAGCAAGATCCTGAGTACTCGAGAACAAACTATGCCCATTTTTTGTGCAGTGGCTCTGTTTTCAGAGTACAAAACTTAAAAAAAAGTCACATTCCTATCAAGAATGCCTCCTGTTGTATTTTTTCAGAGGATGTGTCTTCTAAATACAAACTTCAAATATTGGTATGCTATAGATAAAGAAACTCACATACTTTTTAAAAGAACATTTACTGGACGGTAAAATTGCAGAAAGGAAAGAATAAAACGGGAGAGCAAGCCTCAGTGATGAAATCAAACAAATATTACCAATACTAGGCTCTTGTGGAAAAAAGTTATGACAGGAAAGAAATAAGCCTTCCTTTCACAGTGACAGCAAAGATTTGAAAATGGTAACAGAAAGTCTACTGTCAGGATGACTTTATTACTGTAATAGATAAGTCTGCTCTATGAGATCATAGTGTATTTGAGGATTTGTCTCAGAGTTGCTTGCAGCAATGCATCTCATTCAGCCCCTGAGCCTCGCTGATGCACCAAGCTTGACCCTGAGTCTTGGAAATGTACTCACTATCAGTCAAGCTTATTCACATTAATGTAGACCACTTTTATTTATCATAGTAATATACTTCATTTATATTTATTGCATACTGCCTCCTTTAGTTGAGCTTTGACCTCAGATTGACCCACATGTTTGTATACTGTACATGGAGGTACTGTTACTTTTGTGGATAACATCAGCTGAAGATCAGACCTGAAGAGACACTTGGGGCCAGACTACATGGAAAAAAACAGAACAGACATATCAAATTGCAGTTAAATCCAGCCACATTATTTACAACATCTCAAACAATATTTTTACACCTCAGGGCATTTATAGCAATTATTCAATACAGAGTGTGCATTATTTTAGCCCCTGATTATAGCAGATTTGACAGCTTGTATTATAGCTTGAGAATCATCACTAAAGCTATCCTGGGACCTGCCTGAGTGTTTAGAGGTGACAGGAGAAATCTTCAGCTAGTAATCCCAATTTGTGAAATAAGCAGATTTTATTTGTCTCCAATTACTTCCCTAGCATACCTTCACTGATGTATAACTAAATAAACCAGACATGCCTTGGTGTTCATGGCATATAGCTATGTGAGAGCAAGCCTTGTAGGTGTTGGCTGACCCCTCCTGTTTGGTGTGTGATGCAGGTTCTTATGTGAGAGTTCTGTGCTGGGAAGATGTGTCAGAATAAAGAGGAATAAGAAATGCACCATGGTCTCTTTTTGGGAAGGTTTCATAGCATTCAGTCTGTGGGAAGCCTGCCCTCTGCTCCTTCCAAACTATAGATATAACAGGACAATTGCTAGCAACCAAATTACTGAGGCATAAGGATCTATCAGCTGGCGGATAAGCTATGCTACCTAATTGCATGAACAATCCTTGTCTGTTACAAGTGAGAAGTGTGTTAGCTGAAATTATGAAGGTGGCTTGTATTAGAAATAAATATTTTATTTTACTGAGCCTCATCTCAATGCTACTTACACAAAATGGCAAATGTGACCTTTACAATGATTTAAGCTAATGCTTTTTTGTTTCACCTATGTATTAGGTGACATACGCACATACAGCCAGCCACTCCAGTTCAGTGACAAAAGGCAAACCTATGGAAACTCAATTGCTTGTGATCATCTGCCCATATCTGGTATTTGGTTCAGCTTGTGTCCAAACCCATAAGAAAAAGGTAGGCTTTGAAATTAGGAGAATTGAAGCTTTTGGAAGTTTGAATAGGATTTCCATGTCCGTAACCTGAATTGTGTATGGATTCAGGAACACAGGCAATATAGCAGAAGTTGGAGAACACAAACATGATATCATTTATTGAGCTCAATCCACTCAGTGTATGGGCTACAATCATAGAATCATTCAGGTTGGAAAAGACCCTTTGGATCATCGAGTCCAACCATCAGCCCTACTCTACAAAGTTCTCCCTTACACCATATACCCCAACATCTCATCTAAATGACCCTTAAACACATCCAGGGATGGTGACTCCACCACCTCCCTGGGCAGCCTATTCCACCGTCTGACCACTCTTTCTGTGAAAAATTTTCTGTGAAAAATGTCAAGCATCGGCTTTTTTTTTTTTTTTTTTTTTTTCCTTTTCTGGAGTTCTTTATCTTGGTCATAGTAGGAGGTTTTCTGCTCTAGGTTGGGACATGGTTATTAGTGGATCTAAAGTGTTTTTTCTATTTGATTTTCCACTCCTATATGTTTACAGCTTTTATTTATTGGTTTGCAAAGTGCTTGAAGAAACCAGTGTTATACTCTTGGAAATATCTTAGTCTACTCAGGGTCAAGTCCTTTCTTCATTTGCACAATGGGCGATGTGGTGTATGACTCCTGCAAGGGCTTTAGACTTCACAGATGGACAGGCTATATCAGAGAAATAAAAAGAGAAAGTAAAAAGAATGAGACATTTAACTGCTACAGCACTTTTCTTAAGTGAAATCCTTGGGGCCAGAATCTATGTCACTTGGCATTGTGTGCACTTAAGTTACACCAATGAAAATTGTAAAGCAGATGTAATTTGCTTCCTGCTCCCAGTACTTTACATTACCAGACACTTCTGAAGAATCTTGCAAGAGGGATTTTTTCCCCCCTTAAAGATGAGAAATGGTCTTCTGAAAGAAATGGTACAAATGTCATTGTCTGGACTTCCTCTCATTAAATGAGTACTGGGAAAGACTTGAAAATGTGTAGCAGTCTGGTGACCTGGGAGTCTTCTCCAGCTCTAATTTCTGTGATCAAGGAGACAAAGGATATAGCTGGTATTGAATTATGCCTGAGGCACAGGGATTCCTGGAGCTGATCACCTCTCTCATGAAAATGTCAGTCCAAAAGGTTTTCCAATACGTTTCACTGACAATTTTGACATGTGAAATTCAGGTGCTTCTCTGAACTCTAGCTGATGTTGTTGATAATATTTATTATCACAAATGTCAAGGTACTGTCCCAGTTGCTTTATTATTGAACTTTTATTATGTGACCTTCCACACGATTATTAGTCTACAGTGGTTTGTGATACTTCAGAAGGTCCAGCATGAGCTTCCTGTGATGACAGGACAGTAAATGGTTAGAAATCTATCTCCACAAGCCATATGGTAGGCAATACAAGGACCCTTAATAGGACTCATTTCCTGAGTTGCTTTTGCCCTGTTTTTTCTCTTTAATCTTTGACCTAAGCAGCTCAGTCTGAATGCTTGGGATGCCTTTCTGATAGGGTTTTAGGAGTTATATTCAAGTGTTTTCAACCTGGGGAACTCAGGTACAAAAGGTTATAAACCTACCTCTGGATTTATTGGATACATTCAGACACTCCTTTCAAATCAAATAAGAAGTAGGATCTCTTTCATTGCCCACTTGACTCCAGACAATGTTTCTGATTTACTGGTTGATTCTTCTTTACAAAGATTCAGATACCCCTTGAACACTTCTTTGAAAATTCTGAGCAAGCAACAGGGAAGGAAGAAGGAAAATGCTTCTTTGATAACCATGTTGTAAAATCATAGAATCATAGAATGGTTTGGGTTGGACCTTAAAGATCATTTCATTCCAACCCCTCCTGCCATGGGCAGAAACACCTTCCACTAGCCCAGGTTGCTCTGCCTTGAACACTGCCAGGGAGGGGACATCCACAACTTCTGTGGGCAACCTGTTCCAGTGTCTCACCACCCTCACAGTAAAGAATTTCTTCCTCATAACTAATCTAAATATACCCTTTTTCAGATTAAAGCCATCAACCCTCATCCTATCACTACACTCCCTGATAAAGAGTCCCTCCCCATCTTCCTTTGGCCCCCTTTAAGTACTGGAAGGCCGCTATAAGGTCTCCCTGGAGCCTTCTGTTGTCTAGGCTGAACAGCTCCAACTGTCTCAGCCTGTCCTCACAAGGGACATGCTCCAGCCCCCTGATCATCTTTGTGGCCTCCTCTGGACCCGCTCAAGCAGGTCCCTGTCTTTCTTATGTTGGGGGCCCCAGAGCTGGACACAGTACTCCAGGTGGGATCTCATGAAAGCAGAGTAGAGAGGGTGAATCACCTCCCTTGACCTGCTGGCCACACTTCTCTTGATGCAGCTCAGAATACAGTTGGTTTTCTGGGCTGCAAGCACGCATTGCTGGCCTGTAGTCGGTTTTCCATCCACTAAAACCCCCAAGCCCTTCTCTGCAGGGCTGCTCTCAATCCACTCACTGCCCAGCCTGTATTTGTGCATGCGATTGCCTCAACCCATGTGCAGGACCTTGCACTTGGCCTTGTTGAACTTCATGGGGTTTGCACAGGCCCACTTCTCAAGCCTGTCAAGGTCCCTCTGGATGGCATCCCTTCTCTCCAGTATGACAATTGCATCACACAGCTTGGTGTCATCAGTAAACTTGCTGAGGGCACAACTCAATCCCACTGTCCATGTCACAAACAAAGATGTCAAACAACACTGCTTCCAACACCAGCGCCTGAGGAATGCCACTCATGACAGCTCTCTACTTGGACATCGAGCCATTGACTGCAACTCTTTGAATGTAACCATCCAGCCAGTTCCTTATCAAGCCAGTGGTCCTTCCATCAAATCCATGTCTCTCCAATTTAGAGACAAGTTTATTGTGCAGGACAGTGTCAAATGCTTTGCACAAATCCAAGTAGATGACTTCAGTTGCTCTTGCCTTATCCACCAATGCTGTAATCCTGTCATAGAAGGCCACCAAATTTGTCAGGCACAAATTCTGACAGGCCAAATTTGCCCTTAGTGAAGACATGCTGGCTGTCACAATCACCTCCTTATTTTCCATGTGCCCTAGCATAGCTTCCAGGATACTCTTTAACAGTGTGGTAAAGAACTTGAGAACCCGCTTCCGCTGCTTCTCTCTGAGAAGGCCATATACACCTCTGCAAACCTGGTGCTGAGCCCACTCTCCACCTTGGTAACGTTTTAACTTAGGTTTGCTTTGCTCAGGTTTCTATAATAAAGTAGAAGCATTGGAGGACAAGCTTATGTGTGTTTTTGAAAAAGAGCTTTACTAACTGGGAATTTTTTTCATTTAGATTTGCTTTCCTTATGTCCCAGCAGCAGGACAGCCTGCTCTCCTGCTGCTAACTCTGACTGGCTATAACAGATGGTTTCACCTGTCTTTTATGGGGTCTTTTCAGATCCGACAAATATCTTAGAATGAGGAAAAGCACAAGAGACATCTATTATCTTATGGTACTTCCTTAACTCTAACCATTATCAAAGCTTCAGTAACTGTGTCTATATCTTTTTTGACAAGCTAATACAATCAACCCCATTCCTTCAGCTCATCTACTATCAGTATGGGAATATCATGTTCTGATGAAATTGTTAACATTAATAAGCACAGTGTTGAAATATTAACCCCTTTTGTCTCTCCAGGGCATTGTAATCAACAGATCAAGTAAAACTTAAAATGTGTGGAGATTTCTACAGTACATAGCACACCAAACAATGACTTAAAACACACTCTGAAGAGACCCGTTCTTTTAATATATAATATGTAACTCATACATAATATGGAATGAGAATTAGAGACAGAGGATTTAGTGATCTTTCATAGGAAGGTTTAAAAGAAGATATCTATTGCTGCACCATCAATTGTTTTATTCTGCTATCCTGGAAGAGACATAAGTTATAAAGGAAATACCATAATGAACTTCCCACATAGATGAACTAAACTGGAAAGAACTCCCACCAGTGTGCATTATGCAAATCTCCTTATTCCCATCTCTCGTATGCTTCTGCACAAACACCAATCTTCTTGCCCTCAACTGTCTTGCCATTTGCTTCCTTAGTCAGGAAAATAAATTCTAGTGTGAAGCATGAACTTTCAGTGAGCTTCCACATTTCAGCAGATCATTACAGTAGCAGCTATAAAAAAACCCCTTTTTTGACAAGAAAACCAAAATACACCACAACACTCTTCCAACAGCCAAAAAGTGATAGTTATATTTCCAGTATTGTGCATCTGTCACTAACTTTCTCTCTGGAAGGCCCCCCTGTAAGGTATAAGTCAAAATCAGAATACCTGATGTGTTAGCTGTGTCATTCTGTTGTTAGGTTTTGGGGTTTTTTAGAGGATGGCGGCTATTAATACATAGCTTTAGCAACCTCTATGTACCTCCAGGCTGTTTTTTGTCTGATTCCTTGCAAAACGTGGATGAGGTGAGCATCCTAGGGATGAAAAACCAGAGTATGAAAAAACTCTATCTTGCTTGCCAGCTTCCATCTGTGCAAGTTACTGGGGCAGCCAGATAATCCTGCAAAAAATGAGGTAAATCATAGGAAGATCATAGTTTGAATGTTTTTTGTCTTTCATTTACCTGACAATGCTTTAGATGTGTTCAGATACTACTATTTCTGGAATGTCCATGACACATGGCTCTGATAATTAAAAGATATCTTGCCCTTAACCTCTCATTTTCACAGTGAGTGTGTTAACACGAAGCATTACCCAATTGTTAAGTCTAGGCATTGATTATTTCAAGCTGTACATGAGCTAATATTGTTTTCCTTGTGGACAGACTAATGTATTTGTCCACAACAAAGGACAAACAGATGTACATCTTTATTTCAGAGCTCAGAGATCAATTTTTCAGAAGGAAACTGGAAAAAATTACTTGTACTGCTGTTAAGCAGTTTCTTTCTTCGTTTTCTTTCTTCTCCCACTGAGGGTACCAGTTATAAATACTTCCATTCTTGCCACACGAAAGGTAGGGAGCAGCTGCTTCCATGGAGGAGGAAACACATGCTTTGTAGAATAAAGAAAGCTTGTGCACTTTTTATTAAAAACTGCATTTTACAACTGAAACATAGTCTGCAGATGGAACAGCTGATATGGCTATTTTGCTGGTTGTTAAAGAGTTTATACTACATTAAATTGACTCCCATGGGTTTAATTTTTCAGTCATGTTACAACCACCAACCTTTCTTATTGAGAAGGTCAATAGGCACAATGTGAAGTCTTGTAAATCATTGCCTTGCTATTTTTGTAATATATAATGTGACCCTTTTCACACACCTTAAAAATTATAAACCAGAGCACATACTGTATATCAAACAAATAAATCAGCTGCTATAAATACAGTCTTCCTTTTGGTTCTGGACAGATTAATTCTACTGTATTTCATATGTTTTAAATTGTTTTTGGCTTCACAGGCAAGATCTGCTTTTGTATTCAGAAAGCAGAGACCCTGGATTTAATCTATTTAAAAAGCTTAATAGAGCCAAAGTGACCCTGAAAGCATATTTTAAAATGATTCCACTAAAAGCCTTAATTACTATAAACATTAAATAAATTAAGTGATTATACTGAAAAAAAAACCTGGTCTGCTGACAGAAACTTTTAAACTGAAATTTTGAGAAGGAGAAAGACCAAGTGAGAATTAAGTGTTATTGTGACCTGATTGTCTATTTAGTGCTTCAGGGATGCTTTTTTCCTCAGGTGTATTTACTAGACATGTTTCACACACAAAGTGAAGTTCTTGATATGACATCTGGGGAAAGTGAGTCACTGAGGAATTTGTTTTATAATGGAAAACTATAGTGCTGTAAGAAGAAATTTGTTTTAATCAAGAGACTGTTTACTCAGCTGCACAGCAAAGCAACATATTTATACCTCATATTCTTGTGCAGTTTCCTTCATGCTTATTACCATCTGCATTAAAATATATCTTAGGTTTATGCCTACAATCCTCTTGCATCAGCCTCCCAACAGTCAATAGTGAGAAATAGATGGCCTTGGTCATGCTTGGTATCCCAGTACTTTTCCTGGTCCTCAGGGGTTCTGCCTCCACCATCAGAGGAAAAGGCATTGATCAGAAGTATTTGAAAAGAAACATATGTAAGAAAGGGAAATGATCAGAATTAAGGCTGTTCAGCTTTTTAAAAGTAAGAGCTACAAAAGCTCTGAGACCTGTGAAACGCTGTTTCTGCTGTGTCAACTCCACCCTGCATAAGATATTTCTGAAACACCTCTCAGTCATGATCTACAGAGAAGTGACTTTTGCCTTGGACACTGGCAATTTGGGTGGAGGAAAAGAGGAGGTGTGCATGTGCATGACCGTGTATGTCCATTTTGCAGGTGCCTTTCATACTGCTAGCAAAATCCATGTTATGGAGCTGAACCAACGATGAGATGGCCCTTGAATTTCAGCTGGATGAGTGTCCTATGAAGGCTTAATAACTGTGAACAGATCATCCTGCTACTGATTTTGCTGAAAAAGTTTAAGTGAGAGTTTGCTTGTTTGCTATTTACATGTTTTTATCTATTTTATCATGTCTTCATCACCTTATTATTCTGATGATCCTTTTGTTCTTCCTTCCTCTGTCTCCCCTACCCCACATTTTTACAGTATATAAAAATGGAGAAAGAATTTTTAACTTGTTAAAATAAACATTCATGCTTCATGTTTACTGCAGTTTTCAAGGACTTGGAGAAACACTGCTCTGAACAAAACTGAGGTTGTTAGTCCTGTAAGGTCCAAGCCAGCTGGGAAGTGCAGTTTATTGGGGAAGCAGTCTTTGCCCTAGTTCAGTGAAAGAAATGAGATTTGTACTTCCATCCTTGTATGAGGTCAGTCAGAATTTGACATGGCATAAAACACTTTATCATGAGAACCATCAGATATATCTATAGATTCTGTCTAGGCTGACAGCCAAGTTGTGATCTGTACAATTCCCTGATAAAGACTTGCATTATCTTTTTAGAGAATACCTTTTTTTATGTGGTAAGTTATAACTGAGAGTGTCCTACAAAAAATTGTGATCACGTTGTGATGTAACTATAATTAGGGGAAAGGGACTGCTTCTTTGTGGTTCATTTGATGTAAGGGCCAAAAAAGTTTGAATTCAGTGATCTCACGATCAAGTCAGGTCTGCTTGTATTGGATATTCTAGTCATTGTAATTCATGAAAATAATCTGCTCACATTTACTTTTCTTAGGCAGCAAAATCCCTTTGATTTAGACATCTAAGAGTTTTCCTCTTCCTTTTCCTCCACCTCTTCAGGGAGCTTCCCCAAAAGAGTTGTCAGATCAGCCCTTCAATTCCTAGCATTTTCTCTACAGTTCTTCCAAATATGTAAAGTAGACCTGGATCTCAATCTGATTTATGTCCTGTATTTCATCTCAGAACATGTTTAGAGGCTGAAACTGTAATACAAAGTGCTGGGAGTCCATGAGTCACACCATGTAATATAGACGTGGAATTTTTTTTTTTTTTTGTTACATTCTAGAATATATATTTTACAAAAAAAAAAAAAGAGAAATAAAACTCACTTTGCTGAATGCACACAGCTGAAAAGTGAGGCATAGCACCAAACATTTCTGGTTCTCAACCTCATCTGAAAAGTTTCTGAAATTTAAATGCAGATATCATGATTTTGGGATAAAGCTCCCTTTTTTTTTTCCCCTGTGGTGAAACATACAACACAGAACAGCATTTGTTGTATGAATCTACAACAAGGGTCAGACACTTAAAAATAATACCACCATTGTATTTTTCATTTGACAGTGTAAAAACTTTGGTTGCATTCAGGGGAGCTCAGTGAATGTGTTTTTATAAGAAATAGGAATTATAATGCATGTTTGAAAGAAGTAGTGAACAGTTAGGCATTAGTGAACATGAGGCAGGTGGCTACGACCAACAGAAAAGAGTTTGCGAAGAAACAGTGACACAATATAAACACTGTGATGGGAAATGGCCTTCCTACATCCATACACACTGCACCTGCAAAACTGGGCTCGGCTTCATTGTCTTCTGTCTGTTTTCCTTTTTTAAGAACACCCTCTGTCTCCCTATGCTCCCAAAGAAACCAAATCACATAACCCTGAGACCTTTTAAGCTTTTACTCCAAAAAAAGTTAGTCCCAATATTTTAGTTTGATAGAAAAAAAGTAGCTCAGTCAATGACATATAACCTACTAGTTTCAAACCTAAGGTTAGTTCTGGGGGACTTGGACAAAAATGCATTTGTAAATATAGCTATGGTAGGCTACAGCTTAAAAAGTATTTCACATATTAGAACTTTGCATGAGACTTTGTGAAAATTTTGACAATGTTGTATCAGCATATCTAACACATTGCAGCAAGCCACAACATTTTAATTGTCACACAAGGAATAAAAATATTAAATATGTGAAGAGTGAGTACAGCAACAAAACCCCAGGTAAGCTTTTTTTGGTAATATAAATAAGGGAGATAAAGACTGGATCATTTATTAATTAATTTGCCTTCATCAAATTTCCTTCAGAAATGTGCTTCATATAATGGAATATACTTGTTTTGTATGACAGAAAAATATTTTACTGACAATGAAATATCCACAGCCAGCAATAAATACAATCATGTAAGTAGTTATGCTTTTGACTGTCTAACTTCAAGATTTTTAGATGTCAGCAATAATTACATGATATATTCATTTATTTTCCAATGTTAAAGAATACGCCATTGACTTTGGATGGCATTAACAAGCCTGAAAGCTTGTTCAAGCTTTCAAAATAATTCAAAATATTAAAATACTCAGTTCTTACAGCTTTTCAAATAGAATTTCCAGAACATTGGTGTTTTCCATTGAAAACAGATGTTCTAATATATACCATGATGTTACTAGATAGTTATATAATTTAAAATGTAGTTCAAAATCTAAACTAAACTGCCCTCTCTAATCCTTGATTCAAAGGATGTTGGATGTTAAAAGAATTTTGTTAGCTGAAGCAATGTCATATTGACTGAGCATAATGGTCTTCTGGGAAATTTCTCAGACATTTAATCAAAATAGGAGCTCTCAAGGGCACAGGAATTTCCCATTCTGCTCTGTTGGTCATGGAGACCCTGGTGAGATCTCTTCACTGATCCAGGCAATCATTCACAACATGCATTTTATGTGGGTGTCTGAACTGGTATAATGCTGAAAAAATCCTGATTACTCATTCTTAGATTTCTATTCCAGGGTTTTACAGGTATCAATGGTGTGGGGCACAGAACAGCTGTGGCAAGGTGTGGGGTCAAGGGCATTGCAGAGACGGGTCTTTGTCTCTTCATGCTTGTATCCCCTTTTTTTCCTCTCCCTCTCTTTCTGTTGCTTGCGCTCCTGAAGACATACATTACACACTGAAGTAATGCTTGGGAAGTTTTGTCACATTGTACTCTCTCATCCTGTGAGGAAATTGGCTTTTCTGTGGACATCTGTCTTCCATTTGCAGCTGGGTAAACAGGAGCTTTTGGGCGGTGGAGTGGAGGGCTCCTCCCTCTCCTACAGCATTTTCCATTTTTAGGGTGTCTGGTGAGCCCGTCAATCTTTCTCCAACAGAACCTTTTGCTTTATTGAATTCTCCACTTACAGTCTGCACTGTGCTACAGTGAGGTGTGATACAGCAGCAGGGTTTGCAGTGACCCTCAGTCAGGAGTGTGGGGAGGAGAGCCCAGCAGACCTCTACCAGAGGCAGCCTGGTTACACCCGGCTGCAGAACAAGTACGATGTGTTAAGGTGGGGTCCCTCTCTCACCTCTGAGAAGATTCAAATCAGCAGGGACAGATCTATGCACGGCTGGAGTTCTGATATCCTTCTCTAAAGCAATTTTTATTTTATTTTTAGATTCACGAAAGGTTCCCTTTGACTTATCTTGGTGCAATTTAATAAAATGCACACAGATCTGTCTCTTTTCAAAGGCAAAAGACAGAAAGATAATTGGAATGGAGATCCCTGCCAACTTCCTCTCCCTGTCTTGGAGAAAGGAAACATCCCACATTCCACCTGCTGGAAAGGTGCATGAATTCAAGTTATTTCCAAACTCAAGGGGGCCTCTTGCTGCAGAAAAGCCACTGAAATATGAGGATTGCTAGTACCAGCACTCCACATGACCCTAGTTGCCATGGAAGATCATGAGGTGGAAGATGGGATCCCAGACAGCCAGGCCCCAAGTTGTATTTGCCTTTATCATGAATAGGGGCAACACTTCCCACAGCAGCCAAGTGTAAATAGGAAGCCAAAGTGTCTGGTGAAAAATTGACTTCATATGTTCAGCTGGATGGTGACAGCTACCAGCAGGGCAGTGCCATTACAATCCAGGTCACTGGAAGACAAAGGCAGCCCCTGGGAAAATGCATACCAGGGGACCCTCAGTACAAAGGGTTGTCTACATGCCCTCCAGCAAGCAGTTAAAGCAGTGGACTTGCTGCTCCTGACTTGTTTAGCCATCCCCCCCAGTAAATTTTAAGAGCCTAATTTAAAACAAGAGGCTTGAATTTGATTGCCTAAAGGGTGAATCAGGAAATGTTGATTTTTCAAGAGATGCCGAACAGCTGCAGCCTCCGCTGACTCTCAAAGGGCGGCAGCCACATGCGGAGCTACAGGAGAATATTATCCTTGAAATCCAGCTACCTACTTACTGCACTGGGTTTAGATTTTGGTACTTCACTTAAGGAACCAGAGTTAAATCATTATGGCCTTTGACCTTGAACTCTGTGTTTCAGTTTTATCTTCCATGAAACAATAATAAAACTTACCTAAGGTACTTCAAATATAATCAGAAACAAGTCTGAAACGCATGGCAAGCTGCATCATTGCATAATTGTACATTTTTATTGTGTTATATAATCAACAATAATATAACATGCCATTAAAGGACAGCTACTGCTTTAAATCCCTATGATACTGATTTCTTTCCTCTTTCATGGGTAAGCTATGTGTTGACAGTGTATGCATATGTTTATCAAAATGCCCTTGAGAAATAAAATAATAAGTGAAACTCATTTTTTATTTTCCCGTAAACTTCATAACATTTCTCAGATTCCATCCTTTGGATGGTTTTCCAGTTTATCTTACATGTGAGAAATGACCTTATAACCTATGTGTGACAGTTGTTTGGGTTTTATTAAGTGCCCTGCTCACTGGTAGCATTGGGGCATTACTCACAGATATTTGTGTGCTACTACAGAAAGCCAAGGAAAATTATTATTCTTCTGTATTTAACTATAGTGTCTTCCATTTGCCCCATGTCACTTAGAAGTATCTTGCACCAGGATAGGTTTGCTTTTAAATTGGAAAAATAAAATTGGTGGTTTGTCCTCTGTAGTTGGCTCTGGTGTTCAGTGGTTAGCAACAGGCAGCTTTCATTTCTGAAAACAGTTTGGCAGCCCTTTAATTGGCTTCTGTTTAAAGGAATATTTCTATGTAGAAGCTGTCGCATGTATGAAGAATGAGAAGGTAAATCGATTTCCATGTAAAGTTCAAGGAAAGCTGTCAGAAGAGGAAGAAACACATAGCTGGCATTAGCCCTCTAAAGAATTCCTGTGCTGGGAATCAGGGAAAGAACTAAACCTATCTGAGTTTACTAATAAGGTTAATTTAAAAATTATTCTAAAGGATTGTTTTTACTATTATTATGAGAGAGATTTAATATAACTTTTCTTATTTTCAATCACAAGTGCCAGCAGTGATGACACCTTCCATGAGAATGATATTCTTTATAGTGCCCTGGGGCTGTGCACTCTTCTCACCTTTTTTATCTCTATCTCTGCTGGTTTTAATTCAGTGTTAGGTCAATATGATTGTCCTTGCACAGGACACAAGCCACTGCACACATGCTGGCTTTTCTGAAAGAAGTTGGGAGTCTGCATCTGAAAATGCACCTTTGGTTAAGATAGTGTCCACAGCAATAAAACCACCAGATGTTTCATAAGAACCACCGATGTAAGAATATTGGAAAGGATAATGCTCTAAATCACACATGGGAGCTCTGGCTGAAGACAAAATGAAGTGAACAATTAGTATTCCTGGCATAATGGGGTAAACCAACAAACACTGCAATAGATGCTCTATATTATTAAAAGGTATTGTGATAAGGTTTCTTCTGCAAACACAAAGGCAGAATTATGCAGAACAAGGTTTTAATCCAATTTATTTTCTATGCCTTTTATTGACAAATAGCTAATGAAAATTCCTCACATTTTCACTGTATCTTATCAAGCATTTCTAATAAAAAGGCCCACTGTTTTGCATGTATGTTGCATCATTTCATAAAATTTACAGCACCCTATGACTTACTAAATAAAGTTGTCACTCAAGCCTCATTTTCCATCCAACTGCAACGAATCAAAATGGACACTGAATTAATGCTGAATATTGTCTGTGTTTGATGAGGTCTCTGCAAGATCTCTGTTCTGTCACCTTTAATGCACTCTGCTTGAGGGACTTATCTGATTTCTTATTGTTTCCAAGAAAAGATGAGATATTACAAATCTGTCCCTGGCCTTATCTAATTTATGCCTTTGAAACGTTTTTTCAGGAGTGAGGAGAAATTAAAAAAATGGGGAGATCTATCATTACTTTACCAGAGTCCTAGTGAGAAGGGCTGTAAAAACAGAAGAATAAGTACTATATTTTATTTTTTCTGCCTGAAATATTATAACTGAAGTGTTATTTTACTTGGTATTATAAGTAGTTGTCATAGGCTCAGGAAACAAAATAAAATTCAACCTAAAAGCATTGAGATCTTTTAACGAGATCTACGAGTGCAGAACGACATAGTAACTGCAGCACAGTATTTACAACTTCATAGATTCATATCTGCATCACCATTTTGCATTTGTTAGAGAGCACTATAATATAGTGAGACAGCAGTAACCTTGTATTCAGTTCCTTAAACTTCTTCTTTATAAATGATTCATGCAATTTGCATGTACAGAACCTCTCACACCTTTGCTACTGATGTTATGAGTTTTCCTTGGTCGATGGGGAAATGCCCGCTGTTGGTTTTGGGGCTGTTCTTTTAGTGTGGCATGCTCAGCCATGCATTGGGGGCAGAGGCAGAAGGGGAGCCAGATCACCTACTCCCATGGGCTGCTCCTCAGCCAAGGTCTTGCAATACCCCACAAGCATCGACCTGGAGCTCAGGTGTCCTCCCTGAGACAGTGTACCCTGGCCACATCTCCCACTGCTCATGGCTTGGGAGGTGGGAAATTTGGGCAGCAGAGAAACTGCAATCCAATCTCACACTTTTCCTCTGGATGGGTCCAAGAATTTAGCTATTGCATAAGGAAAGGTGACCTCTTCCTTCACCTGGGTTTTTTAAGACAAGGCTGGCACAGGTGCATGTTCAAGGAGAAGGCTCAGCAGAACCCAGAGGCATTTCCAAAGCACCTGCACCTCAGAGAAGGTCAGGGTTAAGAGGCACCCTGTCTTTTGCACACCTATTGGCTAAGTTAGGCAAGTCCCCAAGCAGTATTTTAGATTTCATGAATGCCGGTAGGACTCAGCTGCATGTGGTTCATCGTCCGTGGGGAGGTGAGAACTGTCAACAGCATGTATGTACCCTGGAGGACGGCACTCGGCCTGCTGCCACTTTAAGTCCTTTTGGGGCTGTAACCTTCTGTCTCCATTTTTTTATCTTCTTGCACCACCCAACACCAAATACCACAGGTCATTTTTAGACTACTTAATTTTGTGTTACTTTTTAAAAATTTCTTTCTCCTCCCCTAACCTTGTGACTTTCCTGAATAACATCTGCCCTGGGTGTTTGGGTAGATGAATTTCTTTTCTCCTATCTCCTTCCAATTTATCACACAGAGTGACAAAGCTGACTGTTAGTGGGGTCTCAAAACTACCCAAAACTGAAAAGAAACCATTAACATTCTTCAAGGACAAGTTATATGCGGGAAGACAGGATGCTCCACTCTGTTTCAGTAAAATGAGCTGTCACCAATGAGATGGCTATAAACCGTACCACTATTTTTTTATGCTGTTGTATCCTGAAATGTCTCTGCACTGTTGATGATATTTATTTATTTATTTATCTGATGATTACCAATGCAAGGACATTTAATAACAAATACAGTGAAATCCTTATAGCTCACGGTGCTATGCCATCTTTGTAGCATTGTGCCTGCTCCTTACAAATTATTCCCATCTCCCCTGAATGCTCATGATGAAGTACAAAGTCTATCCTAGTCCACATCAACCGTTTTAAAAGTATAGTGAAGTAAACACAAAATTCATATTGCTGTGCATGGCTAGGATGAGCTAAAATGATATTATTAGATCTGTCAGGTGTATGATTTACTCTATCAAAAATACTGCTTTGTTTTAGGCTTTTCTCTTATTTGGAGAGTTTGAAATAGGAATCATAACTGGAGCTCCAATTACAGCTGCATTCTAGAGTGTAGGCAATCTTAGCTAATAATAAAAATATTTGATGACACAGGTCTTCTTGTTGGATAATACACACAAGGGGGTTCGTTAACCATCCTGAGTTTTGCCTCAAGCTGTGTAAGTGCCTTGCAGAAGATATTAATTTCGTATGTTAATGTTTGTGTCATCAGATGTTCTTATTTACACATTGGGACCCTGCTAATTTGCACACTATGCTTAGAAGCATAGCTTCTATGTGTTTCTTGCATTGAAAATACAATCCTCTTACTTCCACTAGTGAAGCCATCTGCATAAGTGGTGTTTGGTCACATTTATTCAGACAAAGTTCAGAACTAGCCACTGCTTTTTTGAGGAAAACTGTCTGTGTTCAACATATCATGATGCTGGTGAGTGAGTTCAACATACCATGATGCTGGCATCAGTGGAGGTAAAGTGAGTCATCTGCTCACTTCAGCCAGATTTCCTCTCCAAAGATCCTCAAGGGAACATGGCCAGGACTCTACAGGCCTCATTAAATGAAACACGTTGGGTGGAAGGGGTGGCTGAAGCAAGAGAGAAGTAGTGCTCTCCAGTCACTTTGAGAAGAACTCAGTTGAGAAGAAACATGTTTTGGGAGCCTGAGCAAATTCTGTGTGTTGAGGTGTGTCTGTGCCCATGTTGTTTTTGTCATACCTTCCTGGAGTAAACTGTGAACCCAGAGTATGTCCATATGGTCAACCTTGTTGACTCCACCAAAGGGAGCAAAGGCCCTTAGTTATTGCACTGTGTGCCTGGAAATTAATCCACAGCCTCTGAATCAGAACAAACTACGTAGGTCTGTTGGGAGGCAAACTTGGACCCAGATTAGAGGATAATGTGTGGCAGAGTTCTCATACCAATAAGCACACACATATGTGCAAATGCAAACTGATGTACAGCACTTAACCGGGGACTACATATGGACATATTTTGGAGAGATTTGTACTGAAGTTACTCAATGAATGAGACAATAGGCATTTATCCTGAGGGAGAAAGGTCTAAGAAGAGGCAACCAGGAAAAAAACAGTGCTACAGTCCATTAAGGCATAGGACACAGGGGATGAGGAACTCGATTTCTGGACTGGTGAAGGAGCTCTGCCTAGGCTGCAGGTCTGCATGTGTGTGCAAAATGTGAAAGGATGACAACAGTGTGGTAACACATCTTTTAAAAGGAGCCTTTTGCTAATGAAGCTTTGGACTACATGGATCTAATGGGCTTGGTCCTAAAAAAGCAATCTGGGCAGCTAAACTGGTAATAGCTATCTGGTAGCCCACTTAGCTGCTTAATAATATATGCAAGGGACAAACATGCAGCTCTTCTGATCCATACTTGGCTATTGCCTTAAACTTTTCAAGTGGTGCTTATTTATTGCTTTTAATAAAACTACCTGTATAAGAAACAGTAACTAGTAACAAGGTTTCTTACCTTGATTTGTAATTCTTCCATCATATCCCCTTGAAGCTCTAAATGTGGTCTGGAGATGTCTGCTCTCAGCAAATAAAACAACATCCACACGTGATTTGATTTTCATGCAGTCTCTGAGGTAGAACTTGATCTGTGTTTGAAGTGGTTCTCAGAAAAGAGAGAATTAGTATGCAGCAAAATGCAGGCACACAGAGAGCTGGACAATGTTCAGATTTAATATTTCTCTGTTTCTGATTTATTAACCCAGTACAGATGCACCTGCTTTTTTTCAGCAAAGTGCTATTCTCTCCCCAGTTTTCCACTTGCACTGCCAGGGGCACAAGAACAGCTGACTTGCCAGAATGTACACAGTACCCACAGTTTGGGGAAGGATGAGGACCTAAAGCAGTCATAACCTCATTTAAACACAGGTATATTACTGCATCCTATAGCAGCAACTAAAAGAATTACCCTTTATTTCAACATCGTGTTTTGGCAGAAGAGTGCACAAAAATTTGTGTTATTGATGGAGTGGACAAGAAAACATAAGACACTAATTCTTCATGGTTCTTCCATGGGTTCCCTGTGTAACCTCAGAGAAGCCACATGCACCATGGTTTTCAACTGTGGATGAATGAAGATCTCCCCAAACCACCACCAGCTCTGCTTTATACTTACTTGACCCGACATTGGGTCTTAAGCATCCAACATGTACAGCTCAGCACTCCCCAGCCTTATTGATTGAGTATGGATAGTCCAGCACATCCCCCCCATCCTATCACCCATACAAACACGTCCTACTGCTGAGGGCTACTTGGAAAGAGATTTAAAAGACTATTTCTTCTGGCAAGGAGCAATATGACAGCTGACTTACAGAGCAAATTATTTCTCTTTGTGTAGGTAGTAATCACCAGATCAGGGATCTCTCCTTTACGTCTATCCACTGTGTGCTCACTGAAAACCAACAAACTAAAACCAAACTCTTTTGAGATTATATATTAACGAATCCCTTCCCTGCAGTGTGACTGAAATTCAGTTGAAATTGCCAGCTTCCCTAGTTGCAAGTCTGAATACCAACGTTTGACATGGCTTATCACCCATACACAATCAGAAAATGCTTTTTCTGCTTTAAAGTGTTGCACAGCTTGTGAGGAGACTTTCTATATCTGTCTGGAGATGGACTGTATCCCCAGATACTGTGTCTGAGGATGAAGGAACATGTGAGGAAAGCAAATCAGAGGCACTAAGTCTTTCAAGGGATTTCATTCAGTTAACATCCTTCCAATGTTTCAAATAGCAGCAAGAAAAACTTCTGTTTGCTGGCCAAGGTGTTGTGGGACAGAGGCAATCCTATGGCCACCTTCCCCTGGGAGGGGACCAGGGCCACTGGACCTCTAGCCACCAACCCCTTGTAACTCCTACCACTTTCTCAAGGTTGACAAGCAGCATCTGCCTCCTGCACCAAATAAACCTGCTTGAAGATATCACAGCACCAACAGTGAGCAACACAAAGCAACACATGCTGAACATGAGCAGAACACATGCAAGAACAACAAGCAGAGCAGAACACAAGCAGAACACATGCTTTACACTTTACTCTTCGCCAGATATTGCACATGCTAGTGAAATTGCAATTCATTCTGAGTTGGGATATGATCAGTAAGCAAACTTACTGGAAAAATCAGTTTAAATATTTAGTTACTTTGATTATTGAAATAAGAGCTCTGAACAATTAGTGAACCTACATAATACTCTTGTAGGAGAAAATACTTGGTCTCTGGAATATATGGATGTTCTGGGCCGTTGTGGAATAAATACAACTTTCCTCTAACATTGTAACTAAAGAGTTTCTGAAAAATAACAGAATAACCCATATTAAAAAAACCTTTACCCCAGGCTATTATAATGAAGAAAAAGTGTTCCAAATGTGAACTAATGAAGTACAAAGTAATGAATATTTAATTTGTATAATTTACTGAAGTGCAGTTAGGAATCCAAGAGACATTCTTCATAAACACAGTGTTCATTAGGCCTTTACTGTAGCTCACATGCAATCATTACATTTTTTTCCTGTATTATTATTACTATGGTATTACACAAAGGTGAATGAACATCTCATGAGAGTGTCTAGAAGGTTCAAGAGAAAAAAAGGAAACGAGAAAGGCAGTGGTGTCTATTAAATTTAAATAAGCTACCTGTTTACAGTGAAAAAGATAAAAGACTAAGCACAGCAGAAGAGCAACTGAGAAAAGGAATAGCAAAGGTAATTGAGTTTTACATTATGGGCTTCTTCACTTGGCAGTGTGAATATTATTGAATTAGCCCTATTACTATAAAGATTACACAAAAGCCGAACAGTGTGAAGGCTTGGTATGAAACTTTAACAATATCAATGGAGGTGAGATAAGCGCTACCAAAACTGCACACAGGAATGTATCAGATAAAGAATATCGTGGGATTTTTTTTTTCAATAGAACCAAACTATGGTGTGATGTGAATTTTAATAGGAGCACAGAGAAAAATGAAAATGTGAACAGCAAAAAAAGTCCATGCACAAAGGGAAGGATTTCACAGCCATAGTCTGTACAGTAAATATCAAGAGGTGAAGTATATGTATTAAAGGGAATGTCCTTCATACCATACTTTTATTTAACAGAATATCTGTTGCCACATCCTCTCGGTCTCTAGTTTACCGAGTTGACTCTGGCACAAGGTCACATATTTAACTGAAATATGGATTTCACATTGTTTTATAGATTAAAAGTGAGAACTAAAGGTCATCAGATTTAAATTACTGAATGTGGATCTAAAAATTGTGCTTTTGTTTGACTGCAGAAGATTGAATCAGAGTGGTTTTTCATTGCTTCACCCTCTTTTTCAGCTCTTCCTTCCTCAGATTCTGACCCAAATTTATATGTTACCTACACATTATTTACTTAGTTACTGACACAGATTTTTCTGTATTTCACACTTTTCTTCGAGAAGGTAGCAGGGATATCCTGTGAAAATAAGTGACTTAAAATCAGGCTGCTTTTTCCACTCCTCATTTAGGTGGGAGAGTAGGACTCCTGGACAGGAGAAGTTACCATGGCACCAGGGATCCTGATTAACCATAACTATTTAGTGCCTCAGACTGTCAAGGAAGCCTAATCAGGTATTAAAAATAACATAATTTTGACAAATTATATATTCTAGGAGTGTATATATGCAGCATGCTGTGTTCTGCATTTTGTTTTCCTCATCTCTGTATGAAAGAGTGAATTGGCCTTGCCATGGGTCACCCTCATCTATTCCCATGCCTTGTTCAGCACTGGAAGTTAGTAATGCAGCCCAACTGTTTTCAACAGCTGGCAAGCACAGTCCAGGGGGATCCCCTGCCTTTTTGATGTAACTCCTGCCCACTTGAAGGCAGAGCAGGCAGGTAGTCACACAGCCTTCCAGGAGCTCAGTCCTGGCAACTTCAGGTGTCGGCATTGGAAGATCCCTGCAGGGTACTGGACCCATACCCCTCAATTTAGCAAGCTACTTGCAGAATGGGGGAACACAGCATGGAAATGTGCAAATGATGAGTCATGAGAGACTGATCACAGAGGATGAAGCAATTAAAAAAGTGAAATTACAGGAAACATGCAAACTACCATCTAAACACAATGAGTGATAGGTCCTGTATATAGGTTGACATTTTTCAGTTTTCAGCACAGATATTTCTCTTGCTGTCTTAGGCTAATTTAACAGAAAAAATGAATAATTGTCATCCTTTTGTTCCTTGAAGAGACCAACAGTGATGTAACACTAAGGAAGCTGAAGTGAGGCACTAGGATATGGAAAACAGAGGTGAGCTGAGTGTGTAATAGCTGCTAGAGCACAGGGATGTGTCAGCGACCTCGCTGCTCAGGAGCATATTAGCCTGATGCTGAAAGACCAGTTTAACTTATTACCTTAATTTGTAGTGTACTCCGTTTCCACGTGCCTTAGTTGGGCATATCAATATCTCCTGTGTGAGGACAATGCAGTTTTGCTTGGGTATCCAGCTGCAGAGGAAAGTCCCATGTTTAGAATCGGATGCTACACCAGAGATGCCTGTATGATTTCCTGGAAGCCAAACAACATTTTTGTTTTATAAACTATGACATAATCCTACAAAACATTGTCCAGATTTCCTTTGTGTTATTGAAGACTTTTTCCAAGATGAAGGCTGGAAGGTGACCTCTTTGTAACTCCATGGACCAGCTTTACCTGAGAGTAGAGGTGCTTTGTCACCACTCACAGTCATGTTGTGCAATGGGAGGAGTGGCTGTGACACCCTACAGACTCCCAACTGCATTATAAGGTGCACCAAACCCAACTGCAATCTTCTCTTTTTCCTCCTCCATTCCTGTCTCTAACTCTTCACTTTTTTATTTTTGCCTTGTGATAATGCCTACTGCCCTACGCAGGTTTATCTTCATCCCATCTCAGCTTTGTGTGTGCATTGGTGAGGAAATAACAGCTCTGATCATCAAGTTAACAGTACACGGGCTTAAATGGGTACCCGTGATGATGATAATTGCTTCATACTCTTGTCCATGTTGAAGTCCAACATGCAAACACAATAAAAAGTGTTAAAACAGGGATTAGGCAGTCTCCAAATACGCCAGACAAGACCCAGAAAAAACAGGTTTTGCATGTGCTCAGGCTGTTACCATGGAAAAGACATAACAAAGGAAAGGTGGTGGGATAGAGAAGGACATGGATTTGCACAGGCAACAGCACTGAACAGGCATGCCTGGGCATGGTGAAGAGAGGGGAGTTGTATGGCCAGGCCAGCTGGTGTGAGGGCAGAAGGCAGCTTCTCCTCCTGAGCATTTGCCTTCCAGTCAGCACTGAAATGCTTTTTAGCCAAAACCAAATGACAAAACTGGAACTGAAATATGGCCAAATGCCTATAGACAACCCTTTTCCTACTGAAATAACCACTGTGTATTGATGAGTGGAACAGCAGATGAACATTTTGCAGGAAAACTTAGTGCAAAATGGCAAATTTCTATGTTGGCTACAGATGGGCTTAGGTATTATCCAACCATCAGCATCTGAAATAGTGGAAAAAGAGAGGTGAATAGCTATGATGTGAGCTGTGGATCCAGAATATCTAACCTATTCCTACAGGTGTGCCATAGTGCTCCACTAGTCCTAACAATAATTGCGGACTGGATCAGTTTGCAGTGAACTACATGGTTCTGGCTTCCCAAAAATGACCCAACAACAGCAATGCTGGTATTGAAACAACTGATGACTGGTTCTGCTTGACAGGGAGTGAGATATTATTCTTTATTGTTAAACTGTGGATGCAGTGTAAATCTTTTCACTGTGTCTAGTGGCTCTTTGGTGCAGCCATGAAGTGTTCCTCAGATGAGCAATTGCTTGAGAACAGCATTTGCTGTTTGGCCCATAGGATTGTTCAGGGTCATGCTGGCAGCATGCAGCTGCCCCTTAAAGCGGTGTTTCTATAAGAAATGCTTCTCTACTATAGCTCCAGAAATATAATGAACTAGACTGGGGAGTAAGTCATTGGTATTGATGTCTTTGCAGCCACAAGGGTGGAAGAGCCCCTAATTCCCTGCCTTCTACCCCCTGAAGAAACTGGTAGGAGGTCCCACAAAAGAAATGGGGTGAGAGCTCAGACTTGAAGGTAAGCCTGGCTCAGATGGGAAGATTAAAGGCAGTTTGTTATTCACATGGAAATTACTTTGGAGAAACGTTTAATAAATATTAGAAATTTCATCAGTTCATTTTTATCATGTGTGAGCATATTCCTTCTCCTTCCTGAACATAAATGAACTGGTTTAATCCTACTCTTTTTCATTTAATAGAATTGTTATTCCTTTTGCATCTCCCCTGCTGCTTCATATCACTGCTGAGTATTTATTAAGAACTAGCAAAATTCATGGATTTTGCTTGCTTGCCAGGTACAGAAAAATACAGAAAGTAGGCAAATGGCAAATGTTTGTGCTTACTCAACTGGGAACGCTACGGCTATGACACACTGTTAGATTATATAAAAAAGGAGTAAAAATGTTGACATGAAGCAACAATTTTCACATTGCATGACCCAGTCTTGCAAAATGCTGATGCTGTGGTTTTCACAAAAAACCTGGGATGATAAGCATGAAGGCAGTGGCAGTTTCAGTTGCACAATACCACATTATGGGAAACACTCAGGACCAGAAAGCACAATTTTTCAATCTGTTTCAATATGGGAATAAGTCTAATAAGTTTTCTGCAGAAATACAGACTTTGCATTGCAAATTGAAGACCCAAGTCAACAGGTTCTCCTTAATCTGCCCCATGCTTGACACCAGTTTCCTTTTATCTTTTTTTTCTATTTTTCTTTTTTCCTTTTTTTCCTCATGATTCCTCCATTTTTTTTTCCCCTGACCCCTGCAAGGGAAACTCTGTTCTCCAAAGGAGAAGATGGAAACCCCAGCTTCTCAAAGAAATAATTTAATTCTCATTGAAAAGATGTGGGCTCATGTTACCATGTTTGATATTTGTAACTTCAAAATTTATATCACAAAACTGCTCTGAAAAGGAATTATTATTCATTGTACATGGAAAATTCTCAGCTCATATTACTAGCAAACATTTCTTGCAAACCAGTAAATTATTTTGATAATTTTGTTTCAGTTTTATGACCACATCTCAATTAAAATAAGTAACTACCTACATAAATCCTTTAACATATCAAAAAATCATATTTTCATTTTTTTCAAACATTTGATATGTAGGAGTCAGCCAAACTGTGAAAAATATGCAGGGAGGCCATCCATTTCAGAAATAATTAAACATGTTTTATTCAGGTGTTAGTAACATAAGTGGGTCAAAAGGCAAAAATCACTCATTCAGTTTGGCTTAGTACTGAGATTACACTCTCAGGCCTAATCTCTGGCTCCAGAAAAAGGCTATCTTTGTTTCTCACAAAAATGTTAAACTGCCACATCAGGAAAGATAATGCCTGCATTTACTTGAAAGATTTCTCATTGCTTCCAAAAATGCTAAGTTTCACTGTGTGCACTGTGAGCATTTTATAAAGGGAAAGGCAGCAGGTTCCTAATTCTACCTGATTCCAGCAGAAATAAAGCTGCAAAAATGAACACAGGGTACTTTATGCTTGAGGAAAGATATTATTGTATCATTAAGAAATGATATCCTGCTGGCTCAGGAGAAAGCCTCCAAAATTACAGAAATAACAAAAGCAGACTGAAACTCTCTAATAATAGGATTTATGGCTCTATGTTTAATTTCATGTAAGTACTTTATAAGTATAAACAAGTTAACTGGCGTTTTGTGCCTCAAAGTGTCGCTTTGCATCCATAATATGGGATCGTTTAAAGACTCCTGCATATATTCTTTGCCTGTGTTTTTGTGTGTGTGTGTGTCTGTGTATGTACACATATATGAATATATATATGTTATACATATACACTGTATATATACACACTACGTATATATGCTATATGCATATGTATATACATCCATAGATATTTAAGTTCTTCCCACTCCTAGTTTTGTGAAGTACACAGTGTGTTCTCTCTTTTTCTTATAAAGCCATAAGGAGCTAGAAAGCTATACACAAGTCCACCTGTCATAATCAACACTGTATTTAAAATGGTGAACATTCACAAAAGGGGAAGAGTGTGCGCATGCACAAAGTGTACCTGGCAAATTAAAACCAATTCAGTGCCCTCATTATCTCCATTAATGGTATACGGAAGGCAGTAGGATTTGTCGTCTGGCACTGGTAATGACTGATTCAAGATATTTAATAATATGGGACCATTGTGTAAAATCTCTTGATCAGACACATAGAGAAAAGAGGCACCACCATGCTGACGGCCTGGGAAGACCTTGTAGATCTGCAGGACTCACAGAACATGGGAGGATGTCCAGGAAGGGAGAGAACAACCCACATTACAGACTGGTTTAGTTTAAGCCAACTGGTAGTACAAAAGTTTAAATGCCTCTTCAGTTAATGTCAAATACATACTCCAGTATTTACTGCTCTGGATGTAAACTTTTAAGAACAACCTGGCAGGATGAATGTGTAGGACTGAGAAACCAGAAACTAGGCCATTCCCACTCTATGAGCTTAGAAAGTTGACTGTAAACTTTCATGCAGACAGAAGTATGATATTTGTCCAGAAAATGCATGTGGAAGCACACTTGGCCCTGCCCAGACCTTGATGCTGAAGTAACTGCTTTCCTGATTTTCTCAGGACTGATTCTTTGAAGCACTGGCATCTTATTATACTTCTTATTCAACAAGACATTTAATAGTAAACAATTCACCACATGATCTCTGGTGAATATCAAAGTGTCATTTGTAATGAAATAAATTAAAACTGCCAAAAGTTAAAAAAAAGCGAATGTGTAAAACAAACCCTTGCCTTTGAAATTAACTAGTTTCAAAACATCTTTTACACCAAAGCAGAGCAAAGCAGGAAAGCAAAGCAAACAAGGAACCTGGAGAGATGCAAGAGGATGGAACCAGACCAAATGACAGATCACAAACCTGGGGAATCAAGTAATATGCAAATAGTGGTAATCAACAAGGATAACAGGAAAAGCATGATCAAAGCTAAACTATTCTGATATGAATGACTCATATGGCATGCTAGAAGTGCATTAGCACCCTGTAACCACAATAAAAGAGCCCAACAAAGTAATTTGTATCAAAGAGTGCAGAAAGTGCAGAAAGAAAGTATGCATAATAAAGTAACACATGGTAAGCAGGTTCCACCTCTTGCCTACAATTAACTCAAGAAAGTGAAAAATGGTCTCACCGAGATGCATGACATTAAAGCAAAAATTAAGGAGAAACACCACCCCCCTCCAAGTTCAGCAGCCAAGATTCTGCATAAAAGAGCTGAAAATATTTGAAGAACTGAAAACATGAAGAAGCATAGCAAGCCTCTCAGGAGCCATGGAACAAATCGAGTTATGTTTCCTAGGGATCCTCTATATTCCTCATCTTCTCTGGTAATGAAGCCACCTCCCCAGGTTCTTATGAATCCCACCATCAACATCTGTTGTATTCCTTTTGCAGTATTTCAACTCCCATCCGCACTGCAATCCCTATGTACTCTTATTGTCCTTCTACTTCACTTACAGCCCCACAGTACACTAAAACCCCCCTGACAGCAGCCTCCCGCATTTCCCCAGCTGCCTTTCATGTCCCTTACATCCTTCAGCAATACCCTCCAGTATGTCCCATGCTTCTGGCATTCCCACCTGAATAAGTCGTGCTTACTCCCATCTATGCTTCACAGAGCCACAGAACTGCAGAGATTGGAAGGAGCTCTGCATGTCTACAGTCCAACCCTCCTGATCAAGCAGAGTCAAATAGATGAGGTTTCTCAGGGCCACGTCCAGTTGGGTTTTGAATACCTCCAGGGATGGAGACTCCATAACCTCTCTGGGCAACCTGTACCAGTGTTTGACCACCCTCATAGTAAAAAAGTTTTTTCTTATTTTTAAGTGGAATTAACCTTACAATACCTAGCTTTGTCCTGTGACCCCAATATGTCCCCCAGTATGTCCAACTCTGAGTCATACCCCATTCACCTGCTCAGATCACCCTTAATCCCAAATCTCCACACCTTACACCTACACATGGAGGCTGACATCTCTCATGTCTTCTACCAAATGTGCTTTGCTTGTTGGCCAAGCAGAGGCTGGAACACACTGCACCCTTGTCCAGGGTGTGACTGGCCATGTGCATGGACAGCTGGCAGCCTTTTGGCTGCTAGACAGATCAAATATAACCATCAGGGCTGAACTCTCTCTGTCTTCCCTTGGTGATTGGCTTACTAAGGTCCTTTATGCAATCATCAGTTCAGATCTCTCTGGCATGTAATTGTCCCTTGGCTCAAAACTGACAGTGAGTTCAAAAACTTTTGACAGGAGCTAACAAAGAAAGTCCAAACTTAAATGAGGGTATTTGTCCCTTCCCATTAACAGTGCTTTTAAATTAAACCCTGAAGCTACTTCTGTGTTTCTAAATTCAGTTGGGAGGAACTAGGCCTACAAGCAACATAGGCATTTGGCTATAGACTGCATTGAGAATAAAGAGATGAGACTGAACATGATCTGGTGACCCAAAGAGACATTTCAAATGTTCATGATGGATATTATCACCATCTCTCTTCAGCCAGGAAAAATACTTGAGAGCCAATAATAAGATCATTTCTGAAAAAAAGAGTATGCTTCAAAAATCTTCAACCACACAACATATTCCATAAGAAATACAGGTGCTATGATTCCTGGGCATTGATTTTTTTAAAAACAAAGCTTTCAGACAACAACATGAGATCTGAGCAAGAGAAAAAAGGTATGATGCCAAATTCACTTGATGAATTAATGAATGGCATTGAGCACCCCTTAAGCTTAGGGACCATTTTTCCTCCTTCCAAGGAATCTACAGAACAAGATTCATATAAAAATAGCTCATAATAAAAAACATGCCTGGGGAAAAGAGTAAAACTGTTATAAAATACCATCTGAATCTATGAATGGAATGAACTAATTTAATAACACTGAAAAATATTGCAGAAACCAGATTCCAGCTGAGACAAGTTTAGTAAAGCTCCTCCTGGCTTAGTATTTTGGCTCACCTGGTGGAAATGCTGTGGGGGTCTCAGCTGGAGCCTCATCTGTGCTAGTGTGCAGGACATACATTGGAAGTCCAGATACCAGATGGGGGAATTTGCTAACTGTTTAAATCGACTCACACGACTGGCCACCGGTTGGCAAGCACAGGAGCATTTCTAGGTTTGTATTGTGCTAAAAAGCACAATAGCAGTGGAGAAAAATGAAGAGCATAACAAAGGTAACCCTATTCTCAAGCAAACATAGACTTGGTTGCTTTCTTTGTGATTGTAGGAGTCTTGTGTTTGCCATTGAAATCTGGCATGCAATGATTCTCATTTTAAAGACAATGTAAATAAAAATATACAGAATCACAGAATAACAGAATCATCTAGGTTGGAAAGGACCTTGAAGATCATCTAATCCAACTGTTAACCTAGCACTGACAGTTCCCAACTACACCATATGCCCAAGCGCCATGTCAGCCCACCTCTTGAACACCTCCAGGGATGGGGACTCCACCACCTCCCTGGGCAGCCCATTCCAACGCCTAACTACCCATTCTGTGAAGAATATTCCTAATATCTAGCCTAAACCTTCCCTGATGCAACTTGAGGTCATTACCTCTTGTCCTATCACTTATTACTTGGTTAAAGACAAGTGTACATGTTACATTCACACACATATATACACAGACTTTTAGCTAAAATACTGGAATTGAGGAAAAGCTATTGATATTTAAGTGTTTTGGAATCTGAGAAAGCTACATACTGAAGTTATGCCCTTTACTGCTTTAGCATTTTGAAGCTATTTTCAAAGCTACCTTTCATTGATTTAGGAGCCAGACATCTAACTATCTTTGAGAAGCTTCAGGTATTTTTAGCTTAAATTTTCTGCAAGGCTGAACACATATTTTACAAGGATACCACTGTATGGCCAGATGAAAATAATTGCACAGCTAAGACTATATATCTCCACTCCAAGACTCATTCTTTCAAATACAGTCCTATGCTCAGCCATCAAAACAGCTCCCAAACCTGAGCTAGAAACCTGACCAACTCAGAGTACACGTATGGTCAGTCCATGATATCACATACCCAAATGTCAATTCAGTTGGCTGGTAAACTGCTACTTCAGGCTACCAAGACTAACCTTAGTGGTAGTACAGTAATTTCTGTTGCACTTGGCACAATGTAGTTGAAAGCCCTCCAGATTTTCTGCAGTCTTTGGAGGGAAGACAGAATTTTGTTATTGTGAGGGCTTCTGAATCTCCCTTGGAGGATCTCATGGACACTTTTGGTCATGTCACACATAGAAACTAAAATGAATCTGGTAATTCCAATCAGTTTATGCACACCTAAAGCCAGATGATGCATATGAAGTTATTTTCAAAGAGTAGAAAACATGATAATATATTAGAAAAATATGCCGTACTGGGAAGATATAAAAAATGAAAGCTATTTCCACATCTTCCCCTTTACTATATCACTTCATATTATTATACTTTGTTATCTTTACTATCTTTTGCTTACTTCTACCTACTTACTACTTTATTATTACTTTACTGTACAACTACCCTTTCCAACTAAAGCCCCCCCCCCAAAATTCATAATGCGTGTCAGGAGAATTTGGATCAGGATCCAATACAGCTGATGTCTTGCTCCCTTTGTGGCCATCAGAATAAGAATGATGAATGTGTGCCTGAGGCTATGGTGGCATGTGGATTGCAGCTGATTCTGAATCTGAACATCACGTTCAAGATTTTTAGAGCTATCTAGGGACATCTATCTTGCATCTGACTTTTAGATAGAGACTTCTTGTATTCTTAGAACCAATTTACCTTTCCTGAGAAAGGAAGGGATTTTTAATTTTAAAATTTGAGAGTTTTTTTGTGCCTCTAAAATTGATTAAACCCTTAGGCTGTGGTAAGCAATACATAAATTGGGTAAATTTGAGACTTAAAACAGCCATCTTCTATAAACTATAGAAGAAAGTTAATCAAGACCAGTGTCTCAGTACAAGAACTAAAAAGGAAACTCTCTCTTTAAGAGAAATTAGTAACTTTTGCTGATAACTAGTTTTGATTTGTGATTATAGCCAAAAAGGATATAATCGTGTGGAGAAGAGTCAAATAATCCTCAAGTGGAACAATTAAATTTCGATCAATTGCGACATAATCACAGAACAGTCTTCTAAAGCTCTGGAGGTCCCTAACCTTTCTCTTTATTAAAGTAAAGATAATCTACAATTACAATGTTTAATTATTTGCAAGGGTTCTTTTCTGTCTCTGTAAAACTGATTTGTTTTTAACATGGGTATTTTTCAAACCTCAAAAGTAAATCTTTTCATGTTTCCTCATTTTTATGTGCCATTGAGCACTTCAGTTACTTTTCCCCATATCCCATAGTTTTGAGCACAATTTTGTAGCCTGAGTTGGAATACCATCATGGCCATATCCAGTGTCTTAATGCCTGGGGTGATGTTTAAATTTGTCTTTCTGCTCTCTAAGCCACTACGCAAAGGAGAAATGCCACCACCACTGCATTTTGCCTGAACAGCTATGGGACCCATCTCCTCCTCAGGGGTCAATGCAAGGTGTTCATAGTTCTGTGCCCTGAGGACCTTAAGGTGATGGGCAGGGACATGTTTTGTGAATGGAACTGCTGGTAAGGGCATGTAGATGGGTCAGAAATGGATCTGAAGCTAAAATATGTCTTAGGTACTCTTACTCTGATTTAAAGAAACTGCATCCCACCACCTCATTTTCAGTCTGGATCTACATGGCAGTACAGATGAGCTTTGTGGCGCACCTCACAATTCACATAAGCTCTCTGGGAGTGCTCTCTTCCTTCCCATGCATCCAAGATTTCCTCCAGAGAAAGATAGGACTTGGGGGGAGACCATACTTATTCATCCAGGTCTCTTCTCAGCTGCCTGTGGGGATCTAGCGCAGGTGTGCCGCGAGGGACCAGGATCCCAGCATAGACAGTTCAGTCAATGGACCTGATTGACCCTTGGGAGAGGCTCATCTCTCTCCACTGAGAATACAGAGACCTTTGGGTAGGCAGGCTCCTACCCTAAAACCTTACAGTTAGGTGAGATTAATTCAGACAATCTTTAACTGAAGCCAGCTGAGTACTGCTCACGTCCCTGTAGTGGGGCTGATGATAGAGAATACAATCAGGTTTAACTCAGCCTGTCAGACTAACAAAGCCTGTTTAAAAAAAAAAAAAAATTATTAAGAAACATAGTGAGATTTTATTTAAAATGCTGATGTTCTGCAACCTTTTTACACCTCAGTTATACATTTCACACTTAGGAAAACTGCAGTAAACATTTACTTCGTGTTTAACATGCACCAACTTGTTAGGATTTATTTATTTGTTTGTTTGTTTGTACAGATTGGGAGGTTTCACTCTGTTAATGCACACGTTTTCTCTTGTTCTAGTACAGATGTTTTTCTTTTCAGGCACAAGATAAAAGTCAGTCATATAATAAAAAAATCCTCTGTATGATGCATATGTTTCCAAGAGTGCCCAGAAATTAATTTTAATGTACAGAATATTTGCATTTCTTCTTCCACTAAAGAGGGCAGGAATATAATCTCAGCCTTATCTTGATTTATACTTTATGGAAATGTACATAAAAGAACATGAATACTATTACTGCAATTTTCCATCACATGTAATGCATAATTTTTTTGCTTTTTCTAACTAGTGCTTCCCAGTTTCATATGCTTACTGCTTTCCTCATGAAAGAAATGAGCATGTTGATATAAAATATTACATCAAATATACCTGTGAACATGCACTCCTGTTTCCTGGATTTTAGAAAATAAAGAGATGTTTCCAAGATTCTGCTTTGCTTCAGAGAGAGGGGATAAACAGCTTTGGTTAATATCTTTAAAACTGCTGATAGACATAAAAATGTGAACTGCATTTCTACTTCATTCATAGACTAAAAAAGGGATGATGAAGGGTACTCAGGAACAGAAGGAAACAGAATTATAGGAATAGGGTTGCTTGGCAGGGTAACTAGAAAAGTCCTGGGCTTTGGGGTTGGTAATAATACTAGAATTAATGTATCTAACCATATTGCCATAGTCTACAACTGTGAAAAAGGTTCTGGAAAAGGGAAAGGTTGTGTATGTTTTTTACATATAATGGCAGTTTATTTCTTAAGATTGCTGTTGGAGCGGAAACCATATTTCACGTTAATATCATTTAATATGTTATTCATTGCCCTGGGCTCCAGAAATGAGCAGTGAATTAGGTCATGGTGAATAAATACCTCTCAGTGTCCATCAAGTGACATTCCTCATCTCTTTTCCCTCTTTCTTCATTTCAGGTAGTATCAAAATCCCATTCTGTTGTTTATCAGGCAGTACACAACAGAGCAAAGCTTTCTGTGGGCGGCTCTAAATATATAGCTCCCATTACAGCTAGAATCAACCTCAATACAAATGGTAAGGCTGATGTAAATCCCCCTCATTTTGATGAGGTATGTGCTGCATTTGGTCAAATGAGCACGTTTTAAATGACCCTGAACTAATTACCACTCAATGACGTAGCGCAAGGCCAAACCAAGGGCCAGCTCAAGCTGCTGGAGCTGAGGGATCTCCATGCTGCACCCAGATCCATCACTCTTTCTCCCTCCCCGTGCCTACAGTGTGACCAGGACTGATTTTAGCAAATGCTGCCTTACAAACAATGGCTTCTGAAGCTGCTCATCAGCAACTTGATAGTTGCCCAATCATTTTTTTTTAGAAAATGATGCTATTTTCTTTTTAAATCTCATGTCCTTTGCCTCAGACAATTGTTGATATATTGCTATTTTGATATACATTGACATATGGCTCCTGAAGTACCAAATAAGTGATTCAGGCTGCTGCAACAGTTAATTTATAGCCTGCAGACACAACCTTAGCTCCGGATGACGCCTAGGCTGTGTGCAGGTGACACCCTCGGTTGCGCAAGAGGTGGTTCCTCAGACCTCAGCACTACTGGGTAATGGAGGCTTAGCAATCTACCTAATCAAAATCTGATCAGAGCATTAAAATTAATGGGATAGTGGAGTGTTTTAATGATAATTAGGGGCCTGTAGCATTGTCCAGGTTTTAAAATTTTATTTACAGCAATTCTTCTAACAATTACCCATTACAGTCACTAGGACAAGATCGGTAGCCTGCATTTAGCCATGAAAAAGTGTTATATGGCTTTATCAACCACTGACATCTGTCCCAGGCTCACCGCTGGCCCTGTAGCTGCTGTGTTGTGTTCAGTGAAAGCATGGCACATGCCCTGCACTGGCGGTCAGAAATAAAACTCACCAGGGACGGCCAAGGGGAGAAATGAACAGAGGTCTCTATAGAAAGTTTTTTTGGAAAACAGAGATTTATGCTTGCAACCTGGATTAAAAAAGAAAAATCGGCTTCTTTTCTGTGTGATAATTTCAATCATCTGGTGAGAGGATACTGGCCTTTTGTCACTTGCCTGAAATGACAACTGGTTTTGGCCATACAGTTTCCCAGTAGGGGAAAATTCACTTTAAATATCTAGTTAGAGAGCTGTTACTATTTTAGGGGAATGCCCTGAAGGCCTCCACCTTGTCCCTTCTATTTATGCATTTATACTGCTTTAGTTAAGACTGTGACAGCACTTCTGTCATAGCTACTGTATTTTCTAGAGACCATGGGATCTTTTTCAACACTGTAACATGGTCGTAAAAATGTGCTTTGGGCTGCAACCTCTATTACAAGATTTGAGCCAAGTAGCAGATTCATTTGACCAAATTAAATCTTCCCATCCCAAATAGTTGGGGTTGTTTCTGAAGTTCTGCATAGGCAAAGCGTGAATGCATTTTACTGACTGGGATAAAATTTTGCTGGACTACCTTTGAGCAAGAGTTCCTAGCAGGGGAATACAGAGGAGCATGCATGCAGTCACTGAAGAAAGGTGTCTGCCTTCCTGTGGTGCCAGGAAAATAGAGTTAAAAATCAGCATAGTGCTGACAATATAGTGTCACTGAGCACTGGACTAAAAAGCTGAGCCACAATTAACCTGGTCCAAGGCTGATCGGAAGAACATTAACGGTGGTGCTATATTTAGACAGGTGGGATCATGGTCTTCCATATGTGTAGGTTTTGTGAGACATCAGAGAGGTGGTCTGTGCTTATGGCATCTAACTTGGCTTTACTTCATTCATTTGGTGATCACAGTTTCTACCTGTGCTTCATGGAGTGCACTTAGAAAAATCTTCCTGCCTGAAACATAGAGTAAATCTCTGTATTATTCAGGGAGGAATTTCACTTTTGCTATGGCAAGAATTTTAATAAAGAAAGCCCAAAACCTCTTTCGCCTCAGTCGCAAAGGCTCTATTTTTTAAAGAACGTGGGGCAGACTGACAAGGTCAGGAAAAACATGGGGCAAACTGACAATGGTCAGGAAAGTTGAAGTGAAAGGTGTGAAGACAACATGAGTAAGCTACAGCACGTTAAATCACCATGTGGCTGCTTTCACTCAGAAAAATAAAACATCTTTAACTGGCTTAAACCGAGAAGATATTCAATGTATGAATGCTGACTTTACAAATTTAATTCATGCACCTAACCTCCTCTGTGTGTCCTTGTGCAGATGAGCCCTAATGAACACAGTGAGTGACTCTTTTGTAAGTTCATCTGGGTCTCTGCAGATGCTTTTGTCAAACCAATACTCCTTTCTATTTAAACTATACTCAGATAAAGACTCAAGCTTTCCACCTAGGCAAAGTTTCTGCTGAATTTTAAGGAAGGACTGATCCAGACTTCAGATCCTGGTCTCCAGAAGGAGAGGGTTTTTTTTGGGTGGGGGGAGGAGCCCTAGGCTCTCTGAGTCAGTGGCTGTAAGAATGATTAAGTAGGAAATGAGATTACAGTATTAAATAATGGGGTTGATAATGTTACCTGGTAAATAAAGTCAATAGAAAAAGCTGAAATGTTGCACTGAAAAAAAGTAAGTGTTCAATGAAAGATAAAGATTTATGTTCCCCTTCATTACACAATCTAGGTTTAATCAGAATATGCAGGTACTGGACAAGTCTCAAGGCTGTTTTGGAGGAAGAAGTTTAAGGTTTGACTATGGCAGACTAGATTAGTTGGATATTTCTAAAGAACTCTCTCTTTCTTGAACACAGGAAAACACAGTATTAGCCAGCAATTACAGCTCCAGGGGGATGTGCAGGAGAGAGCCATGACATCTAAGTCATCCCTGAAAATATATAGTTACACTTCAAGCCTGTCTCCTGACTGAACAAAGGTGGACTACACTGGTATCGCCCTGAAATGCTGAAGCTGTCCAAGGTGAAAACAGGACAGGGAGTAAGTGGTAAAATTAACCATGAAGCAGAGCAGTTAATGAAGAAAGGGCTAGTTGGTTTAGGGTTCATGTTTACTCAGTATTAGTTACACAAGGTTGCACTATTTAATGTGACACACTGCATAACCACAAGGAGCCTCTCTTTTATTGTGAAAGGGATGCTGGAGATAACTGCATTTATATTTACAATAATTTATGCTAGTGTGTGGTTTTTCTACACAACATCTGGGGGGTCTGAACAATTTTTTACTCTCTGTGGAATTATCGAGGGTGCACAAAAAATACAAGGATATGGTGATTAAAGCTGGAGAGGCTCTAGCTGACAAATACATTACAGATAAATTGGTATTACTGCCCATTGTTTAAAGCTGCTGGACACTAGGTTTGGCAGGCTGATGTGACTGTGTTCTTTTGTCTTTTCCCATGGATAATTTTTATCTCCTCTTGCTTTAAAAGCTAACTCGCTTCCTCTGAAGGACAGTAAGCTTGACAAGGTTCAAGCTAAGCTTCTTGAATTTAAATCCAGCATGACTATCCCCCGACTGAATCAGCTTTAACTTGAATTGTATGTCTCTAATATTTCACACCATTTCAATTACACTCCACAGCAGCTGAGGACTATGTGAATTCTTGTGCTAAATTTAATCAAGTGCTCCTCCAAGGTGGAAGAGAACATATTTTTGGAATTAATGGAAAGAGACAAATGAAATCAATCCCTGGGATCTTGGTTCTGTCCACTCTGCACCAGAGGATATCCCAGAGAAAAGACCTTCAGTAACAACTGAAGCCTGAACTCCGATAATGTGAGAACTTAAAACTACACGGTATGAAACCCATGAAGAATGGTACACTTCATCTGGACTGTAGAATCAACAAGAATTTAATAAGTTAATCAGATCATCACCTTTCGAGGGCACATAAATTTGAATTGTTTCCCCATTATGAAGTGCTTGTCTGTAAATTATTGCAGAGAAAACCATTTTCAAATTAATGTTTGAGCTATTAGAAAATACAAAGAGCATTTTCATTAATTGGAGGCAGCTTTTCTTCCTCTCTCTTTATCATTACCTTTGTTACCTGGAATCAGTTTAGCACTCAAATTTATTGATGTGTATGATTCAGTTGCATTATTTGTTTAGAATTTGTCCTATACCTGGTGGAATAAACTCATTAAGTGTAAATGAATAGTTATGTAGTCATCATCTAAAATGAGTCACTGCAGTTCTCTGAAGTCATTACGATGTCTTTGAACACAGCTGGAAAGAAAGCCTCTGTGAAGGTTACAGCTTCCTTCTCAGAGTTTAACCGCCATTAATTTTCATCCCTTCCTTGGAATGGCTTCTTTTTTACAGACAGTGAGACTCATTCTTCAGCAGAAGAGTGGGGGTCCCTCTTCTACCTGAGAATGTATCAAAACCACTGGCAAAATATTCCATATTCCTGCTGCCACAATGCATTTTTTTCACAGTATATAGAAGCTGAGATTCAGAAAGAAGAACCTTGATTGGGAAAACAGCTGCTTTAAACTCACTATGTTTGAAGATAAATATGAGGTACAGCTTCTCCTACAGCTGACAAACTTCCTGCCACTGAAGGCTGAAGGAAGAAGAGGGCTTGCAGATTGCAGAACACACTGTGTAGGATCTCTATTTCAGTAAAATTACCCACAAGGACAGGAGTTCCTCATTTCAGGTTAGAATTTCTGCAAGGGAATACACTTTATAAAATAAATTAAGTTTAACTTGGTCATGGGACTCTCTTTTTGGAGAAATAAATGTCTCCACAAGCTTTGCCTAACTGTTTGGTTGCTTCATAATATAGGTAAATTAAACTATGTTTTGATAATATACCACCTTAAGCACCTATTTTGATGTCCAGTATGAGAGAGATTTGTAAAGTGCTAGCAGTAATACAATACACCACAAGGGAACAGACAAAGGATTCCTACACATTTTTAACTGACATCTGGAATATCTCGGTGCACCAAAGGCAAATCTACATAAACTAATACAACCTGTTTCAAAGTCAGAATGCATAATACTGTATTCAGCATAAGCCTTTTGAAAATCTTATTGCTTGAGAGCCATTTCACTGAGAATGCTGTATGCTAGAAAAACTGTTAAGAAAAAATTGCTGCTAAAACTGACAGTATCTAATCATCTTGCTCACAAACAGCTCAGTTCCATTTTTTCTTCTAAACAGCCTTAACGTATTTTGTAAGCGTGCTATGTTTCTTCTTCCAGCCTGCTCAAAGGCTGAGTTTGTCACGAGGCCAGAGACATCTATGAGGGAATATCAGATGTTTATGACATTTGTAATATTACCCTCGGGCCAATGCATTCCAAAATATGTTGGACTTCCTCCACCTGTTTTTACAATGCTTGTGGAGCACAGGTATGGTCGCAACAGTGTTTACACAAGATCTGAGCCAGTGCCCACTGAACTCAGCAGGAGTTTTCCTTTCAAGTTCTGCAGGTTTCAGATCATGCCTACAGAATCACAGAATCATCTAGGTTGGAAAAGACCTTGAAGATCATCTAGTCCAACCATTAACCTAACACTGACAGTTCTCAACTCCACCATATCCCTAAGCGCTATGTCAATCCGACTCTTAAACACCTCCAGGGGTGGGGACTCCACCACCTCCCTGGGCAGCCCATTCCAACGCCTAACAACCTGTTCTGGAAAGAAATACTTCCTAATATCCAGTATAAACCTTCCCTCGTGCAACTTGAGGCCATTACCTCTTGTGCTATTGCTTGTTACTTGGTTAAAGAGATTCATTTCCATCTCTCTGCAACCTCCTTTCAGGTAGCTGTAGAGGGTGATGAGGTCTCCCCTCAGCCTCCTCTTCTCCAGACTAAACAACCCCAGTTCCCTCAGCTGCTCCTCATAAGACCTGTGTGTGAAAGACATGTCATATGAGCTCCATCAGCTTCCCGGGCATCGAAGTCAGGCTGACAGGTCTGTAATTTCCCGAATCATCCTTCCAACCCTTCAGTAGTGGTTATTTTACTTTAGACAACAGGAATTAGTTCTAATTTATTTTCCTCTTTTTTTTTTTTTTTAAAATCTTTTTTTTTTTTTTTTTTTTTTCCCCTGGCACAGGAATATAATTAAAGACTCAGGGAGACATTTGAAATGCAACCAGTGAGACATTTGATATAGTACAAGTAAAGTTTGCTTCAATTTGGAATGCAGAACTGTGTTACACAGCACATTAAATGGCACATTAGCAGATGTAAATGCTTCCATCAAATTAAAAATGGTTAGTTTGCTTGTTAGATTATTTTTTTATTACAGTAATTGTGTAATTTTCTGGTTTTCAACAGCACACAGAAAAAACTGATCCAACTTTTCTTCTCTACTTGTGGGTTCTGGAAGTGAACAAATGTAGCTTTTCTGCCAGGAAATACTGGACCACTATATGTGATACAGCACATGAAAGCAGCAGAAATAGGAAAGGTTCTTTTAAATCACACACATCATTCCCAGAAAAAATATCTAAACATCTAAAATTCTAATTAATTTTAGATGTATTGTGCGAAGTGCTTCAAATATTACTTCTATAGAGAGCATCCGTATTTTACGAATTCAGCATCTCCTGGAAGCAAGAAAATGAAAAGCAGAACAGCTAAAAGGGTATTTACGGGAGAAAGACAGCAGTGCAAAATGGGTAACTCAACTTGGTTGAAAAATGCTGAGTTATTCTCCAAAAAGTTTTCTCAGGGAAAAACATTCCTGTAGAAAGATAGCTGTCCAGTGCAGGAGAGCAAAGCAGAAGGCAGGAAATCAATGCAGAAGGTATTGCTGGAGCAGGAAGAGCTGTGCCTCCATCTGCAACAGATTATCTTGCCATAAAGGCCAGGAGATTTGCTTGTAGCAAAGCTGCACCTTGGGCAAACTGAACTCCAAGAGTCATTTCAGCCTCCACCAGTGTCACTGGGAGAGTATGGAAAAACAAAACACAAGACACCACTGAGCTACAGAGGTCTATTGTCTGCCCCACAATGGCACCTGGGACACACTTCCTAACCTCCCATCCTGGCTCCACTATTGATCTTAAATCAGAGTATTTGAACTTAACTTTCCATGGGGTAGAAGTTCAAAATCTGTCTATGTCAGGTATAACATTGCACCACAAGTCACCTGAACTGATTACCTAATTTTCTTTGGCCTCCGAGGGGCAAGGGGAGCATCCTCTTTCTGATCTGGTCCTGACAAAGCTTTCCTTGTTCTTGGAGGTGCAATTAATTATTGCAATTACTCAGAGACCCTAGCTGAGATCACGGGCCTTGATGAAACATAGTGTATATGAGAGACTGAAATGTCCTATGACTGTCTCAAAGCTTGCTTGTGTCTTTGCAAACCTCCAAGAGAAGCTGCTGCGGCCTGTGAATTGGTCTGAGGAGTGTTTCCCAGAGAAGTGGGAATGTATTGAAGCATGCACCCCCCCACTTCTTTGTGGTTGCATTGTTGGACTCTTTAGGCAAGCCTCAAAGGGGCAGAGGTGTGCTGAGCTGGCCCCATCCTGTAGCCGTTTGTGGCTCTACTGTGTAGGCCAGACCCCATGCCTGCATTGCTAATGAACTGACAAGAGGCAAATGTTCCTGCCCTGAAGCCAGATGCAACAAAACCTGTGGGACCAGAGGAAAAAAAAACCTAAAGGTGGACAAGATATGTTTATCAGCAGATATGATGAACTTAAAAAGGCAGCAGAAAATTCCGCTCGGTGTGCATCCACCATCAAAGCCAGATCCGTGTGCACCCACCACTGAAGAACTGAAGACTGAGGACCAACGGGACGTAGCTGGATCCATGGTGGTAACTATTCTTGCAGCCCTATCCTGTATCCCTGCTTTATTTCTGTCTTTTCCTTCCATTCTGTCCTATCACTACCCCTCTTCACTTTTTTAATAATAAAAACCTGTTTTGGGTATACGGCATTTGACCTTGTTTGTGTCTTAATCTCGCTCTTGGGATCATATTGAAACCTCCCCCGACATTGGATCAAGACAGTGTAGCAGGATCTCTGGAGCACTCCTGGGCATCTGTAAGGCTCCACCACAGGTGTCACTCTTGCATCTCCTACAGCAGTAAAGCTCCCCAGGCCAGGCTCACTTGGGGAATGTATCATGACTGAGATGTGCAGAGCATAAAAGCCAAGGCATAGCTCTCTGAAGCCACAGGGATGAGCTAGGCACATAAGCTACCTCTCCATTGAATGGGGTGAATTTGATGGTTACACGGTTCATGGTTGCCAGGACACCAGGTGACACTCAGTACATCACTGGGAAACACTGGCGAGGCAGCCTTTTTGCAAATCCTTCCCCCCTGAAATGTTGATGCTGTCTTGTAGACATCAGTTAGATGTCTGAGATGGAGACTCACAGCCTGGAGCTATCTCCTGCCTCCTGAGCTCTGTCACAAAACAGTGCAGCTCTGGCATTATGAAGCACAAGGCCTTGTCGGTAGGACTGAGTGAGGTTCTTGCTTGCTGCTGCTCCCTCTGCTCTTGTACTGCCACCCATATTGTGGCCAACCGCAAGGGGAGCCAGAGACAGGGCTGTCCTACTAGTCTGTGTGAAACAGTCATGATTCCTCTTGTTTTCATTTACTTTTGCTTTCAAAGTCCTCCAAGATTCTTCACATGACCATGAAACACTGTAATATTTTCTTTCCAAGTTATTCATTCAGTCAGCTTTGAATGAACTTACTGCACGAAGCATCTCAGTAATATTCTCCCATTTTCTGGCAACTTTTATGTTCATTTGCCTTGTAGCTAAGTCACTCAGAAATGAGAAATGAAGAGTAAACTCATCTTTTCAGAAGGATCATAAGAGAGTTTTCATTTCCTGAAGACTTCTGATCTTAAGCAGAGGAAAAGCCCCAACAAAATCATACCTTTGCTCATACATCTCGTTCATCTCAGTGTGCAAAATTAGATCATTACAAGCTGCAGCAGCTTAATCGAGCAGCCTTTGAAACACAAAGGCCTCTGACTCAAATGGAGGTGTTTTTTTTTTTACCACTGCTCCCATAATGTTTAAAGTCATTCATGTTTCTACAGAGTGCTTGCTGATGATTATGAGCAATGAAGCTTTGGATCCAGCTATACCTGTGTTTCCATCTGTTGTTGCACAAACCAATTCTATCATCGTTACTTTCTTGTTAATGACCTACTTCTTGAACTCATTTAAGATACCTGTTCCCCTGTGCTTTTCTTCATCGATGGTGTCAGTGGAATAGCTGCTTTTATATTCAAACATCCTGAGCACAAAAATTGCCAGTTGAATTATGTCTGTTCTGGGTGTTGAGCTGGAAAGGAGAAAACACATTCATTTTCCGCAACTTGTAATGAACTGATTCTCCAGTTGTTGAGGCACATTATCTGACAGCAACTCCTGGTTTGGGAGGATGGTTTTATACTCCTGGCATGTCATTAATGACAAACTTACTTATCTCTGGATATCTGGGAAAGGAGCCTGTGTTCAGCCAGTTCTTGCTTCACTTGCATATTCCCAGTGAAAATTTTATTTGTTCCAACAATACAACACCCACCAGGAGACTGTTCAATGGTACCTTCCTCCTTCTTCGTGTATTTTGCAAACTGCAGTTGAGGACTATTCCAGAAGTTACTTTCTCCTCTCCTGTTTGAAGGTTATTTTTAAGTTACTTTGGACATTTTCTTGTGAGCTGTAGTGATGATTCACATTACCCTATTGCCCAGAGCAATGCTGCATGACATTTGAAACTCAGAGACTTGTCTTTACCCATTATCAGCAAAACTCATGACCCCACCCTCTCTGAAAGTAAAATTCTTTCTCTTTTTTCCCCCAACATGTCAGCTAAATGACTGATGTCTCTGTATTTTTAACCTTTTACTCAGCCTCAGGGTTTGTCCTCCCTACCCTCTCTTTTCTCCTTTGTCCACAGCAGCTGAGCTTTTTTACCTGCTCCTCTTGCATAGCTGCATAGCTAGAAGACAGTTCTCCTCTTACGTGCCCTCACTCCTCTGCATGGAGCTTGTTTCCAAAAGGGACAGAACAGAGCCCAAATCCAGGCAGGTACAGGAACCACAGCAAATATAAATCTGCAGTAGACTCTGGTGGAGAAGGAGAATTGATGACATTCCTGGTTGGCCCATATATATGTTAGGCAACTCCCCCGCTTACAGTAGATGAATCCAGATCTCGCTGCCCATCATTACTTCTGCCTGGTGCTGAGCACTGCAGCTCCTGGATCACTGCTCTCCATCACATCATCTTACATGATCAAAGATGTAGAAAGTAGGCAGGCATAGGAAGGAAGATCACCAGCACTCACCAACCCCTTCAAACTCAAATGCAGTCTGTTACTTTTACTTCCCACTCCCCCCCTTCATTAATGTCCTATTTCTAGTAAAGCAGAAGGGCAATGCAATGACAGAAGAGAGATGGTAACCTGTTTTACATGGTAAGGGGACTACTGTTACATCCCAATTTACTTTTTGGACATGTTGATTTGCAGTGCATGAGTAGACAGGAGCTGTCAATACTTTAACATCTGATGGGGAAACTGGAGTGAGCTTTGCTGACTGGAATACCATAATTGGGTAGCTGAAGGCATTTCTCCTCTCCAGGCAATAATGACAGGAGCATTTTGTGTGATCTCTCCTCTCTTTGTTTCCTTCAAAGCAAAGAAGATGGTTGAAAGTAATACGTGTGTGTGACAGATTATAGTAATGTGGCTAAGTCTTGTAATCAGTTTATATATGCAGTGATACTCTAGTTGCAGTTGGGTGGAAGTGGTGGTAGTGGACAAGTTTTTTTATGGATATTTGGTAAAATGTTTTGAAATAATAAAATGAAAAAAGCTATTACTGACATTCATTTAGTACTGTCATTGTACACAGAGTAACAGCTATTACTTGAGGGTTTTTTTTTTTATTTTTGCATTTGAAAGTAGATTTTCAATATCAAAACTGAAATCAGTCCAAGTCGGATCATATATACAGTTAAAAAGCTACATAATAAAAGGAAGAGATAAGACCTTTCATTAAAGATGTGCAATACAAAGTCCTGAGGAAAAATGAAAGAATAATTTGATGTGTTTTCTGACCACCTTAATCCCCTTGTGGAAATTGTGCTTGTTTGACCTGAGCTAACTAGGTTTAGTTCACTTTGTTGTTCCTGGAATGTATTACTCCAAATGCTAATACCAGTACATTCACTTTACTGATATAACATGCACTATGGTGACAAGAATACCCAGCTCTCGCATCCTGCAGGTCATTTTTCTGTTTCTTATCCTTCTAGGTAGGCCTATTGTTTTCTGTTTTATTACTGTACACTTGGACTTCACAAATAGTATGAGAAAAGCAGGAAAAAAGATTACATTGAAGTTTCAGTATTAAGCAATAAACACTGAATATGCAATGACTTTTTCCTTGTGTACAGCAGTGTTATTATTTCAAAGAAGCAATAGGAAACACAAATGAAAGTGTCCTTAATCTCAGTCCTATTCTTGTAAGTCTAAAACGTACTAAAAAAGCATTGCTCACATTTAAATCAGTTCCTATTTCAAAAAAGATTTGGGCATGGTTTTTCTACATTTATGTAGAATGTAGGATGTAGAATGATATGGTAATAGCCTAGCAGCCAAAGTTCATACTCCCTGGGCAGGAGCCATGGCTGCTGACCCCATCTGCAGAGGGTAAGCATCAAGGCTGTTCTTTCTTTTCCAGTGGCTACCTTTTTCAAACACAGTTGGGGCAATCTGTAAAACCCACCTTCTCCTGTGGTGGGTGAGGTTGGGGGCCTTCTTGAAAAGACTCTCTGAGATGGTCTTGTCTGCCTGAAGTCAATCACTTGCTGTCTCAAAGGTACATCACTGGCCAGTAAATTCACCCTTGCTAATGCATAGGCTGCACCTGACTTTTCCCCTGGATTAGCTTCTGGATCAGCAAAAGGGGGTCCACAGACTGCTCCAGAAGTGAAGACGTGTGGGTGGGAGGTAGATCTGAGCCTTTGGCATAGCCCTGGTGCTGCTCTGGCACATCAGGTTGGACACAAGGAGCCAGCAGGTCCATACAGAGTGGTCCAGCTGGATTGTGGGGTGCTCCAGCTAGCTCTGAACTGCCTAGCTCAGTACAGCAAGTTAAAAAAACCCCAGCTGGTTGGAATGGGGTTTGACCAGACAGTTTGCTCATACAATTCTCAAGGAGCTAAACTGCTTCAAGTAACTGAGTGAAAAACTTCAGATTTTGGACAAGGTAAACATGCTGAATTGAATCAAAGGAGCAACTAGCACAGGCAGATATAGGCATCCGTGAGCTTGCAGAAATACCCCATTTTCATCTTTGTTGCTTTTCCAAGGAGAAAATTCATATCTGCAATGATTCTGCACCTTTGGGCTTCAAAACAAAGCTACAGAAAGAAAAAGAGTGTGTGGAGAAACAGCAAGGGTCAGAATCACAGAATCACAGCATTATCTAGGTTGGAAAAGACCTTGAAGATCATTTAGTCCAACCATTAACCTAACACTGACAGTTCCCATCTACACCATATCCCTCAGCGCTATGTCAATCTGACTCTTAAACACCTCCAGGGGTGGGGACTCCACCACCTCCCTGGGCAGCCCATTCCAACACCTAACAACCCGTTCTGGAAAGAAATGCTTCCTAAAATCCAGTCTAAACCTTCCCTGGTGCAACTTGAGGCCATTCCCTCTTGTCCTATCACTTGTTACTTGGTTAAAGAGACTCATCCCCAGCTCTCTGCAACCTCCTTTCAGGTAGTTGTAGAGGGCGATGAGGTCTCCCCTCAGCCTCCTCTTCTCCAGACTAAACAAGCCCAGTTCCCTCAGCCGCTCCTCGTACGACATGTGCTCCAGACCCTTCACCAGCTTCGTTGCCCTTCTCTGGACACGCTCAAGTAATTCAATGTCCTTTTTGTAGTGAGGGGCCCAAAACTGAACACAGTAATGGAGGTGCGGCCTCACCAGTGCCGAGTACAGGGGTAAGATCACTTCCCTGTCCCTGCTGGCCACGCTATTTCTGATACAAGCCAGGATGCCATTGGCCTTCTTGGCCACCTGGGCACACTGCTGGCTCCTGTTCAGCTGGCTGTCGATCAACACCCCCAGGTCCCTCTCTGACTGGCAGCTCTCCAGCCACTCCTCCCCAAGCCTGTAGCGCTGCTGGGGGTTGTTGTGGCCCAAGTGCAGCACCCGGCATTTGGCCTTACTGAAACTCATCCAGTTGGCCTTAGCCCATCGCTCCAGCCTGTTGAGATCTCTCCAGCTGTGGATTTATATTACATTTCTATTATGAAATGGCACAGTAGGTGGTCTACTGTCAACTGCATCTTTGAAGTTACCAAAACCAGAAAATGTTTTTGGAAGCTTTTTCTGTACTGAGGATGAAGATGTTTTAAAAAACTTGCCTTATATAGTTTCCCCATACTGGTATACAGTATTTGAAAGAGTTTGCTCAAGCTATCGACTATCTTTATAATGCTAATGACTATTAAAAAGACCAAACAGCTGCATTTATTATACTTGGTCAGGTTGTTAATATGTACATCCAAGAAGGATGACAGGCAACTTATTAAATGAATGGTGATCACGTTAATTTTTCAGTGTTTACTTCTTTTCAGTTCATCATAATGCTGTACAGCATTATGTGTAATTCCCTGTGGAAGGTACCAATCTCTTAGTACTCCATTTCTTTACCCATTCTTAGTTGTAGACATTTAGTGAAAATAATAATAAAAAAACCTAGCAATATCCTTCACCACCCCAGTGAACACAAAAATTAATAATCTCAGAAAGTCTGTATTCAGCCTGACACGGTGAGCAATGCAAATATAGTACAAAGTCTATCTTTACATTTATTTGCAAATGTGTATAGATATGCTTCATATAAATTAATCCTCTATTTCATTATAAGGAAGGAATTATGTCTCTGGTCAAAAGGGTGGGGTACAGTTAATCTGATTTAGCACAGCATGTGAAAAATTAATTGAAAGTCAGAACTCCATAGTGTTTATTATAAAGTAATTTCACACCAGCTCAGGATTAGCATGGTAACAGGTGACAATAGGTCATTACTATGTTAATTGAAAGACAGCATGCTTTTGTAAAAAAAAAAAAAAAATGGATAGAGACTAAATGAAATGAAAAGGAAAAAAAAAAAAATCTGTAATTCTGTGGGACACATCCCAGGGAGAAGATATCTTCCAAAAAGAATTTGTTGGCTTTTTGGTGATAACCTTGCATTGTTCACCGTGCTGTGAAGCATGGCAGATGTTTGTGCATGTCCCCTGCATGAGTTAAACTGGCCACTTCTCTTTCTACAAGAGCAGGCTGCATCTCTAAAACAGTGGCCTGACATTTTTGTCTTGCTGACGCTGCTCACTGGCCCAGGCACGCAGAGGAGAAAGCAGGCACAAGGGTATTGGAGCTCATATATTTACCTGGCTTGCCCAAAGGCAGTATGGGCCCAAACAAAGCCACAGGGAGCTGTGAGATTTTGCATCTAGGTTGGAAAAGACCTTGAAGATCATCTAGTCTAACACTGACCGTTCTCAACTACACCATATCCCATCAAGCGCTATCAGTGTTTAACAGAAGAGAAAACTGGTTTTGTTCCTTGATGAGAGGATTAATAAAATAAAAAGACTTTAAAACAACCAATGGAAAATAGCCTGTCACTTCGATAGCATGCTGAAGCTTGAAGCCAGGGCAAGCTCATCCTTCCACTTGAGCTGCAATGCCATTATCCTGGCTCTGAACGGGGATGAGTGCCACGGTGCTCGGCTGCTTTCCTATTGCGCGGCTTGACAGACACCGGTATGTAGGCATTTCCCATTATACACTGTGATCTGAGTAAGCAGTCCTGAGCCACCAGCTTCAGCCCATCAAAAGAAATCAGGAAACTATTTTTCCCATTTTATTTGCATAATAATGAAAGTTGTTAAATCAATTTTGGGGACAGAAGATCATTCTACAGGTCCTCCAGTTGACAGAATACAAAGGGCACAATATGCACTGTGTGTAGGTGAGCAAGATGGAGAGAACTCTGTATTAACTGCAGTCACCACAAAAGGACCTTTGCCAGTTTAAACAAGGATCCTTTCTGAAACCAAAATAATATGAAGCTAGCTGCCTTGCTCAGAGTAAATGAAAATTCAGAGGCACAGCTGGGACCTGAAAATGGGAAACTCTGATTTTATTTCTTGGAAGAAGAATTTAACCTCTTCGAATACCCTCATGCAGCCTGATATATGAGCTGATGAGGAATGTGACCTTTCTGCTCACCCTCCTTCTGAAAACTTTGCAATCCAGCCTGACACAATCTGTTGTAATATGTTAATTTCGACGCAGTTCTGCCACAAATACTAAGAGTGATCCCTGAGACCTTTACATCTCAGAATAGAATCATTCTAGACTTCACTCTCATCTCAAATCATCCCGATTAAGGTGCCTACTTATCTAATAAAGGTCAAAGGAAAGGAAAGTGTAAATGTTCTTTGAATACTTACTACAAAGGAAAGAGCTCAGAGAGATGACAGTGCCCTTGCACTCAGTGTATGGTACAGTGTGATGTGGTCCACTGAGATTGACAGCATATCTAACCTACTGCAGAGCTAAGGTAATAACTCAATACGGGTAGAGGGGATAGGAGCTGGCTCACCAGCCATACAGAAAAGCAATATAATAAAAATATTTGCACATGCCCGGCAGGAAAATCTCTCAGGATAGTTAGAGCAAAACATGGCCTCAGGTCTGACTATAGCCAGAAGATGAGATTTTCCTGATGATAAGACAGAATAGTGGAGTGAAAGAGTAAATGATCAGGTTCACCTCTACAAATAAAACATTAAAAAATGTATATTATGGTTGGTGGTTTCTTTTGTGACCATAATATAATTATCACTCAATAGCAGCAGCCAAGCTTATTTTTAATGGTTTGTCATGTCTTTGCAGCTCAGTTACAGTAAGTCAAAATCCTGAGCAGCCCACTCAGGCACTTGCAATATGCACATCTGCTCTGAAGCTGTTCCTCCACTGCAGCCAGCTCGAGGTGTAAGGACTCAGTCCAGCTGAATCATAAGCAATAGTGCTACACCCTGTTCATCCCACTGCCCCAGCTCAGCACTCTGAGGCCGAGTCACTGAGCCACCCACTGCATGAGTCTTCCCCTGGGGACTGCCAAAAAGGCACAACAGGCATGTCCCCTCCCCTTCGGTTTGCTGTGATGGGGGCTGCTTTCTTAACAATACGCAGACAACACGCAATTGCTAGAGGCAAGAGTAGAGCCGAGGGAATTTGAGATGACATCGGCACTGCCGCTGCTTCAAAGTGTTACTGATTCCCTTTCCGTTATGTTCTCCTTTTTGCTCTCCATTTAGTTAAAACAAAACAAAACAAAAAAAAAAAAAAAAAAAAAGAAAAGGAGAAAACACCCAAACTCTCAAGCAAGAAAGACAGAGTGGCAGGAAAAGCGTATTATAAATGTGCTGGCAAAACTGATGAGACAAAATAGGGAAAACCTTTGTATGAATCTGCAGCAAATGTAATCTCAAAATGTTTCCAAAAGTAATTTTTCCCTATTCATTTGTTCTCGGCTGTCTCTGTTGTTTACTCTGCCACTCTGTGATCTTTAGCAGTAACAGTTCAATTTAAACTCTGTACAGAAAAGAATCTGTCTTCTCACCTTTCTGTACAGCTCAAGGATAGCTTACACAGCCATGTTATGGCTTTGCCCTTTCTAGATGAGGAATATGTTGATTTGGTTTCAGCTCATTAACTCTCTAAGGAATCTCTTCCAGCTTAGCTGTCTGTGGGGCTGGAATCACCCATGCTTCAGGATCAGGGCTTTTTTCCTCTTTGAATTTCTGAAAGGATGTCCCAAAAGGCACAAACATTACAAGGAAGCCCAAGGAGCTGCAGGGTTTATTTAATGGGAAATGAGCATCCTCTCTTAGGATAATGAAATTTTGTGTGTTGCGTTTGGTGTTCTGGGATTCATAAAGGTTATCAGTCAGGCATTTATAATAAAAGTTCTTCCTGCTTTTCCTGCCATGCATGGGGAAGATGGGAGTGTTATCAGTCTGACATTTCTGTCAGAACTGGTATTTGAACCACTGGATGATTCTGACAAATGCCACCGCTGTCATCTGCTGCTCAATTTTAATTATATCTGACTGAGGTTTTCAATGGCAGCAAGCAGAAAACTTAATTAGTTGGTTTAAAGTCTGGTCTTCAGAGTTTGAAGAATCCAAACAGCTTTGCAGCATTTCTGCACGTAGGCTGCCATTTTCAGTCTGATGATGCAAGTCAGAAGAATTAATGGTCCAACTCATAGGAAGGAAGAACAGAGAAAGACTTACAGGAATATACATCAACAAAACCCACCATTTTTGTACATGACATGTCAGCGAGGCAACCTCGTATCTAATAAACTGCTGCGCTGGCTCACAGGTGGGTCTCAGACAAATGGTAGCAGAATGCAGGTGAAAGATTGGGTGCTCATGGGAACATACAGCAAATGAACATCTGTTACCTTAAACAGAATGTATACATTTATTCTGCAGTGGACTGCAAGCACTGCACTATTTGGAAAGACTGAAAGGCTGGCATTTTCTCACACACCAATGCACTGTTCAAACAAGCTGCTTAAAAGAAGATTACATTAACAATTTATACCACCTCTGTGTTTGCTTTCAGAGTGTTAATATGATTATATTTCTACACTATATCCTGAAAAAAGCATTAGTAAGATGCAATGTCAAATTGCTAATATGATGCAATTAGAAGTGAACATTACATTCACATACTGGTTGCAGGTTGCCTGTGGGGAAAAAACCCAACTGAAAATACATTGTTTTGTTCCAGAAACTCCAGGGCTGTGGATGTGAGCACTTAATCCAATGGCCCTCATGGAGGGGACTGATAGAAGATGGCCTTTGCTTGTTGGTGAGGTCATGTGCTCTGGAACAGTGCTGCTGGTGTCCTTTAGGATACTGCTATATTTCATCATTTGAAAGGAATGGGCTGGATATCATACAGGAAAATGTGCCAAGAGCTCTGTGTCTGTGAGCTGCAGTCAGGAGCCAAAGCATTTGATGAATTATACAGCCCACAGGACTGATTGGCTCTCATTGGCTTCCCCTCCACTTGCAAGCTTTATGCTTGTAATTTATCATTGATCACAGAATCACTGAATTGCTGAGGCTGGAAGGCACCTCTGGAGATCACCTTATCCAACTCCCTGCTCAATGTGGGGTCAGCTAGAGCAGGTTTGTCAGGGATGTGTTCGGTTAGGTTTTGAATATCTTCAAGGTTGGAGACTCACCAACCTCTCTGGGTAACCTGTGCCAGTGTTTGAACATCCACATGATAAAAAGCTTTTTTTTTTTTTTTCCTGTTTAAACAGATTTTCCTGAATTTCAGTTTTTGGTCATTGCCCATTATTCTGTTGCTGATCCCCACTGAGAGGGGTCCAGCTCAGTCTGCTTTACTCCCCCTATCAGGTATTTATACACATTGATTAGATCCCCCTGAGCCTTCTCTTCCCAGGCTGAATTGTCACATTTGTCTTGGCCTCTCCTCTTATGACAGCTGCTCCAGTCCCTTAATCATGTTTGTGGCCCTTCACTAGACCTAGTCCAGTATGTGCATGTCTGTCTTGTGTGTGGGAGCCCAGAACTGGACACAGCACTCTCCACTGATGTGTTCAGGGCACATTGGTGGCTGATGTTCAGCTTGGTGTCCACCAGGGAACTCAGGTGTTTTTCAGCAAAGCTGTTTTCCAGACAGTTGACCCCCAGTGTTGACCTTCAGGAGATGCCTGTTGGCCAACTTCTCCACCCTGTCCAGGTCCCTCTGAATGGCAGCACAACCAGATGGTGTGTCAACCACTCTTCCCAGTTTTGTATCATTTCAAACTCACTGAGGGTGAGCTCTGCCACATTTGTCAGATCATGAATGAACAGGTTAAACAGAGCCTGGGGGGTGTGGAGGAAACTGTCTAAGGAAATGATGTGGCTCCTATCACTGTATTCTCAGAGAACCACAAATCTATTTGAGCTCTCCCTGCCTGGATGCTGACTATGCTGCTCTGCTGAGTCCCAATCCACTGGACCTATACAGGTCCATGCACCATGTAGGTGTATGACTGGATGACAAAAAGTGTGCAGCCAACTTCATTGGTCTTCCTCTGGAAGCAGAGGGCACCTTCTGTCCATCTCTCTGCTGCATATCAATGGAATAATGAAAATATCCTGCTGTTGTGAGGGCAGCCTCTTCTCTCCTCTTCCCTGGATTATTGTGTCTTTGATGTCATCCATCAAGGTGAGTATAAATAAATACAATAACATCCTTCCCCATATTGTACAGGGGTTTGGTTAAAGAAGCTCATTTTGCCTTGGATAATATTTTTGCCCATGACTATAAAGGCAGTGTATTTATAGGCTATGTGAAAGGTCTTGTTCATGCTTGACATTTTGTATCTTAACATTTTCTAGACTATACACAATAAGCAAGCTCACATTTTTACTTTTCATTAGTGGTTGAAAAGTCAGATTACACTACTTTTAAGTTTTTTCCTTGAGTATATTTAAGAAGGTAACAAAATTCTGTACTTGTTTAAGCACAGGTTTGGATCCACACAGCAGGTAGTTGTTTTCTCAGAAGCAAGAAGTTTGTACAGCCTGAGGGAGTGACAGCTGACACTCCAAAACTATCAGGTCCCAGAGCGTTAGGTTTGAACTGAAACAAATTCATCAATACGTTGCTGCGACTAACAAAGTCCACAACATTAAACAGGCACAGAATATCCTGTATGAATTATCAGCCTCCTCAGTGCAAGTGTTATGGGGACTTCGATGTGCTGTCATATTGCCCAGCATTTTGCTACCACCAAATGCATTTTCTCACCAGCAGAAAACTGTACTGCAGTTACAGTAGGTCCCACTGTGTCACGGTGAGGAGCTGATGTGGTTATGAGTCTATGCAGGGAGTTGTGAGTCTGCTATCACTATGCTCATGATATTAGCAATGCTGCTCTGTAGAGGTGCAACCTCCTGTAACCTGGAATTTTGGTACTAAGCTGTGCAGGCCAGCTTCATGGCAGAAGAACCAAGAAATCTCCTTCTTCATATGTAGATGCTGGAATTACAGCTCCCATGCTGCAGTTGCAAGACACTGCACCACGTTTATTCTTCAGCATCACCATGAGGGAGAGGCCATCACAGCATCCAGTGGCCCTTCACATCACTGTATCTCCTTCTTACTCCTCATGCCCTGACCTTAGCAGTTCATGGAGGGCTTTCCCTGTCTTTCTGCATGGCTGTCACACATCAAAAGCTTTTAAGGCCATGTTCATTAGGATTTTAGTGTTTCAATTCTATTTCACCGTCATGTTCACAAGTGTACAGCTCTGTGCTGTGGCACACTGCTGAAGGAGAGGATGTGGCTGGTGAGCAGCCCTGCAGAAAGGGATCTGGGGTTGCAAGGCTCCATATGAGCCAGCAGTGTGCCCTGGCTGTCAAGAGGGCAAACCACATCCTGGGGTGCATCAAACACAGCATAACCAGCCGGGCAATTGGTGATTATCCCACTGTATTCAGCATTGGTGCTGCCTCACCTTGAGTACTGCATGCAGTTCTGGGCCCCACAATTTAAGAAGGAAGTGAAGGTACTTGAATGTGTCCAGAAGAGGGCAACAAAACTGGTGAAAGGGCTGGAAGGCATGTCCTACGAGGAGCAGCTGAGGACTTTGGGTTTCTTTAGCTTGGTGAAAAGGAGGCTGAGGGGTGATCTCATTGCTCTCTACAGCTCCCTGGGGAGGGGAAGCGCAGAGGGAGGTGCTGATCTCTTATCCCTGGGGTCCAGTTACAGGACACGTGGGAATGGTACAAAGCTGTGCCAGGGGAGGTTTAGACTGGACGTGAGGAAGCATTTCTTTACTGAGTGTGGTAAAACACTGGAACAGGCTTCCTAGAGAGGTGGTCGATGCCCCAAACCTGTCATTTGGACAATGCCCTTAATAACATGCTTTAACTTTTGGTCAGCCCTGAAGTGGTCAGGCAGTTGGACTAGATGATTGTTGTAGGTTCCTTCCAACTGAAATAGTCTAGTCTAGTCTAGTCTAGTCTAGTCATTACTTCTGTCTCACAGTTTTCAAAAGCTTGTGTCCCAGCACACACCAGCTCCTTGCAAGGCCCTTCCACGGGTGCTATCAATCTGAGGGATGTCCCCAAAAATCCTACTAGCATACATGCATATCACCGTGTACAGCATGAGCTTAAATAATTGAGACTTGCTATGCATTATACAAAGCAACACAGGAAACAGCTTTTTGTACAGGCTGTAAAACCGGGATTATGGACCTATCTTGAGTTTCCTTAATTTGCACATCAGAGATTACTCTCCTTGCTTGCTTGACATGATACTTGGACACAAGCTTTTGTGTTTAGACAGAGGGAGTCTTCAAGAAAACAGGGCCCTGCAGCACCAGACACCAGAAGCATTAATGATTTTAAAGATATACCCTAGCTTAAACACACCTTCTTCTAGACCTTCAGATGTGTAGCCAGCCTGTACAAAGCAGGAACTCTTTAGGGGCACGTGGTGAGCAACCTAGGAGCACTTTGAAGAGGGGTTTATACTTTTATGGTTTTTTACTTGCAAAAACACATATGCAGAACATGGTACCCCAAGCTTTAGTGCATCCTTGGCCTGGTCTTTGGTGGATAAGGAGAAAAGCAGGAACTGCTTCACTTGGTCTCTGTAATGTCGTCTTCTTGAGCTCACACCCCCACCCCAAACACACACATATGTGCATTCACGTACATACACACACACGCACACACACACAGAGCCCTTCAGGAGAGGAAACTCAGCCCTTTTGCAACTTTCCAGTTCGTTTTTTCATAAAATTTTCTGGAACGCCTCAAGAGGAGATGACAGGATCCTACCAGTTGATTTGGTAATGAGGACTACAGGTCACTTTTGGCTTATTATTTAGAGCACTTAGATCTCAGTGGAGGAACATTTAATTTCACAACTCATTTGAGCTTTTCTGCTCATCTTTATACTACTAATTCTTAGAGTTCTTGTGGGGATGTGGAGAAAACAACAGAAAATTAAAAGTAGCTGTATATTCAAGCTAGGTTTTGCAGTTTTTAATGACAAGTGCAGGAAACTCTTCACACTGAATTCATAGATTGCCCTTAGACAAGATTCCTAACTCCTCAGGGACTCATAAGCTTTGGTGGTTTTTCTCATAAACCTCCTGCAAGTCAAGCAGCAGCATCCTCTCTTTCTCAAGTAAGCAGAATTCAAATTCATTGAGATTAACCATGATAAATCCACATCCTAAAGTGCATCAAAGCTTCCAGAGGAGCTGGGGAGTGAAATGGCCATGTGGCCCAAGTGTCTTGCTGAGGGTCCCAGGATGCAGTGAGTCCCCTTTCCTTCTGAACATGCTCATGTAAATGGCAGTATCCTATTTCTGCAACAGCCTCTCGTAGACCTGTCCCTTTGCTTAATGATGACTGCAGCATTTGCCAGTGCAGCCTTCTGGCTAAGCTGTCATTCTCCATCATCCAGCTAACACTGTTATTTCTGTATTATAGACCCATTATTTGACACTGAAGATACCTGGTTAATATATTAGCTAAAGGTATGCTGAGAATAGTCTGACACCTTTAGCAGGGAATATTGGATGCTTTTGTCTTTGAAAAGTCCCACTGGTCTTTCCTTTGTGAATGGCTCTAAATTGCTTACTGGAACTAAAATGCCATTTTTTGTCCAATTCTTCCTTGATTTTACCCAGGAGGTACATAGCAGTGGTTGATTAAATTGCTTGGTGTTGCTCTCTGCCTAAAAGAGGCACACAACTCTCAGCATATGCATTCAGGGGTCTTTAAAAACAGGGGATAAAAAAAAAGTTTTTCATACCCAGTTACCTGTTGCCCATCCCTTTTTGGAAAGGCATTAAAATACTCTAAGACAGACTTTTCTCACTCTGTTAAAGCTATGTAGAAGTTAGAGGCCCAGTCTGAATTAGCTGGACAAGTGTCCTCCACAGGACACCTTTCCTACAGAGGGAAATCAGCTGTCTTTTGGAGGTGTCTCCTCTCTATTCCTGGAGGTAACTTAAACTCTTAACCTAGATGACTAATTTAACTAGTATCCCAACTTTGAGGTCATTACAGTTAAGTGAGGTGATGCCCACTGAAGCCTCCAAAAGCTTTCAATAATTTTCTCCCTTTAGGCAAAACTTTTTTAATTTTGGAGACCAGGTAAATCTTGAGGAGCATTTTTGTGGTTTTGGAGAATCCAGAGATGATGATAGTGCCAAAGCAAGATAAAAGAAAAGGAGAATAACTGTGGTTTCCTTTATAAATTTTATCTCTTTCCCAAACCTTTCCAAGGCTCCCAGTAAACATCCACTTATCTGGGAGTGGGAGCCACTTTGGATGCACTTCCATTCCTCAGTTAATGGGAGTGCAAAAACTAAAGTGGACATTATTCCTTTTCAAACTAGCAAAAATGTTGAGGCCTTCAAACTTGCACTGAAAACTGAGATGAGGTAAAATATGAGACATTCTGTAAATATAAACCCTTTAATATAAAATTATAGATATGACATAAAAGTATAAAAATTGTTACTGACATGAATAATTCACTAACTATTGCATAGTATAAGTCACCAACTAATGTGCATTACGTGCCATTTAATAGTGGATGTATCTCAAGAAATATGGAAATTGGAATACTTTAATAACTTTCTATATGAAAGATGATGAGACTGCCTAAATGATTAAGAGGAAGATATGTTATAATGAACTAAAGCCACTCGAGTGTAAGGTAATTTTAATTCAAATCTCCATCTGCTTATGTATAATTAAGACTCATTTAACAAGTTAATGCCTAACAGAGAGAACTGATAAGTTTGGTATTAAAGAGCTTAAGAGAAGTAAATTAAACTGTCGAGTTTGAGGAGCTTTTATTTGAATTCCCTGTACCTGAACCAAAACACAATCTTCCAGGTGCATTTCTTTACCCTCACCACGCAGCCAGGTGCCAAACGGAGAGAAAGAGGAGGTGACAAAACAGAATAACCTTTTTATATTTTAATTTTTGATATCAAGTCAGGAGTTTGACAGTATCTTTGCTGACATGAATATTTTTATACTGTTTAACCTGCTCACTATATAGTATCTATACATCATTAAGAAGACACTTTGCATGCCATCAAAAATATTTATGCATTGCAGAGATGGCCAGTGGGGTTAAATAACCTATGAAAATTAGAGGGTTGCCTTTGATGTGCAAAAGAAGTAGTATTTTGATCTGTGGTAAATTTTATGTGATATTCAGCTGCTTAACTTTCTATTTCATTCTTTCTTCAAATATCTTTCCTGGAAGGTCCAGTAGTCAAAACAGTGACTTCAACCTTTTCATCTTTCATCATGCAATTTTAATTTTCTTCTTTTGGCTTCTTATCCACTGTCAAAAGGAGAGTTTCCTATATTCACTTCATACTTAAAATTCTCTGTGCTCTCAATTTTTTGTCACTGGAGCCAGATGTCAGCTTTGATTTGCTCCTAGCACTCAGCAATAAGTTAAACACTTTCAGGAATGTATTGGAAGAACAAATACCACAGTATGTCCAATGCTTATTGCAGTGCAGATGTTTCCAAGTGAAGTAAAACAGGGAATTAAAGCTATGAGGTTTGATGACCAACACCCGATCTCAATATATGACTGCCATAAGACATTGTTGCAATATTTGAAGCTTACTGTTTTGCTCCTAGGCCAAAACAGACTTTCCTAATCTGCTTTAGCATCAGTCTAAGAGCAGAAAAAATAGGTACTGAATTGTTTAAAATATATAAAAGAGTAGAACCAATGTCTCACTTCTCAAATTGAGTTTTAGGCATTGTAGGTCCTTAAAATTCAACAGAAAGTGAAATGTTCCTTTGTGTATACATCCATAGATAAACAATTTACTGTTTGTAGGAAGTTTCTTCATTATAAGAGCATTTGGGTTAATACGTATTTTGTATGTTACTGTGTGTCCACAAACAAGGGAACATATGCTTTAAAAGGTATTCCTTTCCTCCAAGGCTTAAAAATGCACTCTGTACAGAGACGTCACCAAACACATTTGCAGTACTTCACAGAATGAGCTTCAAGTGGCATAGGAAATGTACCAAATGAACCAAATCACCTAAAATTGACTAGAGATGGAAACCTACAGATACAGTCAGACAACGGTTTCCATTTGTGTTGATAAGCTGTTCTGTGAGAAAAAAAAAAAAAAAGCCTCTTTTAGTGAAATCCTCCAATATTTATTACCTTTCAAGTTCAGAAAAGTCTTTCTTCTAAAAGGAAGAGGAAAAGAGAGAGAGAGATGGATGGGAGTTCGGGAGAGAGAGAGGAGGAAGGGAGGAAGGGAGGAAGGGAGGAAGGGAGGAAGGGAGGAAGGGAGGAAGGGAGGAAGGGAGGAAGGGAGGAAGGGAGGAAGGGAGGAAGGGAGGAAGGGAGGAAGGGAGCTGTCCATGTGGGGTCTGACAAGGGAAAGATTAATGACACCTGAAAACCTGGGCAAAATCTATACATGATGCCGTTAACTGTAACTAAAAAGTGGAGCAATGTGCTTAGCCTTACAAATGCAGCAATAGCCATCCAAGGAGAATTCTCTTTAAACAAAGAAATGTGCTTCAGAGCAAGGGCATTTAAAGAAAAAACCAAAACAGCTCATGATCCCTCTGCAATATCCTTTCTCCTCCAGCAGACATTAGCCAACTGGCCTCTCTCATAGAGGAACATCACCTGGTTTATGACAGCTGCTCTATTTTGCTTTAGTCAAATACCAGTCTCCATCACATTCATTTTATCCTGGCTCCTCAATAGCTTCTAATGCTCTGAAAAAACAGTAGGTCCACAAAATGGATATTAATAGAACACTTAGTACATATGTGTTTGTGACTAGCAGCTTAAAGGTTAAGAACTCAAGTAAAACAAAACCTGGAGTAATTTCAGCCTTGAGCCAGGAAATATTTTAGCACCAAAGCCATGTCATGCACTAAGGGTGCTGTTCTATAATTTGTACCAAGAAACAGGTGTTGAACATTAGTTAAATAAAAAAAAGGAAAAAGTCAGGCATCATGATATTAATGAATAATTCAATCCCCACAAGTTTAGAAAGCATAATGCTAAAGTTGCTGTATCATCTCTTCGAGATCCTTGTCCTCTTACAGGGCAATGCATCAAACACAGACAAGATTTCATCTCTGATTGCACTTGTTCATTTCAGATGGTGTTATCAGTTTCTTTCAAAAAACTTAATAATCTGATATAGTAGGTTTAGTTTATTGCAATGATCATACCAAAAATATAATTTTCCATTTAAGGGTACTTACATTGCAGAGGAAGATCCAGGGATCCAGCAGACTTTAACCTTACTTATGGTGAGCAATGATCCTAAATCAGCTGGCAATATAGTTGTCATGTGACACAGGATAACTGTTTTTACAAGGCCATTTTGTTGGCTTCATACAAAAATTATCTCCCACTGGTTTCAGCTGGGTACCAGGGTTGTGGCAAGAATGAGTGGTACATTAACTCCTTCCCCAGCAGTGATGCAGCCATGATAACACACCTATGCAGTTCCTCTTCCCTGCCTTTTGCTCTTTATCCCAGAGCTGTAAGCAACCCACTTAAGCAAGATCTGGTCTTGTTCCAGTTGGAAAGCATTTTTATTTTTATGTTTATGTTCCTTCATATGAAAAAAAAAAATAGTTCTCACAGCAAAAGAGTGTTTTGCCTTTAAAGATTTATGGCAACATGAAATGTATTTTATTTCTTCTCTTTTAATTTGCCTCGGTGCTAAAATGTTATTTTCCTCATTAAAAATTATGACATTTGGAAAAATGTATATGCAGGAATAAACTGCATGTGGGATGTCAGCCTTGGATTTCACTGATAAAGAACTGCTGGGATGAGGGAGCGCAATGTGGAGTTCTGCCCTGCAGAGAAACCAGCTGAGAGCAGCAAGCAGTAAAGCACTCACCTGCCATTCAGCCCCTCTGCATCACCACCCCAGGTAGCCTTGCAGCCCTGCTCTGGGGTTGAGTGTTTATTCTCCACACTAGCAAGAATGATAGAGGCATTTCATCAGGGCAAAACACACCATTTCTTCTCCCAAAGACTGCTTAGGGAAGAAAGGAAATGTCACTAAATAACTGTAGTTAAGAAAAGAAAAAGAAAAACATGGGCTGGTGGAAATCCCCCAGATTAAGGATTGGGCAGGGATGTGCTGATTCCAGCAGGTGAAGGAGGGAGAAAGTGGCTGGGCTCTGGCAGGCATGTGCCAAGCTAGAAACCATGTCACGGTGTGCCACCAGCAGTATTACTCTATCACCTCTCAGTCTTCTCTTCGTCTCACTAGATTTTGACAGAACTCCTCAAATTTGTATGTGTTTCCATTTACAGCCTATTATTTTTGCTATAAATATTGTTTATTTGTTTCTCTAATTATTCCCTATTACTTAATACCTCCCTGCCTGCTATCTCCCTAGAGAAAAGTTAGGTCTTTTCTCTAATTAGACATTGATTTTCCCACTTTTATTTCTCAGTGATGAAATAATATGACATTTTCTGAAGATTCATGTTCTCTGAATTTGGGTGTCATAATAGTTTGAAACGAGCTCTCAGTCATGATTTAATAATGGGAAGAAAATAGTAAGGACTGTGGCTAAGGGAAAGACATAACAGTAGCCATTATCTGGAGCTGAACTCTGATTAGGAATGAGACCTGTCTTTATGAGTGTGATCACTGGAATGCAACGAGGGAAACAGCCAAATCTCTGTGCTTTGATGTCTCCAGAAGAAAAATGTGTACTTTTCTAGATGACTTAGGTTCGTCAGAGACAATCCCCTGGCTCAGCTGGAGGAACAATCTGGTAATAGCCCCTTGAAGCAATATTGTATCATGCCATGATCCTTTCTGGCCTTGGATTCCACCCTTTTTCTAATTTAACGGGAAACATTGGAAACATTTTTCATTGTGCGTGAACAGCTGTATGTTCAGTGAGGATTTAGCATGTTTCCTTGAGTCTGGTGGGGATAATTTTCTGATTATCAAACTGTGAACTGTCAGTGGCATAATTTTCCTAAGCACTTGGGGAGCAGTGTTCTTATGGTATTTACATGCCTGGAGATGCACAGAGCACTGCCAATACCTGCTGGTGCCAAAAGTGGTTAGAAAACAAATGACTGATTTCCAGAATTAGATAATTTTGAAATACCATAGTATGCTTTTCTGCATCTTTTAAAGCCTGAAGCCACGTGACTTCAGCACCTAATCCTATTATCAAAAGCACTTCCAACAGTTAGGAACTGTTGTGAGTCATGTGCAGGGGCAACAAAAATGGGACTACTAGGCAAAGTCTTCGACCCTGCTGACTGCCCAAGACTAGTAATTTCAGCTTGGCATAACTCACTGGGCTGCCATCAGCAGCAGCTCAGAAGATGTCCCAGTGGCAGCCAAGGTGCTTCTGCTGCATGGAGAGACAAGGACTCCATCAGGCACCCTGACAGCAAGTTGTCTTTACTCCTGAGCCCCAGCCAGCTCCCACTGGGGCTTTTCTAAAAGACTTAGATGCTCCTCAATAATAAATTTAAACCTTTAACTCATTTAGTTGCCTTTCATTCTCTGTTTTTCCTTAACTCACCTTCTATGAAAACGTCAGTGACAGCCACTGCTAGTTTTTCTTGCACAAGATTTGGCTCAAAGTTAGGAGAAGTGGCTGAGGGAACTGGGGTTGTTTAGTCTGGAGAAGAGGAGGCTGAGGGGAGACCTCATCACCCTCTACAACTACCTGAAAGGAGGTTGCAGAGAACTGGGGATGAGTCTCTTTAACCAAGTAATAAGCGACAGGACAAGAGGTAATGGCCTCAAGTTGCTCCAGGGAAGGTTTAGACTAGATATTAGGAAGCATTTCTTTACAGAACGGGTAGTTAGGCATTGGAATGGGCTGCCCAGGGAGGTGGTGGAGTCCCCATCCCTGGAGGTGTTTTAGACTAGGGTCGACATAGCGCTTAGGGATATGGTGTAGTTGGGAACTGTCAATGTTAGGTTAAGGATTGGACTGGATGATCTTCAAGGTCTTTTCCAACCTAGACGATTCTGTGATTCTGTGATGTGCTCTGTTTATGTTTTGTATGTATAGAACAAGTAGCAGGCTCAGCCAGGGAAAGGACCCACAGTAATTATCTGACAGCACACAACATGGTAATATATCAACGAATCATTCAATCAACTTATAATCGCAGGTAAGAAAAAGCCAGAAAGACCCAATCACTCCTACATGGTCTGCAAAATGAAAAGCTGATTCATAAGAACTAGTCTATGGAATTGTGTCTTGTGTTCTTGAAATCTCTGTATGCTGTAAATATCATGCATAGTGAAATGACTCACCCATTAAAAGCTCAATTTAAATCAGAGAACTCTTGACTTTTTTTTTTTTCTTAAAGATAAGCAATAATTTATTTCTCTTCCATCTTCACAATTATCACATACTGCCCAGCTACATGGCCAATGCCACTACATAACACAGGAGAATTGCCCACCTACACTTTACTTGGACAAATACAATTGCAATTTACAGATTAAATGTACTGTACAATGTAGTTGGAAAAATGTTATTCTTATCTATATGATGGGATGTGGCATATGATTTATAAACAGATGCAATCTAAGATGTAAAACTTTAAAACTTGTTAAGCCAAGGATACAGTATAAAGCATTTTGTTTTGGTATTGTATTGTTACTAAAGTAGAAAAAAGAGAACTAGAGAAATAAATCCAGATCTTAACTTACAGGATATGTATTAGGTTAAGAAATTAATTGGCTTCTCCACTTTTTTTGTTTTGCTTTTCTTTTTCTTTTTTTTTTTTTTTTTCTACAAATGAATAATATGAATATATTGCAGGATAAAGAAAGACTGCCAAAGAAGGTACCGTTATATGAAAAACAAATGAAAAATTACCAGGTACTTTTGCTTACAAAAAAGGTCAAACTATAAACAGTCACAAAATATATAAAAATGCCACATTGAACGAGGCAATCGTACTCTACCTAAACTGGTAGTATACTCTCTGAAAGAAGTTGCGTTCATACAGTAGTAACTGATAAAAAGGCATTGTGCACTCTTGTGCCATCTGGAGATTTAGCACCGTGTGTCATCAGTTCTTGGATTGTCATCCAGTTGTCCAAGATTTTCTTGTTTCTCTTTTTCATCATCTTTTTGTGACTCAGTTCAATGATGTTAATTTCCTTTTTGCCCTCGCTGCCACTCTGCGGACTTTCCTTAAGACACTCCAGCCTGCTCCTCATCATAAACTCTCGCCTCCTCCTCTGCTCCTTAGCTCGCACCAAATGCTGCTTCCGCTCTTCTTTGCTCCAGTAGCGACCCATCTTCATCTCACTCATTGTATCATCATCTGTCGTCATCCCACTGCGCTCCTCTTTAATTTTTAAGGCACGTTCCTTTAGGATTCTGTCTCGAACTGGTCTCTTTGTGATGTACCTCGTCCCATCACTCCTTATTTTCACTTTCCATTCCATCTTGGGCTCTGCACACTTCTGCGAGTCTTTGCACATGCTCACCAGGCTGAGCTGGCTTTGGGCGTACTCCACAGCAGACTTCTGCTGGATCAGCTGCATATAGCTTTGATAATGCTTTGCATGAGCAGGTATATTCCCGTACCTGTAAGAAGAGCTGTGATATGGAGACAGGTAGGGAATGTGCTCGCTGCTCTGCTTTTCCTGGTCTGTGAATTTACTGCTTTCTGAAGCCAACACTGCATTCTCAGCAGCACTGTTTTGCTCAGTGGGTTTGGTTTTGGTTGAGGTTGTCTCCCTGTTGCTTTGTCCTGAGGATGACTGATTAGCCACGATTGTGCTCCTCAGGTTTTTCCTGTTGGTTATGCTGATCATTCTCTGGAGAGAGTTATCAGGGGATCGCTCCACTGTCAGCGGAGTGCTCCTGCAACTTTCGGCTGTGTTGTAGGCGCTGGAGCTGTCCTTGTCAGACTTCTCAGGGTGCTCCATGATGTCATCCAGTTTGCCTCTTTGTACATCTATGCTGGTGTTATAATTCCTGAACCCTTCATCATGTAAAGCCCAAATGTCTCCATACTGATCCCTCACCTTTTGGAGCCGGTGAGCTTGCATAATATTCTGACATTCAAGTTCAATGTTTCTCAGTTCCTCATTGAGTAGCTGCAGCTCATGCTCCACTCCATCTTGCTCTCTTCTGTTGCACTCTATCATGCTTCTTGAGTAATACAGGTCATAGTCCCCATGGTTTCGAATCTTGCACTTCAATTCCAACAGCTGCCGAAACCTTTCACATTCCTCCTCTGGGTTTCCTATGAAATCAGATTCAATGTATTCCCCAGACACAAAGCTTTCATTGCACTGGAGCTCAACACTTCCTAACGTATCTTGGCTGTGGCCCAGCTCTCTTTTGCTCTGCAGAGTAGTGCTGTTCTGCTCCTCAGGTGCATTTTCTTGCTCCGAGCTCTCGTCATTACGCAGACTTTCATCTGTAGGTCCCACTCCACTGTCCTTCTCATGATTGTTGGACGATGAGGTTGCAGTGTCTGTAGTGCCATCCTCCTCTTCATGTTTCTTTGGCTAAAAAAATGAGCAAACCAAAATGACTATCTAATGCAGACCATATTACATGAGAATATTTTCCAGCTCTGTTTTGCTTAAACAGCTGGGATTGGATTTAAACTGAATTAAAACAGATCACTAAACAGCAATCCTACTGTTCATAGCTTTTAAACATTTCTGAGACTCGTGCTCGGGTGGCCATACCGAGTGAAGTAGATGAATTGCACCACTAGTGACATATCTTCTAAAGTCCAGAAAGAAATATTTCCCTCTCTAGCTAAGCCATCTCTTTGCAGTGCTTAAAGATAACGATCACCAGATGGTGCACTCTTTTTGATTCTGGATTACGGCCAGAGATTGATGGAGCTGAAATCTTCTCAAACTTGGGAAAAAGCTTCAGTACTGGTATAACTTCAAAAAAATAGAGCAAGCAGCTAATCAAACAATGACTAGTACAATCTAAGAGGATGTAAAAAGACTATCTTTTTTTTCTTTAACCAATGAACTCTTTGTTAGCTCCACGGAGACAAGCAGGGTTGAAGCCTACAGAAGGCTAGCCTGTTTCACTACACCCTCTACAGCCCTCTCTCAACACTTCCTGCCTTCAGTAGTCTTTTTCTGAAAGACTGTTCATTCTGAATTCTAGGATTTTGCTTAAGTAGACTGCTCTCCATTGCATCCCTGGAGAACATTTTTGTTGCATAGCTAGAGTTCACGTTCCTTAGAAATAAAACCAGCATTTTACCATTAAGTGTAGAACAACACTGAGTGCTCACCATGGACATAATGTCAAGCTTTTAGGCTGTTGCTTTTTAATTCACACTCCACTCATTGCACCTAACCTATTTATATTCTCAAAGAATGTGAGATAATACCTCTCTGAAGAGACAGACATTTTTTATTTTTCAAACTGGGCAAGCAAAGAATCATGCAGAGTGCAATTTATATGGCCTGTTTGCCAAATATCTAAGCATACATAGTACCAACCAAACACTGTTTCTCCTTTAGGGGGTATAATTGCATAATTTTGTATAATGGTAGTAATAACCAACGGAAAAAAAAAGGTACAGCACACCCAGTGAAAAGAAACAAACTCAAAGAAGCCACTGTCATAATTCCCTTTTTCTCTGCTTTGACAGACAGTAAAACAAGATGAAAATGTGTCTCCTGTCTCATCCTTTCTGCTCTCTCCATGTGCACCTCATGATCACACACCCTTCATCTGTTTTCCTTTCTTCAATTGTTAGGAAAAAATAATGGCCTAGTCTCAGAAAAACAAAAGTAACCTCCACCCCCCAAATGCAATGTAATAGTGGAATAAAATAAATATTGAAAGAAACACAACACCAGGAGAATTCAGTGTCTGTGACAGAGCAGTTAAAAATTCCTGAGAAGATGTTTTAGCAATTTGTTGTCAGACAAGACCTGCAAAGAAAATATTTTTAAAATCATGGCATAGGTTTTTTGCACATACAATCTGCAGTTGATAACAAAATGCACAATAAATGTATAATTGTTATCTAGCTTTGGCAGCCACACCAGCAATGTGCCAATTACTATCTTTCACTCTCCCTAAATGTGGAGAAGCTCTCCCCTTGAATTTAAACATCATGGGACAGAATTGCATTCAGTGTTATTCAAAGGATCATGCAAAGGTTCAATGTTTCTTGATGTTGTAGGGTCAAAATTTTCTTGAAACTAGATTTTGAAACTGCAAGGGACAAAGGCAGACTTTCATGAAAATTCTGTAAGTTTTAAAAATTCAGTGGTACATATTTTCCCCATCTGAGATCCTCTTCAGATCTTTCTACTTATCCACTTAAAAAAGGTTATCTTGTCACAGAAAGTAGCAATATGAAGAGTAGTGCCAATAACACACTAAATGACTATTGTAGAATTGTTCCATAATTCTAATTTATCTATTCTTTCTTTCCTCAGCTTATGCATTGTTGTGAAGGTGTATAAAGTATATTTTTTATTAAGGCCCTTGCTACATTTTTCCAAAGTGGCTGCAACACTTTAGTTCCATTTTCAGGAGCAGCTAGAGAAGTGATGGGAATGCAAGGTTTTTCCACATCACCTGTTTTTTTAAAAGTTCCAAAATGTCATATTACACAGAGAAAAACCCAATGTCTAGAGAATTCTTCATGAAAACCAAGAGTAACCAGAAAGAATAGAACCCCAACCAGCCAAGTGGCCAGGTTATTCACCAGGAATGCTGGAGATTTAGGTTTTATTTTGTATTTTTCTAGTTTACCTTCTCCAAGTGAGTGCTGCCACATAAGCTCTTCTGGTCTCTTCTCTCACCTGCTTTAGACCTGCTCCATCTTGTATTCCCCTCCTCTGCCCCCAAACCTTTCAGCAGAGAAGTGACTCCAGTCAGGGTCGCCTACACTGCACCCCGGGCACTGCACTGTGCAACCCATGTTTCTTACTGCTCTGGAAAATATTTAACTACTGACACAAGGGAGAAGAGCTCCACCAGACACTGGGAGGGCCGTGCTGCAGAAAAGTCAGGAATTTGGGTGCCTGTCCCAAACATCGGGCTCCATTCACACTAGCAAATGAGGAGAGCCAGGATCTGCTCTCTAACCCCGAGGGTGAGTGACAAACCACAATTTGCATTCATATGATTAAACCCATCTTAACCCCTCAAAAAGGGTGACTTATCCATGATGTGTTAGCACAGTTATACAGCTTACAGGAGCTGAGCTCCGTGATGCTTTCTCTGATGTCTCCAGTATGGTGCCACACCACCAAAGATGTATTTGAGCACTTCTGAAAAAATCTGTTGGAAACAGACTTTACAGTTTGGGTCCATGCAAACAACACTTTCAGAATTAGTGGCTCTTGTTTTCCATGCCACTTTTATCAACAGTTTAAACTTTGCTTCTTCAACTTCCACTTGATTTAGACTGAGTGCATATAACACATTGCCATCCACTCATGTGACACTATCCATAATTAACACACACATACACAAGATGTAAACAAAGCAAACCCCATCTTTCCAGTTTAACAGAAATCAGACGGGTGGGATTGATTTGTCCAAATGTAAGTGTCTATAGTACAGGCACCTGAATGTCAGGTAGTCACTTTGGGTTCCCCTCCCTGTCAGGAAGAAACAAGTGCCTGTACAATCAGATTCTTCTCAACCTAAAGCAGACATCCATATCACATTCAATTCTTCCTCAGTATGTGGATACTTGCAGCTAGTCCAATTAACAAAATGGAAAGTAATACAGATATTTATTGTACTGCATGTTTTTGAGATATACTTTTTTAAAAAATTCACTGTGACTCAAGTAAGGTAGCCCCTGGCATTTCTGTCCTGGATTTCTCATGCTTGACAGATCTCCTAACATGTGCAGACTGAGCAGTCTTTTACAACATGAGATTATTTTATTTTGAAAGGTAGCAAGCCTAATTCCAGGTTAAGTCCCTTCTCAAAAACAAGAGATAGTCTCCAATTGTCAGTGCACTGCTTTTGTCAGTGTTATCTATTACCTATTCCAAACTAAGTGTTTGTTTTCAAACATGTTGTCAATCTCATCTACAATTACTTCTGTTTGAAATACCAAAAGGCTCCTTAGGCCTCATCTTTGCAGTGAGAACTCAAATAATGACAAGGTGAACCTGGCAGTGTGTACAATCAAGCAATAAATGAACCTCAAAAGATTCTGCATTTCAGCTCCAGCAAGCATTGATGCCTCTAAAATGGCTAATATTGCAGGAATTCAGCCAGTTTTATTCTCATTTTACAATTTATGATGTATATTTGCACTCAAAACCCAGACTGTTACTAAAGTTTGAAGGCAGTGAGATTCAGTAGAAGGTTTTAATAAACATAGCCACTGGGCTCTCCTGTCAGTCTCTGTCAGTGAGAGGGAGACTGACCACAGTGAGAGGAATCTTGAGTAGCAGGCTAACCGCGAGGTACTCCAGCCACAAGGGAAGACTGGGATTGATTTCAGTGGTGCACTAAAAGGGAAAATGCCCTTCTGCAAACAGTGCTGTTCTTTTAAAACAGGCCTCTCTCAAAAAAGAATTTCCTCCAGATATTTTCACTGCATTTCAGCTCTGGATGAACTAGAATGAAATTTGTATCTAATTCTTTCTCTTCTTAATAGGTTTTTATATATTTCATGATATCGATAAGAATTTCTGCATGGCAAATGTATGGTATTCTTTTGAAAGTTATCTCTGCTGCACAATGAACTGTGATGTTGTAAAGGGGAAGGAATACAATGAGTTATAAAATATGGAGAATTACATCTTTCCTCAAGGTTTATTGGACTATACAGAGAAGATACAATTCTTGACCGAATTCTATAGAGTGGCTCAAAACCATACAGAAAACACATGACTATCTACTTGATTCTTCAGTTATGAACTGTATAAAATTTTTCCGTGACAGTTCACACTAACTGTTAAAATGGCATTCTGAAAAACAGACTCATATTTGGAAGGATATTCTGCCATAGTGTGTATTCATTCCTGCAGCTTGCAAGATTCATTATGCCAGAGGACTGTGCTTTAGTTCACAAAAACCAAGGCTGGCATTGGAGTGAAATCTCCTCGGCCAGCTGGGGACTTGAAGATACTCAGCTTGGCCACTGGCAGCTGCAACGAGAGCAGTTTCATCACTCTGATGGATTATGTGATTCACCTCAGGAAACTGCTAGGTTTCCTAGCCTAACAAGGAGTAAAGAACCAGTTTTCCAACTTGCTGAGTCACTATATAGAGTCTAGAGATACAGCAGCTGTCACAAATTACTGATGCTCCATTACACACCAAGCTGCATTTGGTTGATTCGATTACTCATCAGAAGGGCAAAGAAATATCTGGTTGTCCTACAATTACTTCAAGCAACCCAATGTCAGACACCGACAGAGCACAAGCGACCATAATTTTTTCAAGTGTAGCTCTCTTCTACAGTAATATAAAATCTCAATAGAGGGAAAAAAATTATCCTTATATAAGATCCCAGTGGGGAATAAACAGTCTCAATGGGTTCTGTGAAATCACTTCACAGAACACCACTGTTCAATTATTAACACTATCTGCAATCCAAATTCAGTGAAATTCGGTTCTTGACAAGAACTTGGGAGTGGAAGGTGACAACTGTGAAGTGATTTCAGAGGTCTCAACATGTCACGTGAGGGGCTAGTAGGAGTTTGTAGATAGACCTGCTCAAGAATTTTGACTGGAAGTGGGGGTTTGCATGAAAATGTCACTGTGCAAAGGAAATTGCTTTGTGAAGAACAAGTGTTCTTTCTGACTGGAAGATAAAATCTGTAGTTAAAAAAATAAACAAGATGCCAAATATCATTTCAAAGTAGCTAGTCGTGCAGTAGTTAGCACATGTAACCTGGGAAACTGAGGCTTGGCTCACGGCCTGAAAAAGAGGGTGATAGCTAAAAGGCCACTGTAAATCCTGTTGCCAGGCTCCCTTCACCTCTGATCCTGGAGTTACTCCACTTTATGTAAATAACTAAATGCTTATAAGATCAAGGATGTGTAATCTGATCTATCGTATTCCAGGTAATTGACTTAATTATTCTGTCAGTGTCTCTACCCCAATGAATATTTCATTTATATACAGTGAATAGCTTTAACAGGAGCTATCACCTAGTTAATAGCCCAGCATCATGGCTGGAGGGGAGGTGAGGAGGGAACTGTCTAGATGCAAGGGGAGGTGAGGAGGGAACTGTCTAGATGCATGTTCAGGCCCCCAGTGTGACCAGGTGGTGAGGTACTTGAAGACAGGTCTCCTGTTAGCCAAATAAGCTCCCTGGTTTCCAGAAGGAGAGTTCTCACAGTCTTTCTCCTTCACTTCAAATAAAAATGCCTTGGGCTTTGCTTTCAAGCAATTCAGAATGGGGAAAAAATTGTAGCTCGCAAATTTCTGTGGGTAGAAAAACAGTTTCTCCCCAGCTGCATATATGCAGAAGCCAGAAGATGAAGTTGGATTTTATTTCTTTGGCTCCACACAGGTGTGCATGCTGACAGATCATCTGATCTGGGAGTGGATAAGGTCACTTACGTCTTCCACAATAAAGTACAACTGAGAAGACCCACCCCTTAATGAAATTGTATGGCTGGGAGTGCACATGCATCTTTGCCACAGTCACACCACTTGCAGCACATATGGGCAGGTAAAAGTCGGGACAGCAGCAAGCTGAGATTATGGTAACAATATGCTTATTTGTCTCCATTAACAAAACAAATGCTGAGCTGTGCGCTGCTGGTATAAGAAAAATACACTTGTATTACCAAAACACCTGTTGTTTATTTTAAACACCTTTTCCATCTTGTTTTGCAAGCTCTGTGGCACAAGGGATGGCTCATACCTTTCATGCATACAACAAGAGGGGCACCTATCCCAGCTCGGAGCTCTAGGTGCTACAATGATACAATTCATAAAAAAAAAAAATTGACATAAAATATAACAACATAAACTCCAAACACTTTAGAATTAAAGAAGGAAAGCAATATTATCCCAAGAGTTCAGAGAAAATGAGAAATCTGCACTTTTCACAGCCTCCTAAATTGTTTGCTAACTTGTCATACTGGGCCTAAGCATCTATTGTTCTCCTTTTCCTTACCTACAGTGTGCCAGAGTTCACAGCATTTTAGAGACAGAATTCCATCAAAGCCTTTGACCCCATTTTACAGTGTACCATGTTGTTCTCTATTAATAAAAAAGTATACTTAGCAAAATTTCAAATTATAGGTTTACTAGCAGCCCTACCTGCTCCGCCTCGTTGGCTGTGTACTGCATTGCTTCATTATGCTGTTCTTCCAACATTTCCAAGTTTAAGTCCTCTAAGAATTCACTCCTTTCATCATCCAGCCACCCTTCCTCCAGCTGCAAAGAATACATTAGCACATTATATTATGTTAGCAAGGACACATGCTAAAACAGGGTAAACCCAAATGGCAATGCTTGACTAGTTCTTTTTATCCTAATGATAGGAGTTCACGTCTCAAAAAGAGAAGAAGAAAAAAAAGGATAAAAAATGGGACTCATGCCTTTTATCCTTTCTTGAAACAGTATGACTGATTTTCTCTCATAATGAAGGAGACTGCACAGCACAGACATTATTTCCTTTCAAAAGGTATGAAAGGCGCAGCGCATAATCCTGAAGCTGTCATGTTCATTACTGCCGAGAGCCCCCGCACTGAAAGAGCGGCAATGCTACTAATAGGGCCAGGAGGCAACTGGATTCTTTCCTCCACAACCTCCATCCCAGTGTTGTGCCCTGCTGCCACCACCTCAATAGAAACCTTATGTTGCGTTTCTGTCACCATTTTCCCATTGATCTTCCAGGTAAACAAACAGAGGACAGTGACAGGAGGTTATTTTTGTTCTTGCAGTGTGCCTGGAAGCAAGGCTTATCTGTTTGTTTGTTGTTTTCCTCAAGTGTAAAACAATACTTTGACATTTGGTGAAGACAGTGTTGCTGAAAGACAGGAAGGGATGCTATGTTTTCTGTCAAGTGAGTGTATCCTCTTCCCACACCCACTTTACTCCCTTCACATCTTTCTAAACTGATAAAACAGGCACCCCGGCCCAAAATGGCATTCTCCCCATTTTGTTCATTGTGCACATCTGTGCATGTGGCACACATCCATTTGTATCTGTAATCCCTTGCCAGATGTCACGCTGTGTTGTAAAGGAAAATATTGGTCAGTGGCACTCCTGGCTATAATGACGAGCTCATAGCAGACGAAAACACTTATTGTTTTGTCACTGGTGAAGGAACCAGAGGAAGAAGGTGACAAAAAGATGACAAAAGGTAAAAGTCTCAGCATTAGACAATTACAAGAGTACCAACTATTCATGTCCCAAGACAGCAAGAGCAATGTAACATGGGCCAACACCTACAGCAGAAGTACCACTGCCTCAAAGCCAGGAGAGCTCTGGCCACAGATGCCATTCAGAAAAGTTACACCAAACTAGCAAGTAGCTGTTCAAAGCCACACAAGGAATGATTGATGCTCTGTGGTACTTCTAGATGTATACTGTCAGGAAACAATTGTTTCCTTCACAAACTCTGATGTGTTTTTGCCCATGCCAATGAACTCTTTCCTCTTATAAGAAACAAGCCTTTCACCATTTCCCTTGGCAAAGTCAGCCTTTAACATTTTGGGATTAGAAGTAGACTTTTTTTCTTAAGGATGTAATTTTTACATTTGTCCTTAGTGGGACTTTTAAGCCATTCTCTGAACCATCTGGTACTGGCCACTAGTTTTGTTTACTTGTCTTGTTTGCTTTTTTCCCCAAAAGAAAAACATAAACATAGCCTTCCTCTACCATAAAGGACGCAGTTGAACTTCCCTCATTTGAGGAAATTGCAGAGATTAACAAATCTGGAGGACAAAAGATGAATCTCACTTGGGCAAATCTGCTGCTTCGATTGTGGAAGACCCAGTACCTAACTAATGGGAATGCTTATGTTATGCTACAACTTTTAGAATAAAAATAATATATGGCTTAGTATACATGTGCACTACATAACTCTGTGTGCACATACACACGTGAATGCACATACCTATGCCATTTGTTTACATATTAAAAAGGTTGTGCGCTCCTCCGGCGTTCTGTTTCAAAACTTAATTATTCATTGGTATTCACTGCTCAAATAAATGGTCAGAGAAGGTTTTCGTCCCTGTTACCGAATGAATGTGCTCAGCATTCACCCTTCACGATTGCAATACTTCCATTACCATTTTCTATCTAGAAATAAAATCCTGCTTAATCCTGCTGTCTTTTACCAGAGTCAAAGAAACACTACTAGCGGAAATCAGTTTGTCGACAGCCTGATTGCTGACATACTATGGCTTTTTCTTCACTTTTGTATGAATATGTTCACAAAACACATAAATTAAACAAAATTCAACACCAAAGCCCCAAACCCAAACCAAAACACACTTCTATAATTTGGAAAGAGCATTCAGATGGGAAGTTATAGTGGTATAGCTAAATAATTCCTTATCTCATATTGATGTAACTGTTTCACGTTGACCAGTCTAAACAAACACAGAGCATGAATTTTATAAGTGGGTGGGTTTGTGCTCCCTACTGAAAAACAAAATCTTATTGAAAAATAGTAAGAATAATATAAAAAAAAACTCTTTCAAAACTTCTGCAACTTCCAGTGAGGGCAACAATTTTGCAGTATAAACTGATGCATGACTTTTTCTGCTGTACTGTCATTAGTTTTATGGGAATTGTTTAGATTCCTGGAAAACATGAAGGGAATGAATGCTGAAATTGTGACTCTTTTATAACTACTGTATTCAAGTAGAGATTCCAAGTGGCACTGAATTACACTTACTCAATTTAATTTATACAGAGTACACAGCTAGTGAGACTGAGAATATCAGATCAATAGTATGAGAGACAAATGGCAATATAACCAACTCTGAATTGTTGGCAGATGGAGAGAACAGTGACAATATAATGTCTTTTTGCTCTGCAATGGCCTCTAAACAGAATATAAAGGGAAGTACAAACAGTACTCTTCTTCCACTCTACCTCTCCTTTAGTCTGATGATCAACCTAACATCAATGAAATGAAAAATTCTTGGCATGGCAAGATTCTTGGCATTGGCATAATTTTATTTTTAAAACCACAGAAATGTTTCTAAAAGCTTTTGAAAATGCACCTCCCAAGACATAATTTGTAATGTACAAGCAGGTTTTTGTGACCAGGGTGCTTTGAAAACAATTAGATCCAGGTTTGCTGAACAGTACTGTAGTGAAAATTCCACAACTGGCACATAAATGAACAGTTTACACGCCTGCTTATAAGTGCACAGGATAAAAAGAGCCATCACCAATGACCAGCTTTGTGTAAGTTCATATAAATGACTGAGGTAAGTATGGGAAATTTATCCTCAAAACAAACAAGAGTCATGTAATGAGTAACACATAGTTTTCAAGTTCCACCTCATAGTTTATGAATATCATATTAGTGCTGTCAGCTTTATTTTTATGTCTGCTTACTCTGTCTGCTGGAAAGGAATTGCTTAGTTTGGGGAAAAAAAGCCCTAGTAATATCATGTTATTTTCTCTGTTGGCTAAACAGGGTCAAAGCTCTGCAATTATCTGGTCCCTCCTTTTGTCAGGAACTCTGTCATTCCTATTTCTCTGCAGTTCATCACTTACAGTGACAGTGAATGTACGGTATAACCCAGGTTCTGGCTCAGAGCATCTCTTTAGTCTAACCTGCATCTCTGGTCTTGCAACCAGCAACACAATTTTCTTGCATTCTTCACTGGAGAGCAATGCCACTGCCTCTTCCCGATTCTGGACATCTTGGCCATTTATCTAGAAAACAAATGAAAGTGGCACATTAGTTTCTATTTCCACAAAGCAACACACAATAAAGGGCAGATATCAGCTCATTTGAGCTGAATGTATGGACAATGAAACTTGCGCAATGGGCTCATCTTCAGCCCCTCAGTGGTAAGTGCCTTCACTCAATTATGCGCTTACTGTAAGAGCGGTATCGATCGTTGAAGGATGGCGGACATCAGAGGAAGCAGTTATGTTCATAAATGTCCAGCCTGCGCCCTGGTAACATACATCTAGCAACACAATTAACCAGCCCCTGACAGGTGACGTTCATCTTTCTCCGTTCAGAGTAATGGAAGTGTCACTCTGAGATAATAGTGCTGGTGGAAGCAAGACTGGTAATGCTACAGCTGAAATCAGTCACACTGTATGCTGGTAGAGAGCCAATTAGAGAGCTACAGTATTATCTCTCACCAGGCAATGCTCACAGGCCACTGCTTATTGCTGCTCCATTTAATCATTTCATATTTGTGTGGACAGCTTAGTATCCAGAACCACACAAAACATATGTATCCCCCTTACAAGGGGATAATAAAAATAAAAGTGGTTCTTCAACGAGAATGTGCTTTTTTCGTTACTCTTCTCCTATTCTGTCACCTCATTGAAACAGCCTTGTACATGACTGCATGGTAACAAACACACTCTGCATTGTCTAAAACATTTTATTGAGGGAATCAAACAGAAATCTTATTTTCCATGTGTATTTGTTTCTGTCTAATTCACAGAACAAGAGGCAGATTATTCTCATTGTAGCAACAAAAGACCACACTTGGTCTATTTGAAAATGGGTGAAAACAAAAGTGCATGATACAGGGAAATGATCACCTGCTTTGCAACTTATTTACTTATAGCAACTTATAATGATTTCTGAATATTGCTTAATAATCCTGCTTGCCCTGACTGTTCTGTGGAAACTTACCAAGGACTACTGTGTTTGTCAAAAACAAGAGACTTGTCCTTGGGGAGCAGATGTGTTCTAACAAGCTAAGTCTTTACAGAGTACAGATAGCCATGTATGGACAGTAGAAACTAGTATGCTAGTGCTTTTAGATAAGATAGAGGGAGTAAACCGGTTGGGATCACTCTTGTTGTTTGAGAAATTAGTTAGGAGAATCTGCGCATGCTCCGAGGAATGGGGTGAAAAGTACAAGGTGAGGAAGTCTGTGAGCCTTCCTCCAGAAGACCCCCGAGGATGACTACCAGGAGGCAATGCGCAGGCGCAAAGATAACATAAACTGCTGACGCAAACCTTTTGAACTAACTCCACCTTACTAATACATATATATGTTTGTATTGTGTGACTCTGAATATGCATATCCACACTCTATAAATTTCTGGTAAAATGTGCTGTTGGTGTGCAAGCTTTGTGGAGAAATCCCCTTGCACCCCAGCGCCAGAATAAACATACGTGCTTTATAACTCTCTCCAAGTTGTAGAGTCTGTTTCCGCGCGTCATACAAGACAGAAGGATCTTAATATTTGGGGGAAATAAAATCTCATAAGGGCTTGATTTCAAAGTAATGAGAACTTGCTGGTAAAAAGTAAAGTGAAAGTTGCATTTCTGCACATATGTTTAGCCTGAAAATCTTGACTCAAACCACAGCTTTAATTCAGGTCAAAGAAAACCCCAGTGTATCCTGATTATCTAATCAGCAATAAGTAAAATGTCTGAGACCTTTCAAAGCTTGCATGAAGGGATAGCTGCGGTCTGTGGGAGACCAGACAACCATTATGTAACACAGAGCTGCCCTAACCTGAAAAGCGGAGATGCAGCCACAGAGGTGCAGAAGCAGATCTCCAGCTTGTGCTAGACACTCCCAGCTGCAGTGGCTACTCTGGCGATTCCTATCAGCCGAGCAACTGCCCACCTCTTGGCCCCACACAGCCTGGAGATGCCCATCCCACACCAGCTGCACCATCATGGGGGATGAGCAGGACTTCAGCCTGCCCCACAGCATCTTACCCCCATGGACAGCACTTGTCAGCCTGAAGGTTCACAGCTAAAAATAGCAGAAGTTTAGGCAAGTCTTACTAGGACTGTCCTCATAAAACCTTTCCCTTGACTTTGTAATATTTCATGTAAAATACTCAGGCTGTTCTCAGATGCTTAAGGAGACTGGGAAGGTGACGAGACAGGTTTCTGAGAATGAGAAGGGGACAGTTTCAGCCTCAAAAACATGAGGAAATCTGCTGTAATTTTGTGAGAAACACAAAAAACAGAGCATCCCTCCCAGACTTAACCAATGTCATCCACCATCCACAGAAAATGCCCCCACGCTCAAGGATCCTGCTCTCTCCCAGGCTCAGTGTAATCTCCCCGTAATGGCACTGTCACCTTCTATTTCTCTGAGTTATCTCATCAATAACAGTAGATAGAGGGTCAATGTGTTTTCAGATATGAAAGTAAACCCCACATAACTCTCTGGGTGTTAATTTTAATGATCAAACTCATAGCTATCTATCAACACTGACATTAAAGTAATGCTCCAGTCTACAAAAGGATGGCAGAATTACCTATGCTTTTCTCTTGCTCCTGGAGTCTTTACTCAAAATTGAAATGAATTTTATTAGAAACTGGAGAACATTTGCCTGAACTGCTGTTGGCTCTCCACCCAGAAATTTTAGAAAGCAAGAAAGAAGCAGAAAATGGACCTACCCTCTATTTGCTTATTTTGAAATGCATAGAATAGGAATGAAAGTTGTTCTACTCGGTCAAATAAACTAGTTTGTTTTTTTTTTTTTTTTTCTGATTTTTGAAAGTTAAAAATATTATTATAACTTGTTTTCTTTCTTCAGTAAGTATTTTATAGAAAGATGCAGAAGGCAGTGCACTGACTTTTCCACACCTAGCCACACCCCATGATGTGGTCCTGTAACTCCAGGTACCACCAAGGAACTCACTGATCTCACCCCATGGTGTCTGTGTCTTCTGAGGGGGGAACACCACCTGTCTGTGTCTTCTGAGGGGGGAACATTTTCACATTCTCAAACAAACAGAGAATAAACCAGCAGCCCCCAGGTGAGCCCTGACATTAAAATGTAACTTATTATTTCTTCTCCAAAAGATGGGCCACTTTGGTAAGGCAGCTTGTAGATCCTGTTGTGTTAGCTAGACTCTCAAAGCTGATACCAGGGTAAGAGATAGACGTACACGTTTCAGCAAAGACATTTCCTGCAGAAATGAGAAAACTGGAGGGAAGGAACAGGCTGATCTTGAGACAACCTGAAAGCTCACATGCCCAAATTAATGAAGGGCAGTTGTGGAACCTGTTACAGAAAAGTGACTACTTCTGGGGCTTCAGCAAAAAAAGGTCAAAATACAAGGGAAATCAACTGAGAACCAGAACTAAAATGCTACAATACAGCAAAGACTTTCCAGTCTACTGATTTTTGGTAGCTGTTTTGTGATTTTCTCACTGGGGCAAAAAATGCACTATTCATTGCCAGCTGAAAATGGAAACCCATTGTCATTTTAGCTACTTCCCTCTCTGTACAGGTACACTGCCCTCCTCCAGAGCCAGCAGCTGTCAACCCTCACCCACAGGGGCTATGCTGTATCACACAAACCTGTCTTTGGGGCAGGTCTTTAAATGATTAGATCAATTGAAACGAAAGGTGGAAAAAAAAGCCGAGGTGAATTAGAAAAGAACTCAGAAAAGCAATGTTTTATTAGTGAAGGAAAGAAAATATTAACAAAAGCCTAACGAACCCCCTCCTCAAGTAAGTTCAAGATCATCCTTCACTAACAGCACATTTTTTTGTATGAAAACTCTTACCACCTGTGCTCAGTACAAGTGAGTTTTATCCAAATTTATGTGATTGGTGAATGATCAGCAAGTCTCTGACGCCCACATTTATGTCTGCAGGATCCCTGTCTAGAATTTGACTCCAAGATGAACATAGTGGAAATGAGATTTACTAATAAATATGGCAAAAAAAGACATGAGACATAAGGGCATGAGCCAGAACGAGTTTGTCATTCTCATTTTTCAGTACATGCACTCTAGCTCCCAGCTATTGTGTTAAAAAACAGACAGACATGGATTTTCTCATCGATCACAGTAATAAAGAGAACTACCTTCCCTCATTAACAGTCCACAGAGAAGACGGCACTGTGTGTTTGTCTGAAGAAAGAGTTTAAGGAAGAGTCTATTGTCACATACTTGCAAAATGCGGTCTCCTTCACGGATCCGGCCATCTCTGGCAGCAATGCTGTTTGGATCAACCTGCACAGGAAGATATCCAGTAAGTGAACATGGAAACATTTTTACTGGAAATGACAACAGCTGCACAACTGCACAATTTGAAAAAGTACCATTTTTACTCTATACAAAGGCAATCTGAAATTTCCTTTAGTCATATGAACTCAAGTTCTTAAAATAATCGTATAAACTTGTTTCAGATAAAAGCCTAAAGACAGAAAGGGTTGGAAGCATATGATTTTCAGATTAATACTTTCCTATGCCACCATCAGGCATTAACCTTCAGCTGTCAGAGCACTAAGAATTAATGACAGAGTTCTGGAAGTTCACTATGGACTAGGGTGCTTCCGCAGCAGTTGATACCTCTATACAAATGGGTCTGTCTTTGGGAAAAGAGCAGGTTTATTTTTCTTTCATGGAAACATTTACTATTAAATTATTATCTCGGTTATCAATCTGTTATTTCCTCTGGAATTTTGCAGCTCGTGAGAAAACAGCAAAAAAACCCCAAAGGATCTATATTCTGTAGATCACTCACAGGTACTGTATATCATTCCTGGTCTGAGTCAGTTAATTTTAAGTTAGTTTAACCTAAATAGATGTTTAGGGTTCCATTAACAGTTTATCAAAGTCACTATAGCTCATCCCTGAGCAATGATCTACTATTCATTGCAGGGCAATTCGATCTATCACCTTTCACTTGATGGTTATCTTAAATCACTTATTTTGCCTCGTCATGCCATAAGCTATTTTTTCAAACCAAGCATTTGAGTTGAGCATTTGGTTTGCAGGTTACATCCTCTACAGCTGTTAGATATTATTTTCTTCTTATGCATTGTCATAGAAAGAAAAAATGATTCTGAAGTGCTTAATCAACTACAAAAGACAATACAATTACATTCACTTTAAAAGGTCTGAGAAATTCCTATCATGTAGGAAAACCAGCACATTTCAGATATAATCCTGGAGTGTATTAAGAGATTCCTGCACTTTCTTTGTCCTCACAAGGTCAATTAGACTTTAACAGCAGCGCTTATACAACTGATGGAAGACTTATTCTTTGGTAGTTTTGTATTAATTCCTCACTCTTGTTCCAATGCCGTGCTTTTCAGCTTCTTTGACATTGCTGCTGGCCTGCAAATGTGCAATCTTACCTTCATCCCTGTTCACTGATATGTAGGAGAATTCTCTCTATTGATCCTCTCTGTCCATGAACTTCACTCAGAATTTAGAATCACAGAATGATAGAGTATCTCAAGTTGGAAGGGACCTATAAGGTTCATTGAGTCCAATTCCCTGCTCCTTGCAGGTCTATCTAAAACTAAACCATATGACTAAGAGCATTGCCCAGATGCTCCTTGAACTCTGACAGGCTTGTCGCCGTAACCACTTCCCTGGGGAGCCTGTTCCAGTGACCAACAACCCTCTCATTGAAGAACCTTTTCCTAATGTCCGTATTTGGTACAACATGTCACAAAAGCAACAAATTGGGAACACAGTTCACACAGGAAAATCACCAGTGACCTTGGACTCACAAGAGTTCTGCTTTCTCCAGAAAAACAACCCTCTTTGAATGGCTGGAGACTCAAAGGGAACTAGTGTTCCTGGAAGTCTTGTGGACTGACCCTGTGAAACACTAACACCCTGTGATTTGTGGTGGACGCCATCTTTTCCTGGTGAAGCCAATGAAAACCTGAGGGTTCATCCCATCTCAGTATTCAGTATTCTATTTTTTGTCTGGCAAAAAAAATATTATTAGTCTTCCTGACATATTCCTCTTCCAAGCCACTCTCTCCACCCACCTGTAGTATGCTTGTGTGTACCACAACTGTGACAAACCCGCAGATAATAAAATAATGAATATCCGCTGTTATAATTACCAAGGCTGTGTCAGGGGCAGAATGCAAGCAGGGTGTGGAGAAGGTGCTTTTCTCCTTAAAAACTGCCTGATTTCCATCGTAAGGGCAGATTTCTTTCAAAATTCAGACCATGCTCAGACTGCTTTGTATTTCCCTAATTATAATGTTGTAGTTAAAAACATTCACATTAAAGAAGCTCACTAGTAATAATTACACTAGTTGGGCAACATAATTTAATTTGATAATCCAAATGAATTGAAAGTGACACATGCTGGCTGATGGCCGACACTTCTGCACTCTGGTCTCGGAGAACTAGCTCTTACATTCTCTGGCACTTTCAGCCCCCCACCACAAGCATCTCCCATGCTCCTCCCCATTGCCATGTCCTTACCTCGCTGACATAGATCCCCGTGTCCTCCTCATCATCAGTTCTGTAACAAACAGTCAGCCCCAGCTTCTCCTGGCTGCTAATGCGGCACAGCTCCACCTCCTACAAGAAAACATGCATGCTTGTATGGTGGGTTTTGCCAATGGTAGAAAAAATCGTGTAGCACAAGGGAACACCAAGCCACTGACATACTCCTACTGCAGGACATGCTCATACTGTATGACCTACTCATACTGCCCAGTCTTGAGACACAATATTTTGCGTGTCACTTTAAGGGGGAAAATATTCTGTGAATAAAGAAGGAAATCCCAGTACATTGCAGGTTCAAGCTATATAGAAACAGTTCAGTAAGACATGACGTACTTTGAGAAATATGGCTGTGCATTGATTTTGCAGTTTTTTTGCTTTCGTATAACAGAAGCTGACTTACAGTATATTACATAGTCATTTTAGTCCTATCACATCACCTATTGATTTACAGGATATAAGACAGACTGGCTACACATCAATCAATCCATCACACAAGTGCTATTCCCTTCTATCAGCAATCCAAGCCATAAAGCAAACACACACCCTTCCATTAATAGCATAATTCCTCCCCTGGCCAGTTTAGTGCCATAGCTTCATTGAAGAAGCTGTTAGGTAACAGAAGGATGCTTCAAGGAATCTCCTGTGGAGCTGAACAGCCGTGGCATCCTCCTCAATTGTGAGATGATGCAGAAAACATATTTTTAGTGCCAGATGTCCCAGCAGTGGCATCTCATGAAAAGTGCAAGTTTTAGGGCAGATGGCACAGTGATAACTACTACATACACCCATCTGAGTTAAGCATCTTTAGGGTTTCACGGGGGAATCATTCACAAAAATGCAAAGCTGCACTTGGTTTGAACACCGTGTAACAAGTAATTTTAATAAAGCACGATGAATCCAATAACACAGAGTATTAGCTTGGTTGCAAATGGGAAACTTTAGCTGATATATACATTTAAAGGGAGTTTGCAGGTGACATTTGGAGCTTAACAGCTTCTGCTTCTCATGGCTGTGCAAAAAAAGAAGAGAGACAAACTCATGCTTCAGTTCTCAGTCTGTGATACAGAGCTTGTTCCTCCCCATCCCCAGAGATGTCACGCAGGTTAATCCATAAACAGGCACAGGGTGCACAGCAGTGAGGACTCACTACTGAGTCTGATCAAGTTGTGGGGACCAGGTGTCAAAACGGCACAACTTGCAGAAAAACCTGAGGTTCGCACACATGGGTTAGCCAATGAACCCCGTGCCATTTTCATTTCAGCTGAACATCTTTCACAAAGTGCATTGCTATGGCTCGCTCCCCTACTTCCTCACCAACATACACATCTACATGGGTTCAGTACCTGCATAAACCCTATAAACTTCTCCATAGACTGTCTTAATGAAAACTAAGAAAATGTAGAAAATACCATGAAGCCTGTAGTATTCTTTAGTTTTTCTTAAATGTGGCAGGAGTTTTAAATAGGGTGGTAAGAAGTGGAATTAGTCACCAGTGCACATTATACATCAAGTTTGAAAGAAGAAACATGGGCCATGTTTTATTAGGGAAGAGAATTGCAGTGACCTGATTTTGGCATTGGGAGCGAAAGTATGTGTACTGGAGGAAGGCTATTCAAAACCCATAATAATTGATGCCTCCAGAGGGAAAGAACACTTGACTAGAACTGTAATATTAGGGAGAAATTACAGTAACAAAACGGCTTCAATTACAGCAACAAGCTATACTTCTAAGGAATAAAGAAGCTTGCGGACCCTTGGAGGCCTATAAGAAAGCCTAAATACACCATAAAGGACTGAGACTGGGGCCTTTAAATCAAGGCAAATGAGGAGCTGTGCACAAGCTGAAATCCATTGACTTTCATTGTCCTGCTGGCACAACCTCCTGTCTCACTGCACTAAGGCTGGACAGGGGCCCCAAGGACTGCTCTGAACATAATTTCTTTGGTCGGGAATGACCTTGAAGTTCTTGTGGATGATTTGTCTCAAAATGTTACTACAAAGCTGTACAAATGTTTCAGGCTGCAAACAAACTGAATCCTTTAAGTGTGGTGGCTTAAAGAGCAGAATAAATTAAACATTTAGGGCATGAAAGAGTAAAGGAAAATGAGGATGACACTAGAGGCTCCATCCTGGGAGTCCAAAAGGTTTGCTAAAACTGTCTCTGGGAACCAGCTGATGACAAGTATCAGTGACTAATATCCTCTGACTGGGATGCACCAGTCCTGGTTGTGCATAGTGCTTGAGTTGCCACAGCTTTCGTTTCTCCATCCAGTGACAGAGCTTAGAGCTGAGATCTGTACTCGGTACTCTTGCGACTACCTCTTTCCTAAATGACTCTGTGGGGCATAGTTTGATGACTGCGCATGGCTGTGGCCACTTAGAATCTGTAGATACCTATAACTGAGATAGTGGTACTTGGTGTTAAAGGCCCAATAAACATTTTGTGTTTTTCAGTCTAGACTCAGGTACGTACTCAAGTAATATCTCATTCAGCATGAGGGAGAAGTTGGATGAGGTCTCTTACTTTGCATTGGAAGTCATTCCAGATAACTGCCTTTTTACCACTGCACATATGCACTACTAACTTCATGGCATCTTCTTTTTTACAGCAAACACAATACATCCTGGCCACATTCAAACAAATCAGGCTTGACAAAACATGTTTGGAAAATTTAGAACCCCTTTGTAAAATATTAAATCATCTCTCAAAGCAAAAGCCCACAAATCTGATCTTTATATAACAAGCACATCTGAAACAACTTCAACAGAAGAGCAGCGATTGAGACACTAGAGAACCTAGACCATCATGGGCAAAGGCATTTGACATTGGACTTTGTGACAGACACTTTTTAGTGTTTTTTTTCCCTGACTGGTCTTTAACAGAAGAAACAATAAGTTTGGCAGCAGTAAGAATTTGTAAGAATGTAATTTCCTTCTCTGAACCCCTTGAGATACATGCACACATGCACTCACACACACACACATATAGTTGTTTCCTCTTTGGGTTTTGTGTGCATGTAGGGACTGAACTGACAGTCTTCAAAATTCAGCATTTTAAAAATCTGTGAGAAACAATATTTGGAGATTCATGAAGGGCACTGACAGACAGATGGTGGAAGGAGAGGGACTGAGGACAGAGCTCAGGAGATGACAGCCTCCCCCTCTTTTGGGCACTCTGGGGGCAGCCGCCTCTCAACATGAAGATTATTCTGCTGCCAAGTGTCAGAAATCAATGCCAAATTGCTAAATCTTTGACTTGCTTCTTCTTTTCTCTATGTGGGCAGAACAATAATTCAGGGCATTGCCACAGTGAAGAAAATACTTTAAACTGTTTTGCCATAAATTATTTGGTTGAAAGATAGACATGGAAATTAGAATAAGGACTATCCTGCCTTGAAAGATCGGGATGCAAATTTCCAAAGTAGCTCATTTCTTTGGACATAGAAAAGACAGCAAAGAGGTGCAGGTCATGCTCCTGAAGGACTAAGAACTGGTTATACTGGTCATCCTCTAAAGTGAAAGAGTAGTGGCTCCCAGCTAAAGGCCATCATTCACTTCAATGATGGAAAACCAGTTTACAGGCTGTCAGTCTCAGGAGACATAAGACCAAACAAGGACCTGTCATCTATTTGGGGAGGGAAGACTAGGTTAATACTGTCATTTCTCTCAAGTGGTAGAGAAGTAGATTATAAATGTAATCAACTGGGCTGTTTGCTTTCTAGAATTGCTATTAAACTATTAAAGGAGACCTTGTAAAAGTTTGCATCAGTTTGCAATTCTAGTGGGTCTTTCTGCTAAGAGTAAAGCTGATGGTTTGTTAGAAAACAGACCATGAACCCTTTAGTGACCATTCTTAAACAGTAGCTTTTGGGGGCAAAAAGAGCTCTGAACTCTTCACATTTTCCATCCGCACACTGGAAAACAGATTACAGCCTAAGAGGGAAGTTGGTAAAGTTTCCTCTCACTGCACCCAGAAGATGTTGACAAGTTATTCATCTGATGACCCTGTGCTGGAATAACTGCACACATGGAAAGCTTACTCTGCCCCATTTTTCTTTGCTGGCCACTCTGTCAATGGTCTGTATTAAGCCATGCACGCCTTTGAATCCTTCCTGCACTTTCTGTCAGGAATAGCTACTCCCTGTTCAACACTGTTCAACCCATTTATAGCGTGGCTGAGCTCTGACTGTGTCTCATCACTGCCTGTGAGCCTCTCTCACCTCCATTTGAACCATCCCACCCTGGCACCCCTCTCCACCAACACAATCCTTCTGTCCTCATCTTCAAAGCCCTTCTCAGTTCACTCTTTCCCTAAGCAACCCTTTACCCATATTCACAGAGAGCAGCCTCGTTCACCCTTTTCTCCCATTTTTCCCTCAAACATTTCCATTCTCAGTAAGTGCCCACATCCACATAGCCCCTGCATCACCTTCCTTTTACTCTCACCTTATAACCCATTCTGTTAGCTCACCTACAAAAATCTGTAAAGAAATTACTGCCTGGTAAGCAGGAAGTCCCATCTACTAAAGTGACCACTTCATTATGTATGAATCATGTATACCGCCAGGCACTACTGAAATAACTTTTTATTACTGCCACTTTGTTTTCCTTCCTCTCTCTCATCTGCTGATCCTTTGTTTTGCCTTCTCACACTTCTGTGTGATGAGAAGAAATTTTTGTATGGGTGGGAAATAAGATAAACAAGAAATTAGAGCTCAATACAAATACAGCAAGCTACCCTATTCCCAAGGTAGAAGACTTTCAAAGCCCATGCAAGAACTTTCAGTGTTTGGAGGCAACCAGAGTTTGAAACTCAGAATACACTTAAATCTGATGTGTCCCTTGCCCAGGAACTGCTGGGGAATAAGTATGCTCAGGGAATCCCTGACGCTCTCTGTGATAATATTATTTTTGTTGAACTTTACCTACACTGTTCACAGAATTAGCAAAGACATTGAATTCTTTCCATGAAACTGTAACTCTCAGGCATCTCTGGTACAATGGAAGTTTAAGGAGAGAAACACTGACCCAGCTCTAAAGGGTTTAGAGTCTAGTTGCTGGATTCTATAATATTGTCTTGTCTCATTCTGTGTCCATTTTTCATTTTCGTTTCACTCATGACTGGCTGTGAAATGTAATAAAACTAGTTTACTATATGTATTGTAGACCAGTATAGCTAAGAAAGTTAATCAATTATTCAACATTATTCTATAGTATGACAACGGTAAACTCTCACTTGGCTACCTCAGGGCCAAACATGACATACTAGGACTGGGAGTCTCCTGAGACTATGCTGACAAGGAAACCTGCTGATGCCCTTTGCAATTTCATTCTGTATATATTGTGACCCATGTCCAGAATGGAAACCTTTAATAAGGAAACATTAAAAAAAAGTTACCATTGCAAATGACAGAGGATGAACTTATTGATACAAGTAAATGATTGCAAGATCAAGAAATGCAAATTTTCTGAAAAATCACTGAATGTATTTTAGATTATTGGGCATATGTTTGAGATTCTTCCCTGGATGATGCTCTATACTGAGGAAGGGAAATTTCCCTACCTTCTCAAATTCATCATAATTTTGAAAAAAAATTAGTAAGATATTGCCTCATAAGAAAGCTTTTTAGCAGGTTTCCAGACTTTTTCTGCCTTTAAGTCCCTATTCCTTGTTCAATTTTAACTGCTTTGGTGCAGTCATCACTTGTTGACTTGTTGTCCTTATCTATAAGCAGAAAACAATGCAAACACCACCAGAGTAGCAGGACATAAAAGAGTAAATGATTACAGAGTGTTTGAAAGGCACTGTAGAAATATTATAAATGCTTCCCTGTCTGCCTTTATAGCAATTGTTGCACACCACTAAAAGGACCAAGAAAGACTATCAAAATCATAATAGCTATTGAGTTCCCTTCACCCATACAGTATATCAGAGTAATGGGTCCCATGAACTCTGGTAACACCATTAGAAGGGACAGCATGGAATCAAAACACAAGAGTATTTTTGCTAAATGGATGGTGTGTGATCATTTCAGTTAACATTTAAGTCCTCATTACAATGAGAAAATCATCTCACTGTGAGACAGTCAAATACTAAATTAATTTTAATTAGTGTTACTCTCCAGTGTAACAGAACTGTGATTCATAGTTCAGGGTTTGTATTATTGTGACCTGTTAAGATAGAGGATCCTAAACATGTTTTGTTTATGATACAGTCAACTATTTCATTTCTTAGCATTAACTAGCATCTACCTTGTCCCATTTAATTCCATTATCTTTAGAGGAAAAGAATGTCAGCTTTTCATGCTGCTTATATATCAGGATAGTCCAGCCTGTAAAACCAAAACACTGTGTTTTCTTCCCTCTCCCCTTCGAACAACTCTCCTGAATGGGGAAAAAAAAAAGGCAGAAGGGAGAAGGGAAGTTTTGTTATTTACAGGTATGAAATTGCCTTTATATCATAGGTTTTAAATTAGGAGCCAACTCAACAGTAAACATACAGCTTTTAAAAAGGAAGTCACCACAGCATTCTGGAGAAGGATTCCTGCTTCACCAGAAGAAAGATAAAAAGCTGTCAATCTGGAAAAGTCCTTGTGTGGTGAAACAAACAATGCAATTCAGATATGCTTTATCTTAATCCTAAAATGTATGAAAGAGCTGTATCTTGGCTCAAGTCTCTAAGGTGGCTGTCAAATTCCATCTACAAAGCCCATAGTAATGTAATGTGTCCTAAGGCAGAAGAATTCAGAGAGAGGCAGTCTGTGGAGGTCTCTCTGGGTTCAGCAATTTTTCTGTACCATAGGATGATTACTAGTACCTCTTGGATCAAAACCAGACTACAAATTGTTACTAGTTGCTATTATTGCAACATCAAGGCAAAAAAAAAAAAAAAAAAAAAAAAAAGTTGTCTTCATAGCCACCCACAACAATGCAGTAATTGTCAATCAGTGAATTACTGCCCATGACTAAGTAAGTGGCCATGTGCATACTCTGAAACAACCCCAGGTGTGAGCTGAAACACCTCTATGTTCTACCCCTTTATGGACCATTATCAGGTAGAGTTCCAAAGTCTTTACACAATTTAATTCATAGTTGGGATGACCTAAGAGTTTGAAAATGCTAAAATACACCAAGGTTTAGCTGACAGATTTTATGATTATGTCCTGCTTTCCTCAGTTTCTTTCACAAGCACTTTGTAAAGCAGTGTCTTTGTGCCAGGCTAGTTATTTTGTGTTGTAGCCTTGACTGCAGTTTTGGAAGAAACCAAGGCTTATTGAATGCAATGAGTGGACCCAATATCTGATGATCCAAGGTGGAAGAGTGTAGTATTTACCATGAATTTTAAGAGAAAACAAAACCAAAATAATAAAGCAAAATAAGATGAGTAGTTACTTTTATCTTTGCTTTTCCTTTTTACCTGTAGTAATAGCTGAGAAGCTGTTTTAATGTTCATCTCGCTAATGGTATAATTGACAGAATGATTAACTGAATGAATGAAGCACAAAAGGCCAAGAACGGCATACTTACAGAATAGCTCAATGAAGAATTAACTGCGAAAGTACATTAAGGTCTGACTTATCTTAATAAATTGGTTATACTGAAAAAAAATCCTCATCCATCTGAGCTAGAGTCACTCTTCTGAAGTATAAACCAGAAGTGCACAGGGACTATAGGACTACACACACCTTAAAATTAAGATTCACTCTTCAGTATTGTTTTGTTTCTGCATCTTTATGCATGAGATCAACCTCCAGTTTATATACATAGCTGAATTTTGGCTGCTTTTCACACTTTCTGTCAGGGTTACTATAAGAAGGTTGTCCTGCAAAGTCAGATCAATTTTATCAGCTTCTTGCTAGTGGCTTCTGTAAACTATGGAAACAAAGCAAAGTTCACTCTCAACCTCATAACTGTGTTTGGTAATCCCAGCTCTGCAGTTCTTATCACATTACTGGGAGTGACATAAGCACCTGGATCATTATCAGGCATAGCTCCAGACAGTTGAGCATCCTGGCAGCATCTCACTAATCACATTCACTTTCTTGGCCTCTTCCTCCACATGACTAGAAGGATATACCTTTTCCAGGCTGCCAAATCATCGGTCATTTACATTGCTACCTTCTATAATATTTAATCTTCATAATGCCACACACTTGTCATCACTGGCACGTAATTCTGCTCATGAAATAAAAATAAATAATACAAACAGAACCAGAGCTATCCCTTCACTCTTCTTACAGGAACAGTTCAATCTAATGAAGTCCTAGGAGGGTAGAGAGCTAGCAGTAGAGCTAGTAAAAATTAATCTCAAATTCAGAAGTGATTAGAATGGCATTACACATTACATAAAAGATACGTTGTAAATGAGTGTAGGTGTAAAATAGAGGAAACAACAACCTGGGTTTGCAACAAAAAAAGCATCATCAGCAGAAAATTGTGTTCTTAGGCTTCCTCTTAAAACACCATTTATTTCACTTCTGAATTTGTGCCATGCAGTAGGAGTTGTGACTGTTATGTACAAATGATCAGGGTATGTACAATGGGTAAGACTACAAGACTGCTTGGTCTTTCGAACAAGTATCACATTTCATGTTTCCAACTCTCTTAGCTAGGCTTTGTTTAGCGGTTATGTCTTTAACAATGACCAGAAGTAATTTGAGGAAACTCAGAAAAAAGATGTGCAAATCCTTGCAACAGTAGAAGTCATCACAACAATCTATTTTAAATATGATGAATTATTTTTTTCCTTATGGGCTACCAATCTCTGTGGCACCTCCAATGTATATTCAACAAAGTGATTTCCTTTTAAGGTAGGCATTTTGTTTTTAGGCTTCGGGTGGGTGTTAAATATTTAATTGATAACTTGTGTGTGCATGTGTCTATGTGTGTGGAGGTGAGGTAGTATGTGTGTGTAAATTTATGCATATGAGTACATAGGTACATACAGTGTGTATATATCTGTGTGTAAGTGCATGCCAGGCAGGTCAGCACTGCAGAAAGTCTCCCCTGGCAATCACCAAACAATTCATTTAAGAGCATGATTGAAACTCTTCAAAACACAGTGATAGGATAGACACTTACAATGAGAAAGCAAAAGTGTCAGATGACCCCACAATTCAGAGAACCAGAGCCATGACATTTACAGCCATCTCTGGACTCTACCTTTTAATGACAAACCATGTAGAAGACTAATTATTAATCAACTGCAAAAAGAGAAATGGCAAAAGGAATTTTCAGTTTGCTAGAAAAGCTCCTCTGTTATAAGCTAAATCAGTCAAACATAAAACCCCTCTCTCACTTTACCACCATGATAACTGCATATTTAGGGTGGGCTACTGTAAAGAAACAGCTCACAGGAGAGGCTATATAGAGGAAACGCCTATCACGGTAGCTTTCTTAAGTATACAAATAAAAAAGTATCAAAACTGCCTGGGATTCTGGGGATGCCAGACTGAAGACAAATAATACTGCAGGCAAACAAAGGCTTCCTAGACCTGAGAACTATCCTAAGGCCATCAAGAATTACGCCCTCTTGTCAAAAGGATTTTCCAGGAAATACATTAATGTCAATGTAACACAGGCTAATTGTAGGCTATCTAGCAGAAGTATTCATCATGAAACAGAGTGTAATGAAACTGTCCTTCCCTTCACAGGTCACTGCAGGGTCCTATCACATTCTTTTCACAACTAATAAACTTGTATTTAAATGTTTGTAGTGGATTTAATTTACAAACACTGGCCACTTCCACTGGAAAAAGAATGCTTCGATCAGAAAGGCAAAGCTCTTAACTCCTCTGGTACCTTCACCCTGAAAGGTAACAAAGCATCTCAGGATTTTAGCTGATTATAGTTTAGTTTTAGAACCCATTCTGTAAATGTCTATGGAGATTTGTAGAGTTCAAGATTTCACTTTTAAAGCAACTTACATTCTTGAGTTGTGAAAATAACGTAAAGAAGTAAGTTCTTTTTCCCCCTCTCTCGCTCCCTGTATGTTCTGTTCTGCAGATTTTACATAGACAGGCACATCCACAATGTACTTGGGGGATATTTGGATGGAAATAGAAAAGCTATGGAGCAAGACAGAGCCAGCCTAGATGTAAACAAGCTGGAACTGCTGGCAGCTGTGCTGTTACAAATAAAATTGCATTCCCCCCTGTCTTCTCACTTATCAATTTTGACAGAAGACTGTCCTGACTTCTCATAAACAGCATCGAAAAGGACAAATCACATTGGGTGTCAGATTTGCCAGAACGGATTTGGTTGGTAGCTTACCACAAAGAAACAGAGGGTTATCTCCATTCCACATGGTGGGGAAAAACAATGCTCTGTCCAAGGGGTGGGGTTCTACCTTATAGGCTAAAGTCTCATTTAATCCTCATTTTTTTAAGTCTGGTTTAGATTTAAGAATCTCTGACACAAGATTTGTTTACATCAAAGCAGAAAGGAAAAATATCAGCAAGCATTTCTCAAATGCATAATACAAAAGCAAATACAACACAGAATGAGAGATATTTAAAAACAAAATCACTTTTCTGCTGATCTCTACTTTATAGCTACACTTAGAGCCACATGCAGCTTTGTGACCAGACAAAGAATGCTCTGGGACAGCAGGATGCTGTAGACAGTGATACCAGTGTTTAAAAAAGAAGAAAGAAAAATAAAAAGTAGTAGCAGAAAAAAACAGAATTAACATGCTGACATATAGGCATCTATTAATAAAATATCATCTTGGAACTGTGGGAGCTGAATTTGGCCCTGTAGCTGATGAATACTTTGATAATAAAGAAGCTCCACTGGATATGGGAATTCACTCTCTGCAGCTCTGGGGAGAAAATTTTTGGTGTGCACTGCACTTCTATGTAGGAAATCAAACAATGGAGTAACTTAAGGCATGGCAAGCCTGCCAGTGCATATTCAGCAGTCTGATGTGTGATGATCAGTAACAGTCTGATGGCTGTGAGTGGGAGGAGGAAGACACCCAAGTGTCAGCTGAGACTCCCAATGGGTGAGGACAGGGGGCGGACAGCAGTCGCAGAGCAGATGGGGGAAACAGGTTAGGCTGGATGAATGATGGAGCTGGACTACAAATGTGAGAAACCTTTGATCGCTGTGCTATGAACAAATTTAGTATTGCAGTGGGAGGAAGGGTCTAAGCATATGGGGATGAGATAAACACAACTTCTAATTCTGTGGGCCTCGCAGGCTTGGTGTGGCCTTTCTGATTTGCTTTTAAAGGGTATTTAAGCCTTGAGTTTAAAGACACATGGTGGACTTCACAGTGAGTGTATCTCATAAGGAAGTCAAAGAGGGGAAAAAAAAAATCCTTTACAGATTACAGGCTTCCTGGCTACAAAAAGCTCAACAGCTGCCAGTACATCCTCCAGGAAGTCACAAACATCCACTCAAACCCGAGTTTTCCCTCTTAGCTAGCATGCATAATAGCAAATCTTCAGATCCCTGTCAAAAAATGAATCCCAAACTCAACCTTTATGGGAAGTATTAAACATAAAGTACCCTAAATGCTATTAAAATTCTATTAAAAACCTTTTTTTCCTATTGTCTGGATGATCATACTTACTGGGAAGTAAAATGTCCTCAGCATACTTTGTTATTTCAAACAAGCCATGGTCTTACTTTTTTCCTTAATTCTGCCACCTCCCTATTCGTTCTCTTTATTTCTGTTTTTTTCCCATGGTGCAGTATGAATGCTAATTTATTAGAACTACTTAACTATATACATATATTTTCCTATGTTATATATGCATATATGTTTTCACCTGCTTGAGACCCAACACCCCTTCAGGTATGTTCTGCACTTGAGAAAACCATGAATTCTTGCTTTCTGAGCAGAGGTATCCATGTTGAAGGGCTTATACATAGTATTTCTCAGCAGTCAGCTTTGGTCCTTACTTTTGGTCTTTTATTCAATGTAAGTGAAGCTGTAAGGATACGAGAAGAATTTGAAGTATAATTAACTAGCTGATGATATGCAGCGAAGGATTTCCTTTTCACTGGATTCTACATTCTCATTTTCTTCTCACTGAACAAAGTAGGTGGGAATAGAGCAAACAAGGCAGAAACTGAACCTTATGGTAAAATGAGATAAGCACACTAGAGTAGTAACTATTCCATTGTGCAATGTGTGTGAATATACCAAACTGTCACACTGGCTGTCAGTCTCTGTATTCCAAAGGAGTCCTTTGCTTCTGGACAATTTTGACAAAAAATAAAAGAAGGAGATTTATTATTACATGTATTTGAAGAAAAAAATTCTGACTGTTCATTAAAGCTCCTATACTGACCCCCATATTGACTTTTTGGCTTTCAACATTGAAAAATAAGAGATACAGCTAATGAATCACTGGTCTGAGCCATTTAAGGGGTGGGGGGAGGAACCCTTCAAACTCCAACAAGTCCCAATTTTTTTTGCTTTCCAGAATTAGCTCCCCAATCTGTTTTCCAATGAAAATAGCTTTGACATAAAATGTTAGAATGGACCTTCTCTTGGTTATCAGGCAGGAAAACAGCACTCCACATCTGGCTAGAAGTCCATTAACTAATTAGGGTGCTGGAGCACATCTCCTATGAGGTGGGAGGCTGGGAGAACTGCATTCAGTTAGCCTTTTGAAGAGAAGTATCTTCTTAATAAGGAGGTCTTATTGCTTTCTTCAAGTACCAAATGCAAGGGTCCAGAGAAGTCAGAACCAGACTCTTCATGGAGGTGCACTGTGACAGCCACATGAGACAACAGGTATCAGTTGCTACTCAAGAAATTCCTATTAAATATTTAGGGAAGTCTTCTTACCATGAGGGTAGTCAAACACTGGAAGAGTTGTCCAGAGATGCTGTAGACTGTATACTCTAAAACGTAACTAACTCTAACAGCTATATAATCAGCATCCACTTTTTTGCCCCTCTATGATAGGCTCTCTCTGCAATTTCTGGACTTGCCTCAAATAGTGGTGCTTGAAAGCAACTTGGAAAATTTAGTGGTGACACCTACTGAAGGGAAGGTGACAATATGAACACATGACATCAGTGCTAAAATCTTTACAGTGACTACATTTCTGTTTGCCATTCTCTGTGTTGGAGACTAAGGTCTGGAAGGTATCCAACACCTGCAAAAGCTCTATGTACTTGGAAACCAGTCTCTGCACTTGAAACTGTCAGATACATCCTTCTCTGTCCATGAATGTCCTCTTTGATACACCATGGACCTTCTCAGGAGAAGACCCCAAAGTCTGGTGTTTTGATGACTCTAATGGTATATAAACATTCAAATCTGTCACACTTCAAAGGGTAAAGGAAAACCTGTTGAAAGTAAGAATTCTGATAAGATCAGGAACTTCAAGTTCCCAGAAGACAACTATTCCCCTTCCAAAAACCACATATGCTGCATCTGTTTCTAAACCTGATTCCCAACTCTCCTAAGTTTATTAAAGAGCTCCTTCACAGTTTAGAGCTCTTTCTAAACTGTAGCAACTGCCTTTTTCTAGCCAACAAACCTTAGATACACAAAGTCCAGAGGTTTATGAGTTGTCATAGTTGCAGTTCATATCAGCTGAGAACCACTTGGCATAATTAGCTTTCACTTTTCACAACAAATTTCACCTATTGGAAGTAAAATCATACTTTATTTTTGCTGTATTTCAAAATGTTACTGCCCAACACTTGGCTCTGTAAACATCATTATTACTGCTGCCTGCCTGCTTTGGGCCTGAAACGTGTCAGAAGATTTATCTGCCTCATCAGCACTTTCTAAACACCCAGGCAGCCAATTGAAATGGGGAGGCATAACAGATGTGCCAACATCTGCTGCAGCAAGCATTTATCTGGACAGCACAACATGTAGCTGTAGAGTCAAACTCCTAACCAGTTACAATTCCACATGTTTGGACAGCCTTGATCTACAACTGTGTGAAGGCTATTTTGGAATATTAATTAAAATCAAGCTGAAAATGTAATTTTTCAGTTTTAGACAGCTGTGAGAAATATATCTTCCTGTAATTCAGTTTATGCCTTTCAGACACAGTATAGGCAAAATACTATAAAAAGCTAAATTTAAAGTTGAGCTTACAAAATTAGAAATTCTTAGAAAGCACTAAGTTAAAATTTCACTCCATCCATGCTCTTATTTACTTTGAGATAAACACATATTAAAATATGTATAGTTAAAATATGCAAATTTTAATCATATACATGTCCCTATAAATCAAGCACATGAAGCGATAGGCAATGACTTTTAAAACACATTTTTATTTTCCTGGCACCAAAACGAGGACTATGGGTACCATATCCATGCTGAGTTTCAGCTGTTCAAACTTCTGTTGCACATGGAAATGTCCTCCACCCCCAAACACACACTTGTATAGATTGGTGAATTCGTGAGATGAAATACAAAGCAAACTCATCATCTGCTTTTTTGATCACAATACAGTTTCACCTGTATTCCTGCTCACCAAACCATGCCCTCCAGGAATGACTATCACATTCTCTTTGAAGAGCTGCCTCATTAAATAAAAAAGCAAACTTCCACAGAAAAGACCCCTCCTGTTTTTTTTGATTTCTCCTCTGAAGGCCCATCATGCATAATACTGAAACCCTGTTTAAAGTCCATTTTCTTGTAAAAGGTTCCCTCTTAGTAGGGGGATTTGGCCTGTGCTCTTGAATTTCCTAGGATACTAAGCTTTAAAATAGTGACATTATAATAAGTGACATAAAATAGTGACATTATAATTAAGCTGGTTATGGTTATACATGATGTAGGTTATTTTTAAAAGAATATGTAAAAGAAATTATTTTCTCCCATCTTTTGTCTGTATAGCTAGATTCCATATCTCCAAGAGAGACTACATGAACTTTCAAGCAGAAAGCATGTGAAAAATAGTATTAATAAAACCCTTAGAAACATTTTCACTGTAAAGCATGTACAGAGGTATGTGGTATAATAGTAAAAAAACCTGTCTAAACAAAGCATTTCTTCAAAACAGAAGATGTATAATCCACAGATTTTCATAAATATGAAAATATTGCCAGCACCTTTCTCTTCCTTTGCTGAGTGAAAAACACATACCATATGCTGTAATGTTGCCCAACAATAAAATGCTGCTGAACTAAGCTCACTTCTCTTCATTTTCCTGGAAAAACATAAGCTCTGACAACAAGGAAGAATTTTTATTAGCTTTCAGGTGAAGAGAGGAGTAACCCTGTGCTTGTTTTATGAAATCATGAAACAAAATGAATATCATTGACTTGATATATTATACTCCTGTTTTAAAACACAATAAATGGTAATAACTTTGATAAATTTGTCCATGTCAGTTTTGTGTTTTTCTCCCCATTCTCTCATGATCCTCTGTAGTTGTGGACACAGTTCAAAGCCCTAAATTGGGATATTCATTACTTAGGGGAGGTGAGATGACAGCAACTTCATCTGCTCTGAATGTCAGAATTTTGTGATGACATACAGTAACAAACTCAAAATTAACAAACAATGGTGGCAGAAACTACCCAGACATCCTCTTCCATCTAAATGATCCAATGACTAACAAGGAAGAAGAGTGATTTAATGGCCAAAAGAGAGATGCATTACAAGTAAAGGCTCCTGGGTTTTACTGCCAGTTCTGTCACTGACTGACTTGGCAAGTCTCTCGATATGACTGTCCTTAGTTCACCTGTTTGTGAATTCCTGTAGCAATACAGGACATAATAACATTGAAGAACCTCAGTGGAATGGTGTTAAGTTTAATTAATTTAAACTTGAAAAGTGACTTCAATTCTTAAAAGACAGATTAAAAAGTAAAAGGAAAGGACTACTCCTTTTGCCACTCCTTTGCTCATTTACAGTGTACAATTGGCCACAGTTAGGGAGAAATTACGTATTTATTATTATCTATGTGTAAATTATGCATCCTTAAATCCCCAGGTGTTTTAAAAAGTGCCAGTGAAACACATAATCTTGTGCTGTAGTATACCAAATGCATGCTAAAAGTCCTCTTTTAATTATTACACAGTGTTATTCAAAGAACTACAGCAAAAAAATGTTCCAATGCCACTTCTCCATTTTAACTGTGACCTTTCCATTTTTAGTCTGTAGTGACAGTCAGCTGGATCACAGGCCAGGTGTTAACAGCTCAGAATGCCTTTTGAGTTAAAAGGAAAAAGTCTTGAGGAAGGGTTTTAGAAGCCCTGATAATTGTCCAACTGAAACAACTCTAATAATCTATTTACTTGTCCAGGAGACTTCCTCACAAGCTTTTCAATTAATAGCTTTAAAATACAGTCCTTTTTTTTTTTTTTTCCTCTGGATTTGTATGATACGACAGGTAGGAATGGAAAAAAAAAACAACCCCAAGACCCCACAAACCAGAAAGACTCTCCTAAGCAACCAAGACCACAGATCACAGGCACACACATAGCTATTCAGTTCCTTCATGATGCTTCTTAACAGCAGATGCTATATAATATTAAGAATTGGCATAAAAATCAGAATAATGGTGTCAGTAAATGTCTCTATACCATGGGGCATCCATGATTCAGCCATAACCACTAGACAGTTACAAACTGATGGTCAGAAAATAAACAAAATACAGTAAGTCCCAGTTTATCTAAGCCCACTCTGAGCTGTCAGATCAGTCCCTCCACCACAACAGCAGCCACATAAGGTAAGGCACATGGTGAGAAGTATCTGCTTTTCCATTGAAAATCTACACCACACTTACCAGCAAGCCTTTTCACGTTCCCGTTACCACACCAGACAGGTCTGATGACAATGGAAAGGCACAACCTTGTCCACCATTTCAGCTCTTCTACACTGCAACACCCATCTCTATCAGGATCCTTATTTCTTGAAGCCTTCTTTTTTAAATTACATCTGGTGGTTGTTGAATTAAAAAACTGCTTTTTATTTGCTCAAGGCTCATTTTTGATTTATGCCAAGTTTTAAGAAGTTCATGAAAAAAAAAAAATCCAATTGCAATAGGAAATATAGAAGAAACAAGCACAACCTGATAGCAAGTCACAGAGGTATTATAGTGGTTCTGCCCATTCACATCACTGTCATCCTACCTGAACTTGGCTGGAGTAATCCCTGACAAAACAAGGTTTCTCTCGATCTCTCTCACCCCTTTATACTATTAAATAAAAACCATGACTTAACAGCTGTGCAGAGAAATTCCATGGTACATGTAAGGAATTTCTAGAAAACTCTTATGTAAGAAATGTTTTCCACTTTGATGGTTACACATCCATCTTCTGGGTTAGCTTCATTGTACAGAAACAGTCATCAGGTAACAAAACAAAAGAGTCTGACTGCAGCGATTGGAAGTGCTGGCAGTATGCACAGAAGCTGTTTCCATAAAAACTGTTTATTCAGGTGTTAGCAATTTAAGTGGGAGCTCCAATTGCATTGCCGCAAGTGCCTGTAATGCTCACACAGGAGTGTTTGCAGGCTATCACAGCTCTGAAGGGAGCTGTTACAGGCTATCAGCTCAGTAATCCTCATGTTAAAAAGGCCCTAAATATGTATTTACGAGATAGACAGATCTGTTTGGTTCACTGGTTAAATAATCCATGTGTTGAAAAGGCCTTAAATATGAATTCACAGGGCAGACAGGTCTCTCTTGGCCTATTACAGCAGTGGTGGACCTTTCAGAAAGTCACCAGAGACCACACTTTAGTATGCCATGAGGGCCTCAACCCACAAATACTTACACTTCCAAGTAACTTTCTTCAGATAAACAGCATCATTCAGACTGCTAATCTGAACAAAATTACTCCTCCTTTTGTTCTAAGGAAAAAATACCAGTAAAATCGATCACTTCAAAAGCATTATGTCACAGAAACAGGAAGTCTGAATTTGTGCCTGAAATACCTTCCCTCAGCACAGTGGGATGAGTGTTACAGGAAGAGTAAACCAATGTGCTACTGCTGCATTGCATCTGCTGCAATGCTCAGATGTGGTAAAAAACCTGAAGAGAACAGGTTAAAATTCTCCCCTATGAGAGTTTTAAGTGTTCAGCAAGAAGAGGTTTACACAAAACCTTACTCATGGCCAATTCCCAAAGTTTTCTACCTTTTCTCTCTTCAAGGCCCATTTTTAGTAGTTTGTGAAAACAGCTGACAGCATCTGATCCAGAAATGCTCAGGTCAGTAGGAAACCTTAGCAATTTCAGTGGGTTTGGATCAGGCCAGTGGTAAACTTAAAGGCCTAACCTACATTTAGAGTTAACAGATTTATGGGTGCAAATACGCATCAAAACATTTAAATGAATGTCTGTGCATAACCATAAATTAGTACTTACATTCAACACACATGCACACACATTTATTTCCTCATTCTGACCGAAAAATCTGTCCCTTGGGTCTACAAAGCAGAACATGAACTTAAGAGTATTCATTTTTGCCCTGAGGTATTAACTAACCCCCAGAGCACTGGGTTGCTCTGCTTAGGAGGAGATACTGATGATGGAGTAAAGCAACTTTCATATGAATCTTCTAATTTCCAGAAGTCCTATTTTCCAGAGCATAGGAGGAATCAAAACAGCAGGTGTGCAGTTTCTAGCTCATGCTCCAAGTTTCACAGAGGCATCAGGTGGGAAAAATCTCACGTGGCTTTTTCTCAAAATACTATGCTCTTTTGTGGCTGCTGTTTCCTGCAGGATCTCTGATCCTTTCATTGTCTGGACACAAAGGGCTTCATAAAAACTGACCACAGAAAGATGTCACTTGCACATGCCTCATGTGGTTGTCTGTTGATTTAGTGACATGCACTAACTTCTTGAGCAAAAAAGTAAAATAAAGAAGCTCAATGGTTTCTGCGACCTTAAGTGAAGAGCATCAGAGTAACTCGCAATTTCATATATGGTCAACTCAACCTTTAGCATCTTCCCCCAGTTACTGATCTTAATACTGCCCCAATCTGTCAGCACTAGCATTTGCATGCATTAAAACTGGAGTCATCGGACACAAGTAGGCTAACACAATGGCTGCCATTCTGCCTTTTTCACTCTGAAAATGCTAATCCTGGCATGGTGGACCGTTTATGTGGTTCTCCAGGCTCCTTGTAAGCTATGCCATTGTAATGAAGCACTCACTTGTGCCTTTGCCTAAAAACAAGAACAATCAGAGCTGGAAAGTCTTTTAGGCAATTATGCTGGTCGTCTTCGCATATCCACATCATCTAACACCCAACCTCCCTCCAAAACCCCCCCCCTCAATTCTGACAGGAAACTTCAGCCTACTCTTCCTCATAGATGCAACTACAGTTACGTTGACCCACTGCCATTCCTTCTAGAGGATGTCTACTTTTGACGTTTGTAAGAAGCATTCAGCTAGAAGTAAGAATGTCTTCCTATCTCAGATATATGAGATTTTAAAAGCTGTAATTCTGCAGAGATATTGGCTCTCACAGCAGAAACCAAACACTTCCCATTTTGCTTTTGCTCAAAAGCTACTTCAGTACATAGATGGTACGAACGTCTCTGCCCTTGGATAAGGACCTGTTGACTAAATGACACTACCTGCTTGTGCCTGCTTATAACTTATTTTCTTCTGCCCCTCCTATTGAAAGGCAGTCTCCTCAGACTGTGATGCTCAGACAGTGATGCTTTCTTTTGTCCAGCTTTGTCTTTACAACATTCTTTGGGTTTTTTTTACCTATTTTTTCACTTTTGCCATTTAAGTGACTTTCTTCCCTTAATTTCTCTATTACTGCCAATGTTCCAAACCATGTATATGATGTTTCTCTCTCCTAGACAGTAGGTTCAGAAATGTTATTAAAGAAGTTCATGCCCATTAGCTTATTTACTCCTCTCTAGCACCAGTATCCTCTGTTCTTCTTACAAGGACAAATTTTAGAGCCATGACTTACTGTGGGTTGTGATGCTTTTAGTCCTTTCACCTTGTTGGTACCAGAGACTGTGATGTATACTCTAACATCACATGATGCAATTCCAGCAGCACAACAGCCACTTACAGCCAGACTGGTTGGGTTTGTCCTGAATATCTTTGGCTCTCTTCCAGTGATATTGACTGCAAGTCCAACTGAGCATTTACAAATCGGTCAATTTCTGCTTTATCTTAAAAGTCCTCATGGGTATCTGGCTATGCCAGAATTGCAGATCTTTTCATCTCTTTCTGCCAACACTGACTGATGCTGGCTTTGACCCCTGTCTTAATATCTACCAACAATTCAGATGCCTTTTAGGACAAGTTTTGCAGCAGCAACATAAGAATACTCATGTTGGCTATCAGCAATCCCCCAGCTTCACCATCTTTCCAAACATTTGTTTAAGGTATGGTACTGTATGGAGCCTAGTGAGTCTCCCAGGGAGTTCATCCTTCCAAGACAATTGGCTCATACTTGAGTTCATTGCGCTGCGACAATCTGAGCACAACCCACTGTGTTTTTCTAGCTTACAAATGGAGTAGAAGAGTCTTGTGAGTGTCTAATCCTACCAAATCCACTGGCAAGTATAATTCCATATCCCCAGTACTGGCTATCCTGTGTGATCCTCCTGGTTGTTTCTTATGGTGGTAACTCAGGTACTTAAATGCCAAACATATCTGTAAGCAAGTTCCAAGCTGATCAAAGCTTTCCAGGACATTCCCTTTCCTGCAAAACATTCTTATTTACAGCACCTCAGTTGCTAGTCATCTTACTTCTTTACTTCCTGATTTGGCTGAGTATTTTGCATTTGTGTCTCAGAACTGATGCATTCTTCACTTAGAAACTATTTCTAGGAAATAATCAGGTGTTGCTCTAGTTCTTTTTCTGCTCACTATCTTGTTTCAATCACTTTCTGAAATCCCCAGGTATGGCTTTGAATCCATTTAAAAAGTACTAAGTTTTCCATGGAGACCTGTGAGCTACTCAACTGTATCCTTTTAGTACAATGGGAATGTTAATGTGCAGTTTGGAAACTGGATCATACTCCTGACACCAGGTGGGCTTTTTGCTGTGTGTGATTAGCTAGGGTTCACACCAGGAAGTTGTTTCGAAGAAAAAAACAGTGATAAAATCAGGGAGCACTGATACAATCCTTCTTCTACAGAAAGCACAGTAGTAACAATAAACCTCTTGCCCTAAACACAGGAGAAATCCAATGGTGGGAGACAGAGAATGCTTTGTGCTTCTTCCACCCAGCCTGCAGCACCCAGGGTGGCATGAGCAAAGCTTCTGCACCCTCTCTTCTTGCTGCTTTCACCCTTAGATGGTGGATGGACAATGCTGATTTTACAAGTTGTTGTCTTCCCAAATGCTTGAGAATTTTTTCCTTCCCTGATGCTGCTGCTGCAACACAGCAACCTGTGGAACTATGATGGAAATTAAATCAGGCAGCTGGGCTAGATTAACAACAACTCTTCCAAAAATCTGTTTTGAAAAAATATTGTATTACTTCTCACATCTGTTTCACAAAAAGTAACACTGGCATAACTGAGGGGCCAGATAACATCAGGGCAAGGGTAGGACTAAATGGCCACAGCAGGGTACACCTAAGCCAATACTGTTTAGAGACCTTGACAGCACTGGACCATAGCCTCTGCTCCACTCACTGTCCTGCTGCTTCTCCCCTGGATTGGCAACAGCAGCTAGTAAATCCCTTTTGACTCTGTCCTTTATGAGATTTTTTTTTGGATGGAGATATATGTATCTCTGGGGACAATGCTCTTAATCTTTCCAGCTACCTAGTTATGGCAAGGGAGCTTAACAATGTCTTACAAGGACCTGAAATAACAGATAATACAACCAATGAGTAAACTAAATCATAATACTACCATATGGGCTTAAATTTTGGGAATGTCTTTCATGTTTAGAGCTCTGCTAGCTAAAGGCTCTAAGATGTTCTTGTTTCTCCTTCAAAACTTTCATATTTAGTAGAAAGCATTCTTCTGAAAGGAAGCTAGACAGTTCCTTCCCTATTTAAATTTCACATGAAACACTATTTCAGTCCCTCAGTGAATTTGCCTTGGGCGACTGAATCACAGCTGACAGCAAATTAATGACTATGATGGTGTGATTAGTACAGATTACAGGCAACTGAGAACCTGCCCAAGTATTTGCCATTGTCACAATACTTATGCCAGCTATTATTAGGGATTAATAACGGTCATGAAGAGGACTTGATTGCATGAGGTAGGCTCTTTAAAAACTGTTAGTATTTTAGTACGTCACTGATATTCTGATTAAATGGTGAAAATTATTTTTATCTAAGTATTTTAAAAATATTTTTATTAGATGCTTACATTACTAATTTATTTAAATATTACTAGAAAAATAGTTTCTATTACATTTAAGGAAGAAGTACCATAAGCAAACACATTTGACATAGAAATTTAACATTATATTACACATGGGGAGTCAAAACAGAACTTAAGCTCTCAGACTGTTGTGCTGTGAGATATCACACCAAAACCCAACTGGGAAGAAATAATGATTTCACTAATCCCTAGCAATGATTTTTTGAGGAGTTCAAATAAAAGTTTGCTTGCTCTGATTGAGATTCACTAAGAAGATGTTATTTGATTTTTCTGTTTCCCAGGGGAAGAACTTCAGATTCCCCAGGCTGCTAGAAGGAAAGAACAATGTGCTGTACTTTCAATAGAACATCTTAGCTGCTAAAGACATGATAAAAGTGAACACTGCATATTTGCCAAAGCTTTTGCCTTAATTTCATTTCCAAATGTCAACCAGTTATATGAAACCTTTAAAAAGCTTTCTTAAGGTAGAGCAAACAGGAGGATAGGATATTTTCAATCTTGTATTAAAGATATTTAATTATTTATAATCACTCTTATTTAAAATACAGTAACTTGAACTTATGCAAAAACTCAGCACTGTTTAATAATAAAAAGAACCATCTGCTACTTATGCCTGTCCCTACAAGTATTTTGTTACTGGATGATAGTGGAAAACATTAAAAGCTAACAACTGGCTGACAAGAGGACTATTTAGATATTGAAATGAAAATCTAATGAAGAGCAACGTCACCAATCACATGTTATCATTTTGGGAAGCATCACATAATGTTTTTACAGTGACTCAGAAATACATTCACCGTTGTGACTGGAGAGTACAATGCATTAACAGCAAAGGGAGATTTGTGGTACAGAGTATAATTTGTTATAATTACAATACTTACAATGTCAAATATCAAAGAGCAAGTAATAGAAATCATATTCATTTTCAAAGTTGCAGCCTGATATTACAAACACTCAAGTACACACCCAAGTATCTGGAAGACTGATCCCTAAGGCATGAGATACAAGGCCAACTAATTCTTAAAATTAGTGGAAAAAAAGCAATCAAGCTTCCAGTTACCATTTTTAATTTTGGAAAGGCTTGCTTTAAAGTGTTAAAACTGCAAAAGCAAATCATCTGAGTTACAGTCTCCACTGCACAAAGGGGGAATATGTTTAATAATCCTCCTGGACTTGTATGTACCACCCACTGCAGAATTCTGGTTTCACATTTCATGTGTGTAGCCTAACCCCAGTAAAGCCTGTGACATTACACAAGTATAAAATAAAATAGCTTTTGGTGCCAATTTTTTAAGAAGTATTCCCACTCTTATTTTTCTCAGAGGACCCTGCTATCAGTTGTGTAAATACCATATCTGTAATAACAGAAAGAGAGGCTGCAGTGCCAGTGATCTTACCTCATACTCAAAGTCCTCTGCTCTATCTGCATCAGCAGGCAGGCTGGAAAGATACTCATTACCTTCATAAAATTCATGCTCCACTGGGTGAAGAGAATGGCAGCTATATGGAACAAAGCAGTACAACAACAGTAGATGAGACAATAGTTTTTTTTAAATTAAAAAGTGGTAAACCCCCACCACTTCTCTGTTGATTTCGCATCTCTGGAATGCTACTCTGAATGGTCTGATAGCCTGAAAAGAACTGTACCAAGAAGTAGCATGGGCTGGGTTTTTTTTTCAAAAGCTCATACTCTGGCTGAGTTCATTTTGCTGGGTCCATCTTTTGTCAGATTTACACAAGGTGATTTCTTAAAAGTGTCTGTTTTGGGCCAAACTACTTAACTGTGACAATCTGGGACTCCTTATGCTCATAAAGGTACCAAACTCTGGGTTCATGTGTTGTGTCACAGCTGGGGGAAGCTCACTAATTATCTGGATATTAAGTCTTGAATGTGCATAATCTACAACCCAGGCTCACAAATTGTTCAAGAACTCACATAAAACAACTTACATTATCCTCTCTTGTTACAGTTATAACACAGTGGTAAAGTGCATTTGAGTAACTGCACACTTACAAATGTCAGTAAACTGTACTGTTAAATAGGCTTGGAGCACAAAGAAAGAGATCTTTACAGTGTGCACTTAGGTACAGCCTCAGACCCAAGGCTGGATCCCAACCACGCAGCACCCAGTGCAGATCTATCTTAGCAGAGGTGGGAAACTCTTCCCCATGCTGAAGCACGGAACTTCAATCACAGTAGCACACAGTTTAATAATATCCAGTAACAACTCAAAAATATACACATATCATGTTCCTAGCTGTGCAGCAGTTAAGTGGCAGGCTCAATCCAGCATTTGGCTGGCAAGTTCTCTCTGAGATAACCATCTACCCAGCTTACCTAGAACTTCTAAAAATGGAGCTACATCAAAGTCAAAAGTGGTATGTTCTCCATTAGCATCTATCTATCTTCTGAGATGCACAGCATGCCAGAAAGTCAGTGGAAAAGCTCTAGGGCTATCAGAGTTTTGCTGGCTACAGACAGAGGGTAAGGGTCAACCACTAGATGATGTTACTCATGAGGTGGAGTACAAAGAGGAAGAAGCCTACATTCTATTTTTGTATAAGCACCACCTGCTGATATTTGCACTCAATTCAGTATTAAAGAATTTGACTGAGGGATAATTTAATTCATATCATCTGCCATATGACAGGCGAAATTGTACTTTTGATCTCTGTATTTTTTGAATTGTTTTGCTTTGATAAGGGGACCTATAAATGAAATAATTTGTTTCCTTGATTTTTTGGTAAGAAATTTGGAAGAACAAAAAGCAACAAGACAGCTCTTTCTAGGTTTGAGGAAGCCTTTCTGGTACTTTGGCACACAGAAGTGTTTTTCTTCGTGACTAGGGCTTAGCTTTGGATGAACAAACATATGAACACAAAGTAAACATGGCCAAGATTCCTTCCTGTAGCTCTAAACCATGAGTAGAGTTTGGAAAAACTGTTATTGAAGCCTGAATGGGACAGTGGTTACCAACAACATTTATAATTTATTTAAAGTGTTCCTGAGACTTTTTTCAAGAGAAGGCTACAAGCCTAACACTGCAATGCCTCAATCCCACAAGTAAACAGCAAGAGAAGATAAACCGCACCTGTCTGAAAGTAGAAAAGGGCAGATATCAGGAACTGGTGGTGTGGAAGGCCTTAGTTTGGCCAGAGCCATAATGTGCTCAAAAGTGATGTCAGTCTGAGTGCTGGCATCCACGAGCCGAACATCCTGAGAGCTACCGTGAGCTTTGCTAATTGGGGCTCGTCGTAAAACCTGAACTACAATTGGCTCCTTGGCATTGCGAAAAGCTTCCACTGCCTCTTCGTGAGTGGCTTTGGAGAGGTCCTTCCCATTGACCTAGAGAAAACCAGAAAAATATACCAAAGGTTACTCACAAGAGAAAAGGCAACATAAAAATATGGGTGTGAAATATAGGGGGCTGAATTATTTGTGCAGTACATCAGACCACGTGCTGACATTGACTGGACTATACTTTGGCATCCATGCAAGAGGGAAGATAGAGCTGGGAGGAGACATAAATTCTTTAATCTTTGCTAGAAATTAGAAATAGTTTGAACTCTTTCATAACTGCCCCAATGGTATGTGAACACAGCAAAGAAACTTTTAAAAACTACTTTAAAAGGACATTTAAGATTATTTCTCTCACGCTATTTTACTCACCTCATAAAATACAAATAAAAAAGAAGGGGTGCTTTAATTTTCAATTTCAGCATTGTCTGTGGCATGCAACTGTTTTAAAGGATTTCTGGCACACCATTATTATTAATGCAGATGTCAATAAACATGTCTCTGATGTCTAAAAAGAAACCAGGCCAATTTTCAATGTTTTGTCACTTATCTGCTGTGGCCATTATACCATCATTAAGACCAAAGATAGATTTGACTAACACAGTCAGCTGCTGCTCTTTTAAGGAAAGAGAAATCTAAATCAAACAAACTGAAGAAATAATTTTCTACAAACAGATGAATAATAAACCAGAGAAAAATATGCTGCAAATGCAGCACGGCTTGGCAAAACTAAAAAGACTAAAAAAATAAAAAACTAAAAGGTTTCTCTCTGCTACAGGCAAAGCAGCAAATTCTTCCCAGTCTAGATGAGGCCTTAGGGTATTAAAAAAGGTAACTGCAAGGCTGGGTGATGCTAAATTCATATGAATTCAGGTGTTTAGGGCAAAATTCCCAAGTATTAGCCCACTACAAAATGCGAGGGCAAATTTGTCAATGGCAGTCAGTAGCTAAGCCCTTGGACAACATCTTTATATAGAAACATCTTTATATAGAAAATACCATTCTGCTGTTTCCAGAGCAATGGGACTGCTGTTGACTGCTCCACAGGACCTTACTGTTTTGAGCTACTGTGGAGATGAGAGAGGATCCTGTGCTGGGGTAGAAAAGCAGGGTTTTATAGTAAGAAATGTCAATATGTGAAGGGTATCAAAACCTAATTAAAATTTATATCCCTGTGAAAATCTCTGCACGGGCAGCAAATCAGAAATAGGATTCTACTGCAAGTTCATGCCCAAATTAACTGTGGTACAGACAATGAAGTCATAAAACTTCTGCTTAATGAATTAAGTCTAAACCCTCCCCAGAAATGGGAAGGACCCCATAACTGACTTGTCCCCAGTGCCTGCAAATATTGGTTGAAACCAAAATTTCTTTGCCACATCACTTTCATTCAAGAAATTCTTGGAACTTTCTTGTCAAAAAGGAAAAATATGTGAACAAGAACAATGCCAGCAAACTCAAAAGAGCCTTCAGTAACATTTTTAAGCCTGTCAGGAGAAGCATTTGCAATTAAAAATGTCATATTTGAGGCAACATGTGTAATCATAGTCCTGTCTATATGTGGTTGGCCATTAATTACATGTATGTATCAACTCAAAACATTTCCAGAGTATGTGCTCAAGTACAAGGTAGAACCAGTTTTCCTCTGACACAACTTTCAAAGAAGCGACACCTTCACAGCCACACTACTCACAAGGACATGCAAAATAACCACAGTCACCAATACAAAGGTCAATTGATCTTTCTAGCTAGCCCTGATGCTGTATGTGGTGATAAGAAGGCTAGAAATTATCTGAACAGATTTCTATACATAAAAAAGCTCAAAACTCTCTGTGCTGAATGCCTGGGATCCCCAGAAGTACCATACCATCACAGCCCAGACTGTGATCAAGTAATATGAACAGCAGTTAGGTTGGTCACCTAAGTTTAATGCATATGTATGGTTTCTCTGATGACTGAAGCCAAAAATGTTAAGATTTTATGTTAAGATTTTATTGCTTAAATGATCATCCATCACATTATAACCTGTGCTACATTAGTGTAAGTTACCTGGAAAAATATCAGTGGTATATAAGAGGAAGGACCAGAACAGTCAAGGAACAAGTCATGTTAGAAGAAAATAAAAGAAATTTCCCCGAGGAGTGAGCTTCTGCAAAGCCTCTTCAAGAGCACAAGTTACACTGCCAGGGTGTTCCGACTCAGCCCCATCTAACAGAGGCAATTAGAGATAAAGCTTCAAGCCTGGGTCTTCTAGTCACACTTCAGTTCCAGCCTCTGCTTCATTCTTGCTTCTAACTCAGATCCTATCAATGACACAACTTTCCAGAGTTTCTGCAGTTTTTGTAACAAGGGTGTCCTATAGGTCCCGAGTAACTCTTATTCCTAAGGCCCTAGCACAAGAAAAATTACTTTTCTGCCTCCCAAATTCCTTTTAATACTTTGAAAGTTTTAAATAACTATACAGTTTTTCTCCTAAAAGCAAATGCTTGGGAATAAATACCACATAGCACTGTACAAATTTTTTCCCCTAATCAAGTATAAAACACACAATCCTTTGTATCCCATCTGAACTACATGGTTTTTGGTACAAACTGACCATTTTATCACATATCTTCATCAGCAAAGCAAAAAGATATTTGGATAGCATACAAAATATATTAATAGATTTTTTTGGAAAACCAGAAGCTCTGTTTATTCACATCAGTTAATACTTATCACTTTTTCTGAGGAAACAGACATCAATTCACAACAATGCCATTTACATGCAAATTTTATTTCTGAAGAGTAATAATATTTTAAAGTCACATGAGTGTGAAAAATCACAAAAGATACACATTTTCATTCATTCTGGGAACCTATGGCTGACCTCTGTTTTCATTTAAATGTCTATTTAATTTAAAGACTTTAAAAACATTCCATCCTTTATGTTGGTTTCTTATGAAATACAAGCACTTTGGACACCCAATACTTGTTTAAATTGTCACTTGAAGTTAATCAACACACTTTGTCGATCTGCATAAAGGTCGCCTAATTTATGAATGCTGACTTTCTCAGAAGAAAATCTATAGCTGAATTACTCTATGCTGGCAGCTGTCCTGCCCACTTGGGGCTGGGAAGAGAGAATTTATTTTAAAAACTAAAGCCAATACTACAGATGGGGTTGGAAGCTCCCTTCACATGGCTTCTTTAAGGGTTTTCTGTCTCCTGCATTATCCCCCAACTTAACACTCACATATAGTTATCCTGGGAGCTGTAGACAGCTGAGCCCTTATTTACAGCAAGCCACTTACAGGTTCTTAGTGGATGATTAAATAAATTCCTTGCCTCAGAAAGGTTACTTTCAGTGGAATCCAGGGTACTATTTTAAGTGGATAGAGAAATCAGTCACTTTTAACAGTCAACACAAAGACATGGGAATACATTTGTTGTAGCAGATGGGCTAATTAATCCACAAGCAAGTTGTGAATGTTAAATAAAGAATATATCTTTTCTCATGTAAACCATCCTCCTGCCCTGTTTGATCAAGCTTCTGTTTAATGAACACTCTTCCCCCAGCTTTTGGACACACTGCAAAGTCTGGGCCACTTGTCAACATCTCCCCCAGAGTGACTGGTGGCCACTGCCTGGATCCTGGCCATCCCCTTTGGATTCTTGCTCTGAATCCAGCTACATGCAAAACTTCATCAGCGTCAGAAAATAAACAAGCAAACGGGCTTTGTCTTTCATGCACAAATCAACTGACATTGGCCAACTGCCACTTCTAATGCCAGCACCACTGTGCATAGGCTTATTCCCACTCACACAGAGGTGGACAGCAGAAAAGGAAGGAGGAACAGGACTAAATAACAAAACAGTGACTATAAAAAAATTGTAGGCAAATGGTTGTTATGTTACCCTTGTGCTTTGAGCTCTAAAAAAAAAAAAAAGAAAAATCAGTTCTTCAGTGAAGACTGCTTCCAGGATTTAAGTGCCTGTGACTGAGAAATGAAATAGCCTTGTCTTCTAACACTTTTCTGCTCTTGAAGATTTCTTTTAACAGTGGCCAGAGTTTTTGAATCAAGAGGGCCAGAAATATTGATATGTTTCCTGTAGTCTTTACTTCCTCCACATTAAGAGAAAAAGGAAAAAAGAAGAAAGGGGAAAAAAGGAAAAAAGATATGTAGTCATGTGAATGCAACCATTAAGAAAGGTGTCACATTAGGAGCTCATGAGATAACCTCAGCAAATACACAGCATATGCAAGTTGAAATTTCAGATCAACTCTGCTGAAGTAAAATCCTTGGAGACCCTCCATTTAATCAGTAAAGGCAAAGGGAAGAATAACCAGAGCATTCTGCTAGAGCAGAGACATCCAGACATAAGGGTATCCCAGCGAAATGACAGAGATGCTGTCTGACGTGATACTGGAGTTCACACAAGGCTCACTGTCTTAGGAGATTTCAACACCCAGGCAGAAGATGCCTCTAACCTGACAGGTGCTAAATCTGCTCTCATCACAGTCATCTCTTCACCTCCAATCCCTTGCCCTAAATACATCCAGGCTACCACGCACCCTGGGTGCATCTTTGGATTGCAAACTGGCACAAAGGATCGAATGCTGTCCCTCAGTTTGACCAGTCCTTCTTTAGCACAGGAATTTGAGCCCTTCCTAACTGCAAGCCACAGAAAAAGAACAAATGCATACCACCTTTCTCCCAGACTTTCAGCTTTCAGCACATACAGACTCCAGAAAACATCTACCGCTGAGGGCCACCAGCTGTGAGGCTCTCTGGGCAGGACAGGGGGACACAGGACATATGAGCTACCAGTGGCACGTGTGCTGGAGGGGACACTCCAACTCTTCTGCTAACACAAATGTGATAGCTCATCTACAGAAAGGGCATTCGACACGCTGACCTTTTAGGTTACAGTTCAGTACCAACCTGCATTTCTTCAGCAAGTTAATCTGAAAGGTAGCAAATTCAGCCATCATCCAATACCACTATCTCAGTCAGGGTTCACATAAGTTCAGTAAAGGGACAACTTTTATTATGCTGGTTAATGACACTTCCTCTTCCTTAGCCAGATGAGTTAAGCAATGCTTGTTCCTATTTGATCTTTTGTTGCCCTCACCACGAAATCTTGTCATCCTTCCTAAAAGCTACACAAGCTGCTGAACACGCAGGCTCTGGCTGCTTCCCTCAGGCTCAACCACAGACTTGTAATGAGAATCAAATCTCCATTACCTGTAGAGCTGAGGTTTGTCCTGTTTGTGTAGCTGGTTCAACAATACTGAATAGACCCAGGCAATACCCAGTACCACAGCCGTCTGTTCATCTTCCTATGCGTAACCAGAACCACTTCCAGTTCCCGGTATTTAACAGAAATGTACTGTGGCTGAACTGCCTATGGCTAACCCTTAATCTAAGCAAGACTAAATAAATGCTACAAAAAGTGGGAAAACATAGAAATACACTATTTCCACTCTGCAAGGCTTCCTTCCAGAGGGAGGCAACTCAGTGACTTCTTGGAAATTTTTATTATCTCAACAGCAGCTGTCAGAAAAAAGCACCCTTCTTTCAACTGACCTCAAGACGGTGCTTCATTTTGCCAGAGTTGTCCACCGTGATCAGTGCATCTGTGGGCAGGCCTGACAGCTGCAACTTCTCCATAAGAAGGACATGATGTATCCTCAAAAGGCCCCAGTTGAGAGCTGGACACTGCGTGGAAGTATTTTCTAACAAGCTATCCTAGGGAACTGAAAAGATTTTTAAACTGGATTTGAAAAAATGCCCCAGGTAGATGTACAGGGAATGGAGAAATAGTTCTCATCACAACTGCAGTAAACTACAGCAAACTAGCGAGCAAGGTAACTAACACAGAAGTGTTTGTGTAACTTTGGTTCTCCAACAAACTCTAATTTAGTATCTTTTTCTCCATTATTTTGCCTTCTCTACCCAGTCATCTCTAACTAAAACAAAACTGGTGCTACAAAAAGAATTTCCCAAAACTTTGTGTGGAGAATTGTGCCCTATGTTTTAAAAGAAAAGTCAAGACCATTGTAAGCAAAGAAATCACTGAATATCCCCCACTCCCCCTTTAGGAGGAGGTTTGGAGTTTTAAATCCCAAATTTATTGACTGCCTAATTGTATTTAAGGTATTCAGTATAGGAAAATGATGGTGTTTTAGATGCACGCCTATAGCCTGCTTCCAGCTGCCTAGGTTGGACACAACTATCATTCACCACAAATGCCTTAGGGCATTTCAATCTCCTCTAACAGTGTATGGAAAAGTCCACCCTGGGAGACATCTGACATTTCCATGCCTAAAGTCTCTGTGGATCTGGGCCCTCACCTTGGGACATATTTCAGAAAAACACTTGGATGCTACAGTTCACACCTCCAGGATAACTATGCCTGCTCCAACAAGTTTAAAAGCACTGCTGATTTAGCAGTTTTAATCTGTGGCCAAAATGCGACCTGAATTCCTGTGTTTCATAAGATAAGGCTTGGGTGTCTGCGTAACTGGAGAATACCCCCTCCACCTCCTCACTGTGTCTTACAGCAATGCACATCTCACAAAGATCCTTTCAAGTCCTTTATTGCTGATGTTCAACAACATCACAACAGCTCAGAAAGCTGAGCTTGGAAAGCACAGCAACAGCTCAGAAAAGATTCACTTGAGTTTTGAAAGAAAGAATGTACTATTATCTGCAATTCTCTTGGTTTGTGTTATCCGCAATTCTCTTGGTTTGTGAGTGAAATGAAAACACCAAATTAAATTTAAGAATCACTGCATTAGTTTTGCAGTGAGCTGCCTGGAGGCAGGTGCTGGTAGACATACATTTGGGAGCAGTTGTTATTCTCCCTTTTCTGACTCCCTCAAACTGCCTGGCAGACCTGATGCTAGTTGCTATGGCCATCTTTCTTGCATCCTTTTCCAGCTGGTATTCCCAGTCTCATTCTCCTCTCCCTTGCTTTGCTATCTCTGGTCTCTCTCTTCTCTCCTCTCTCTTAGGCTGTCTGCTCTTCTCACTGCCTTTTTCTTTCAGTGTGACCCTTCTTTGCTCCCCAGGGGTTTCCCTTCTCTCATACTTGCTGATTCCAGCACCCTCCATCTTTCCTTTCTAAAACCCTTCTCCACGAAGACCTGCTGCTGCCCTCTCACTGAACCTGTCCCCTTCCTGCGGGGTGGGAATGCCGGCACTTGTCATTTTCCCATGGTGACAGCTGGACAGTCTGAACACTCATGAGGTCTGCCTTCGCCAGCACCTCCTGGTACCAACACAAATGCTCAGCTAACCCAGATGGTGATGTAACAAGGCTGGAGTGTATTTACTATGTAAATTGCTTTTAATATTGACAAACAGTTTTTCTGATGATATTAGGATTCTGCCTGAGGGCAATAAAGACTAAACTAGCTGTGGCATGCATAAAATACGTTGAGTTACTTCTTGATATAATTAGACCACCATTTATTACATTAATCATCGCAAACTTTTTCTATTTGTGGATAGGACATTATATAAATCTCTCATGAGATCTACCACACACAGCAACCCTTTGATGGTGGGGAAAAATACAATCAAAGGCTAGTGTGTGTGCTCAGAACAAATCATTTTTATCTCCTGCACTGAATTTCAGCCCATGCACTGAATGCTGTATTCTCCTGTGAACTTCACAGTGTCTCTGCTCTACGACAAGCTCACTCCAATTTCTGTTCCGGGGAAGAGGCACTTCAAAAGGTAGTTGCCATTAAAGTTTTAGGAGATCAAATTAATGACATTCTTTATTCATCTGCAATTCCCAAAGACTAATGGAAGAGGCTGAATGGCAGATTTCAAGACTCTGTAAATAACGTGTAGTCACTTTTCTCCTTTTCAGGGAAACATATTCTACATTTCACTACACTCTCTTTCACCTCTAAAAAAACCCCAGCCTTCCATGGACTCAGCCACAGCTGGCATCCCCGCATGAATGTTACACTTATCACTGTCATACCAATTCATCCACATACAGACACCTGAAACTCCTGGTCTCCTCCGAACTGAGTAGTTTAAAAAGATAGATGGCTGCCTTCTGGCTAATTGTGGGAGTTCTTTCATTACAATAAAAAGACTTTTTATATCTTGAGTGACTTTATAAGCAGTGAATAATGAGACTTAAAGTCTCTGGAAAAGAGTCCACTGATCAAATGCTAGGATAACTTATGGGCACAGTGACCTTTTCCTCAGTAAGATACTCCAAACTGCTGCTGTTGGCACATTATTAAAATTCCCCATTTAAGGCATGTAGTTAGGCACAAGGCAGATTTTATATTTTATTTTAAAATTCAATTTAAGGTAGCATAGCAAGAGCTAGAGCTCTCCCAGAGCTGAGAACTAACTCCTGCCTGCTCCAGCTGTGCAGGAGCAGGACAGATGGCTGTGGCAGTGCAGGCAGCTGGCCGGGTCTCACTGCCCTACTCCCAACTGCGGTGCCAGCACTGGGAGCCTGCTTCCCCTGTGCACAGCAACCCTTGCCCCAGCAAGGGAGCACATTTCTGCCAGCACGTCCACCAGCAAGCACCAGCACACTGGGCTGGCTCTTACAAAGCTGCAGAGAAGAGCAGCCAACAGCACATTGCCTTCAGCCTCTCTGGTAAGTAGAGTTTTGCCTTGGCCAAGAGGGTGCTCCATGTGCCAGCATTCCACACTGCAAAACAGCAGCAATGTTAAACCCAACGTCAGAGCACTGAGACTGGTCTCATCCCCAACTGAAACCCTGGCCAGTCCCAGGTGCTGCCACACGTCTAACCCAAGCCAGTGTCCTGCTGGGGTGCCAACACATGAAGTGCTAAGGTCAGAGTGCTCCCCAGCATCTTACACTTGCTTTTCTTTAATGGATGTACAATAGATTTTCTCTACTTTAACACGTGTTTCTCACTGTGTATCTGTTTTAATTGTCATCTTGAATGAAAAGGCTCTTCCTCTCTTGAAATAAAACTTTCATTATTTTTCTATTCTTCTTTCATGCTGCCTCAACACTAATTTGACACTGTTGTTCTCCACTGATTTTTATGGCTTTCCTCCACAAAAAGCATACTGGCAATTTTTTGGGGCATAATAGTATTTGCAAAAATGCCTTCCAACTTTCTACAGGACTAAATATTTAAAAATACTTCTGACAAACTCACATGTATTTAGATTCGCTCAGCCATAGGGGCTGACACAGCAATAGATTACAGTGAAGTTTAACTTCATTCTGCCTCTGGAACATGGCATATGGCAACTTCCTTGATCTCTTTTTCAAAGATGTGAATTCAGAGGAACCGCTCATTTGGTAAAACCAAGCAAGTGATGGGGCCTTACCTGCCATTCAAAAGTCCATCAAATTAGTACCACAAAGTTCCCAGTAGCTTTTAGGAAATCTTAGCAACAGTTTTTATTTGAACATCAAGAGAGTAGGGAATATTAGTGATAGCATGCTTGTACACATTTTAGTTACACACAATGAACACAAAAGAAACTACATGTAGATGCATAGAAAAGGGATCTTATGAAACATATTTGTGTTTATTTCTTCCCTTTTGCTTCTCTCTCTCCTACTTCGATCATCCTTTAAAGACTATTTAGTCATGTAGGATTACTTTATTTTTCTACTGAGTGATGGCTTACTGCACTGACAGAAATATTTGAAGCTGAGTTTCTAAAGTTTAACTGCCACATTCCTTCTTAGCAGGAAGAATGGTAAGGGATGTGAATATTAGGACCAGCTTAATTCTATCATATTTATACAGCATCATGGCTGTGTACACATCTTCAGTAGTAAGAGCTGCAGCTCCTTCCTGGCTAAAAATCAATTACAGCTGCTATTTCTGTCCCAGCATTTCTATGTCTGTTTTTCGTTCTGGAGTGTCTCTCTCCTTCCTCTCTCCATATCTCTGCCTTCCTTCACCACTTCCTTCCTCTGTTTTATTCCATTTGCCTCTTTGGCTTCCTTCCCTTATCTTTCTCTTGCTCCTTTGACTTCCTTTATCTTCTTGGGTTTGGTCTCTGCAGTGTCAGCAGCAGCAGCCACTCCTAGTGGCTAACAGCTTTAGTGCCTAACACCTGCAAAGGGAATCTTCCCCTGCATGAAGTTTACACGTGAAGCCCCTCCATAATGGCTTCAGGAGAGAATGAATTAGCTGGCTTGTTTCCTCAATGGACTCTCAAAAAATCAGCAAAGGGCAATTACTGAGAAAATTCACACAACGCTCATCAGTTTCCTTTTCCCAGGCAATTCCGGGTGTACGGCAAGACTCTGTCAGAGCTGCTGTTCCAGCTCTCCAAGGCATGGCAAGGCTGTTAAGGACCAAATGGCTGAAAACATATGGCAGGGAGCTTACACACAGCTGGTAGCCAAGGCTGTGCAGTTGACTGGCCACTGAATATGCTGCATGAATCAGATTTGTACCATTGCCTTGAAATACTACAAATATCATTGAAATCCAGATTTTGAAGAATCTTTGTGTTAACTGTTCAGAGAAAAATCTGAGTTTTGGACACGTATGGGCAGTTCTTGCTGCTTTCAATTGCCGTGCACTGACATCAGATGGTGCAGTTTAGCATACAAAGCAGAAAAGATCTTTTAACATCAGGAACAGAGTAATTCTTTCTGTTCAAAGCAACAGAGTTATCCTTTAATATCTAATGAGATTATCTGACAGGCTGTTGATTATTTATGTAAAAGCAACATGAACAGTTGAATTAAAACACTGAAGAAAATACTGCAATCCACACTTTATACTTCCTACACTTAGGTATTTAGAAAAAAATGCCAGAGTGAAAAGACTGTGTCTTTTTGGTTATAGAGTATCAAACACCACAGAGCCCCAAAGTAAGTAGGGCCTTCTAGATATTGCCGCAGTAAAAATAATGATTACGCATCTGTGCTGAGAATTTAGGTGATGAATTGTAAGGGGACATGAATTAAGATAGTCACGCTTGAAAATAAAGTTTATGGCCTAGACAATGAAAATACTGTAACCATGGCACTGTGGGATATCAAGACAAAGACAATGTAATATTTGTTTTGTCTCAGGAATAAAAATGAGGTTTTCTTTTAAAAATTTTTCTTTTAAAAATGTGTTTTTCTTTTTTAAATTTCTATGACAGTTCAAAAAAGAAAAAGGTAGATACCAGTAAAAGAAGAAATAAGGCACTTGATTATATATTAAAAGTGTTAAGTGGACATAAATTCCTGCTGGCAATATACAAATTATAGACATAGGATTATTTTTTAAAGGTAGATATAAGTTCTGTATGTGCTTATAAAAGAATGATTAACAGCTGACTATCTAGAAATGCTTTTAATAACCTTCAAAACCAGCATAGTGTTTGTAAAAATGAAGTTCCTGAAGAAGTGAAGTCATTTCACCAAAATCAGCAACACTGAAAGGTAACACTTCTCAACTGAACTTCTTAATTAAAGCCCACAGACAGATTTTAAGGTGTCATCTTACTGTGACTTCTGCCTTGCAGTGTTTATTTATACTAACTTCTGCAACCTTCTTCAGCAAGAGGCAAGAACATGTGGCAAAATGTAAAATTTCTACACTGGGCACAAGTATAAACTGGGAGAGGAGTGGTTGAAGAGCAGCTCTGCAGAAAGGGATCTGGGGGTGCTGGTTGACAGAGGTTCCATATGAGCCAGCAGAGTGCCCTGGCAGCCAAGAGGGCAAACTGCATCCTGGGGTGCATCAAACACAGCATAACCAGCCGGGCAAAATTGGTGATTATCCCACTGTATTCAGCATTGGTGCTGCCTCACCTTGGGTGCTGTGTGCAGTTCTGGGCCCTGCAATTTAAGAAGGATGTGAAGGTTCTTGAATGTGTCCACAGGAGGGCATCAAAACTCACGAAAGGGCTGGAAGGCATGTCCTATGAGGAGAAGCTGAGGACTTCAGGTTTCTCTAGTTTGGACAAAAGGAGGCTGAGGGACCACTTCATTGCTCTCTACAGCTTCCTAAGGAGGGAAGTGCAGAGGGAGGTGCTGATCTCTTCCCCCTGGTATCCAGTGATAGGACATGGGGGAATGGTTCAAAGCTGCACCAGGGGAGGTTTAGAGTGGATATTAGGAAACATTTCTTTACTGATAGGGTGGTCAAACATTGGAACAGGCTTCCTAGAGAGGTGGTTGATGCCACAAGCCTGTCAGTGTTTAAGAGGCATTTGGACAATGCCCTTAATAACATGCTTTAACTTTTGGTCAGCCCTGAATTGGTCAGGTAATTGGACTAAATTATTGTTGTAGGTCCTTTCCAACTGTAAATATTCTATTCTATTCTCTGCTATTCTAAAATACTCTATTCTATACTCACAGAAACCAAAATATAATGTTGCAACACCACAGCTTGTAAAATTTTTATTTGTACTTTAAATAGGAGGCAGACAGGGAGAAGCAACATAGGCTTGCAACTGGATGGATATATTGCAGCGAAGTGCATATTTCAACCAAGTCCTAATTCTAGATGTTCTTACAGCTTAGATGGACTTGGATTCAAGGGTTTCTTCTTGGCTTGTTTGAAAAGGTTATATTTTAGAAAGGCTCAGTTGGAGAAAAGCATATTTTTCCCCTTAAATTTAAAATCAAATAGGCTCCTGTTTCAAAATCCACGTCATGTAGGACTTACTAGGGAGTAGCTTTCATGTTACTGCTGATACATTCTTTAAGAAAGCCTGGTTCCTTTAAACTTTCATGGTAAGCTGGCTTTACAAGCTAGCCAAGTAAAATGTCATAGCATAAAGTTATTGGTGAAAAGAACCGCAGCTGAAAAGCAGAGACTTCCAATAAATTAAGAAATGTCTGACACCAGTTCAAAATGGCAGGGCAAAATTTAAGCAAACCTTCCCCACCCGAGGAGAGGCAGACAGGCATAAATCATTCCCAGCAATCAATTCTGCTCTTTGAATTTGTCTTGACACTTGTTGGGCTCAGTTGGTGACATGGAACCATGACAGAAAGGCCAGGCCACTAGGGAAATTTGGCCAGCTTCCACATCTGAGAGTGAACCACCCAACTGCAGGTCTCCAACCCTTGTTCCACTGTTCTTTTTCCCAAAGCATAAAACATTTTGTCCGCTGTGTTTCAGGTCAGCCTCCAAGATGTCAGGATAAAGAAAATTTTTTGATTACTGTTAGTACAAAAGACAAGAAATACTGTGTGAGATTCCAGCCAGGAATGGCACAGGTAGTTTTGCAGGCAGACAATTTAAAAATAAACCTGCCAAGTTAATATTCATGGTTTTGTTTCTCACTGTGACTACGTTGCAGTTAATTACTCATATTCTGTTAGACAGCAAGCAAAAAGTCTGAGAAAAGGGACTGCAGGTTTCAAATTCTGTGGAAATTCAGTATTTACATACATAGGAGACAAATCTACTCTTAATGGAGATTCTCAGAGAAGAAGATTTTTGTGGGAAAGAACTTGCATACTGGCCTCGAGTGCTTTCATTATTACCAAATGGAAATACCATCATGCTCAGTCATCACAGTTAAGGTAGCCAGTGCTATCTTACACATATCCAGAATACGCACTTTTTTCCTCACCTCCCTGTCCAAAACTCAGCCTTAGGAAAACCCAGAAATGGCGAGGTCAGGTACCCAGCCATGCAATCTTAATCTCCAGCTTCCCCCTGATGCCTGCGACAGTCAGTGGAAACAAGCTGCAGGCAAGCCATCACATCCAGTAAGTCACACAGCTCTATCGAGCGAGAGAGGGATTACTTGGAGCAGCTTGTGATACTGTGATCTCAGAGAGGGCAATGCTATCCCATCTGACATCCTCATAAGTGATCAGCAGATGAGGTGCATGAGTACCAAAAGGGATTCAGTATCCTCATTTCACCCTGTGTTGTTTGGGTAGGAGGAGGCACAGAGCCCCTCAAAGGTTGTCAGGCAGGAGATGCATGTGGTCTATGGGGCAAGCGAAGAGCCATCATGCACAACAGGCTGGAAGCAAACTCAAAAGGCACTTCTGGAGCTTCCATCGAAGCCTTGCAGTTAAGCAGACATTTCTCCCTACCAGGTCTTCCCTTTTACTCCAGGCCCAGGATAGGCAGACAGACTTCTTTAAAAGTAAGGAAATCAACGGAACACAAGACTTTCCCCTTCCCTTAAAAAATGAGGACAGTAAGGATTGGGGGCAGTAACAGCTGCATATTGACACTGTAGTCTAACGAATAACCTGTTTGCCTAGAAATTGGGAAAGCTGAACTCAGCATAATTGAGTATGAAATCATGTCTTTCACTCTGCAAGGGAGTCCTTCCATCACGTTACTGGACATTTTGGAACCCAAGAAATTACACACTGCTTTCTGAAGCTAAAATTTGAAGTAATTAAGTATCATCTAACCAGCTATTAAATAGGGCTGAAGTTAAGGAGCTAGTGTGGGTAGGTGAAGGCAAACTCTTCTGAAATGCTCTCTCTGTCTCAGTCAAATGGGTATAACAGCTATGTTTGGAAATCTCCCTGGAGCAGAGCAAATGAGAGAAATAAGAGATCTAGTCTCAGTCTCTGGCTCTCTTCTTACTACATTCTGATTACTGTACTTTTCCTAAACCATGATTCATTACAGTGTTTCTCTTTTTTCCCTCCACCTTCTTGCCTCAATATTTAGCCTTCTTCCCTCCTTTCACCCCTAGGGTTCCAGGTCTTGCTGAAGCCATTGGTATTTTATAGGACATCAGACATGTCATTAGGAATTGGCAGGTGAAGTTTGCTGATATTTCTGCAAAGGTCACTGATAAAAGTATTAAACAAGATTTTTGTTTTTAATACTGCAAAGACAAATGCTTCTGGAGCTCCAGCAGTAACCTCTCTCCAGCCTTTCATTTTCCTTTTTAACACTACATGTAGACAGATAGTCCTCCAAAGTCAACTCTGTATCCCCCTTACGACCACTTATCTAACTGCTTCTGTTCCACTTTAGCTGGTATTTTCCCTTATAATACCACACCAGATACTTTTGTTTATCTGAAGTCCAGATAAAAAGGACCTACCACATACTCTTTGTCAAGATAAGGTAATCAAAAAGTCTATCACGTTAGCCTGGCTTTGTAACCATCTACCTCTGCTTAGTCTGCGATTCATTATACTCCACTTACCCTTTGCGTCCCCTGTGTGTAAACTTCCTTTTCTTCAAATGTACTTTAACACCTTCCACACTGTGTATGCTGAACTCGAAGGCTAGCAAATCCCACAATGATCCTAAGCATAGGTACAGCATTCAATTTTATTTCACCATCTCCTGCATGCTAAATTAGTTTAACAAATCTCCGTATTCATCCTGGCTACTACTTCTCTCAACATTGGTGTCCCTTGCCTCACAGTTATGTCAGTATAACTACTTCTGGGGACTGTGCTAAAAATCAGATCACTGAAAAACCCTGCTTCAGAAATTATCTTTATTAAAGTGTTAGGTTTATTTACCCTGTAGGCAATTGCCTTCTCCTTCCATGTTGCCCGTGTTCCACTCAAATCCCCTGTCCTACTCCTTCACTCTTCAGGTGCCTTTCCCCTCCGCTCAAAACACATACCTGTGCAAATCCTTCTGAGAGGTTTTTAAACTTTTCTGTTTGATGCAGATTGCATCTCCCCAAAAGGAAGAAAATCGTCAAAGGGGTTAGACTGTGATAAAATGACTACTCTCCATAGCTTGTATTTCATGCAGCTACCTGGATACAAGGTACAGGCGGTGTACAGTAGAGCCAACCAGGTCTTCAGGTTGAAGAGGAAGACAGCAATTGCTCTTTACTACTAAACATGTCACATTCTGTGATGCAGACCTACATTAGGCTCATGTTTTATTGCAAGAATAACTGTTTATGCTGTTTCCAATTTTGCCACCAAGTAGTAGGCATGTCCTACATAAGATGGGGCATCAAGTGGATGAAGCATATGCAACATAATAAAAACTGAACTCTGATTCCTGAACACACAAAAAAATGTAATGTGACCTTTCAGTTTTAAGAAAATTTACCTTTTGGAGGGTATACACCTCAGAAGCCTCAAGTGACCTCAGATTTGGGACATTAACCCTTAAATGTTCTTCCATGAGGCACAGCAACTATCAGGAAAATTCAAACTGAATTTCAGAGTTCTTAAGATTTTCCCATTTAAGCACACTCAACATTAAAAATAGAGAGACTTGTGCTTCACCATAATAAAATCCACAAGGACTACACTTTGGATATCCTTTGGTATCACAAAGCATTGACAGCATGAGAATAAGAAGCAAATCTCCACCATTTGCTTCCATCTCAGTTTCATCCATAATAATGCCAGTAACATGCTTCAGCAGCTCACCAGATTCTACAATTAACTCTGACACAAGCTGCAGAAAAATCTATATTCCCCTTGTATCATCTAACTTTCACAAAAAACCCATGGCTACCTATTCTGACCATTCATCTTCTGCATGTTCATCTGAAGACATGGAACAGCTGCTGGTCAATGGATGAAAGTTAGCAGTTCACCAACCTAACAGAAGTTTTTCTAAGCTTTAGGGAAGATCAGCCTTCAGGTAACTTAGGTGGTATCACCTAGAACAAATTACAGAGCAACCAGAGAAAATGCTCACCCAGCCAACTGCTGACTGTGTTGACTTTCCATCTGGGACACCAATCTCACCCACTCACACTTAAATCCAAAACAGGTGCCTAGAAGAAAAAGGAAGCAGTGGTACATCTGCCTCTTCGCAAATGCCAGAAGACATAAAAACTGGGGCAATATGGGAAAAAACCCAGAGAAATACAGAAATATAGATTTTCCATACACAGAGGTTAGGTAGGATTATCTAGGTGCATAGTAGCAAATACTTAGCCAAGCCAAAATATGCAGGTCTTGAGCTACTGCACAGCTACAATTACTCACGTAATTTATGAAGGACAAAATGTGTTAGTTTTAATTTGAAATATACAGCACAGGAAAAGATATTAAGACCACCAAATGCAGACATCTGATTTAACTGACTGTTCTTCTTCCATAGTCAAAGACAAGAGATGGGAGGAGAGGGCGAGTCAGTGATGTAAACTGAATCACCTTCTAGAAATGGTCACCTCCCTCCAATGACAACAGGGAGTCTAGAGAAATGAGCTGGTTATAAATTTCAGCACGTTGGATGATGTGTGAATATCCTTTTAATTTACCAAATGGCATGACCTGAGTTTTGGAGAATTTAGAGACAAAAAATCAGGCATTAAAATAAAATGGGTGAAGACAGGAGGAGAACAGATTTTTTAAATGCTGAAAAATTATAAATATATTTTATTATGGCTTTTGGTAATCTAGGGAGAACATCTCTATTAATAGATAACAGCATTCAAGGGTGTTGCAAACACATTTCCCAGGATGAGGTCTGATTTATAGTCTTGGACAGAAACTATTTTTCCTATGTCTTATAAAAGCAGCAAAAAGTGTTCACTCAGCATGGTTTCAAGTTACACAAGTACAACACAGTGGAGACTCCACTGCTTCTTGATGTTTTCTGTGTTGCTGTAAGTTAGCTCAAAGATTTTTTTTTTTTAGAGTAATATTTTACAGGCTGTTAATCCAGAAAGTGGATTATTGCCTTTGGGTATTTTCTGAAAAAATAAAATAGAAAACAGCTGAGGTATTTCATTTAGTATAGCTGTTGCTGTGCATGGGCAATCATTTATTTTTCTCCCATAATATATTAGGCTTCTCAGCACTTGGACTTCCTAAAGCAGCTTCGCTAACATAGCTGGCTGTAAGCCCCTCAGAGTCCGTCTGGTCAATTATCTGTGAATTTAGAAGGTTTTACACAAAAGATCATAATGAGCTGGGTTTGAAAGAGTCTGTAAAGGTGTGAGGTATTTATCCTGAAGCTCAGAACAGCAGTGATGGAGATACGTATTGCACCAGCTCTTGAACTCAGACAGTGAGTGTTTTTTCATTTAAAAGTTATGTTACAAAAAATGGAAGCAGAGCTGTGAATTGGACAGTGCAGGACTGAGAATGTCCAAGGTCTGCCTTTATCACTGGCTTGACCCTGTCATCTTTGCACAGTTAAGTCACTTGACTATACTTTGAATTTTTCCCTGCCTGTTTTTACACTGAAAGTAAAACAGTAGAGTTCTACTCTGACTTAAATAATAAACTACTGATTTTCTTTTTTTTTTTTTTTATACAGAATGTAAGATTATTTGGTTTTGCCATATACACAGAGCACCACGTCCAAGCATGGTACACACTCGTTGCACTACACCTCAGAAACACTGTGCGGATGAGATCATGTTTGCAAAGCACTTCTGAACCTCAAAAAAGAGCACACTCACAAAGCAAATTGTAATAAGGACAGATGTTGAAGTCTGATAAAAGCTGCAGCAACAGCACAAACCAATAACAGGCAAAAGTTATGACTCTCATTTGACTGTCATTCATGTATCTCCAAATGTTGCCAATGTTTAAGACTGGTATTGGATGTGTTTCCAAGAGGGGAATCACAGAAGAGTGTTAGCAGAAATAGGACAGTTCTTGTGCCAAAGTATCTGCATTTCCATTCTATCTGACATCTGAAGCACTCCATTTAAGGTCTGGACACCAGTTGGCAGATACAGATGTAAATGGCTTGCAGGTACAGCTCCTGGAAAATATGATGGCTGCAAAGAACAACTCCCAGCTGGGAGTGCTTCACACGGCTCCATCCAACTCTGCCGCTGGCAAGTTCCCTCTGCAGCAGGCTGGCACACTGCTGGCACCAGCAACAGCTCTGCCCTCCAGTTTCTGACTGTCGGCTTCAGTAACAGAGCAGATACAGGCAGAGTTAACCACAAAACTGGGGTCTCTGTGTACCTAACTTGCATGCTGTAGCACACAGATACAGCTAGGTCAAGACACTACTACAGTGGTTTGCTTTTAATTTGTGACATGTAGCATATGCCTGTTTGTGTGTGGAGTCTGTTCTTTGTCATGTGACATGAGGAAGGCTTTTGAACCACCAAACCAAGACATTTGACACATTCAGAAATTCCCTTCCATGTCAAAAGAATGGACTGGAGAAGTTCTCAGGATAAAGAGAAAAAGCTACAATATATGTTGTTGTATACACTAACTAACCCCCTGGAACACACATGTAAAACAAGGCTTGTGACACGTAAAATTTAACTTAATTAAAAAAAAAAAGTTCTGTGAAAAAAGTGAGAGGCTTATTTGATAGGAGGCCAGAATATTGTTGCCCAAAGTAGAAAGATATTTATAGACCAAGATGTGCAAAACTGGAACATTGTTTTTGCCGAGTACAAATTAAGCTAATGTACCATTAAAAGCTGGTGGCTCACAGACATTAAAAACATGAGATTAGGACACAGACTGTGCTATGACAAAGTATCTGTGCAGAGACACAATAGGGATGATCCAGCATCCAGATATGAACTCAAACATCAACTTGCTGCTTCTCCTGTGGCATCTTTAGGATGAGCTTTCTGAACACTAATATTACTCCAAACAAAGGTGTGCTTTCTTTTTGGTGAAAGGAATTAACAATGGGTAAAAAAGAGCAAAAAGGTATGAAGCCTAATGTGAGGTAAGGCAGTACTTTTGGAGACATTATATATCATTTTGTTATGATGCACAGCTCTTCCTTATGTTGGATCTTATATTCCCCATCCCGCAGCAACTTCATTGAAGACATCCAGAGGAATTTTGCTGCCTTCAGGAGGAGAAGGAAAAAGAGGGAGTAAGATAGAAAAGCAGCTTATATTCCAGAATGGTGTAATTGTAAACTAAAGTTCCACTGGAGGACACTGGAGATTATCTTTATACTCCTTGTCTCCACCTTCAGCTACAAAATCAAATTTCCTTCCATGCTGCCTCTACCTCCCTCCCCTGTAGTCTCCTTCTGACCTTTTTGTTAATAAATATTTTTACTATTAAAAAAATCACTTGCAGTGTTACCCTGTCTTGTTCACAGGGACCTACACAGAAAACAAAGACAAAAGACAACAAACAAGAATTTAAAAAAAAACAAAAAAAGCAACAGAATGTTACTGTGTGATCACATACCTTGTGGCAAGTGACCACACCGCTTGAGGTTCACGGGTCTGATAAAAAGATAGCCTCACAGCTGGATTGTTACCAGGAAACAGATGATCTGAATCCAAGGCCCTCCACAGTCTGGAGGGCTCAAACCTTTATAGGACTTTATACTGACCATAAGGCCATAAGCTAGTGTTCTCTGGGTAGCTCTGCTGCCACTAAAGGAACAGGACGAATGCAGAAGGGGCTGGTGAGGGACACAAGAGGAGGTGCCTCCCTGAGCACAGTGCACTTGGACATGTGCTCTAATCCCCTCCTTGCTCACTGTCATGTCCTGTAGGGCTTTCCAGTCTCTGGAACGACATGTGCTCCAGCCAGTGACAATGCACCCCTGACTCAACCCCAGTCTTTATATCTTTAATTTTTCACTAGTGTGACATAAAGGGTCTGCTACCCATATGCATGCCCACACACACACATGGAGCTGCCAAGAATTCCAGGCATTTGGGCTCCAAAAGACAAACACCCTGTCCCCTTTAAGGAAAGTTTCACTATCTACAAACTAATTTCTCAGAGATCTCTGCTGAAAATATTTCAGCAGTAATGAGAGAGATTTCAAGAGTACTGATGGCACACAGAAAAACAAAACCTGTCGATTTTGGTAGAAGCTCTTTGCTTTCTTGGTCCCATTAGAAAACTCAGCCCTAACTTTATTTATAAATCATGAAGGAAAAACATAGCTCTAAGCCACCTTCTAGCCACACAACAGTCAGTTCATTAAAACAGGAGTGGGATGCAAACCACCAGACAGCACAGAGGAATTTAAGTGAGATTCCCAAACTTTGAGGACAGCCAACAAGGAGCCTGTACCTCCAGAAACAAAGACAAGCTGCACACTGAAAACCAAACACCTCCATCTCTCTAAGTGTCTGCTGCGGCTTTTTTTACTGTGTCTGGTTGGTATGCTGTTTTCCACATTTGCCTCATCAAAACAATTATCATCTGCAGCCTTTCGAAATTATTTTCCAAAGATAAAACAATTATGTCAAGGACTAGTAAAAGCTCTCCACTGTTCCATATCTGCACAAATTACCTTGTATTTCAGATGATTTTATGTACATTTAATCACTACAGATTAATTAGACGGCATACAGAAACCAGCAAAACACTGAAGTGCTAACTTCAGTTTAAGTGCACATGCAGCTAACTTGTGGCTTTTTAGAACAATTTTAATTAAAAGTACTAGAAAAACCATCCAGCTGAAAATATTGGGAGCTTTGGGATGGGCTTAGCATAGCTAATTAATTGTATATTTAATCAAAGCAGCCTTTGGCTGTAGTTAATAATCTATTTTCCTCTGGTAATAAATATAGTAATTCTGTGAAACGGAATATATAATTTGCATAATGTTGTATGTACAGAAGATCCATGCCGAAAAGAGATCGTTGCAATCCCAACCTTCAGAGAGCAGGCTGTTTTCCTTTTAAATATGCAAGACTATTTTGAAATGAGGTTTAAATGTCATGTCATAACAACAATTTCTGAAAAAGGTGCCCCAAAATCTAAAGTGTTTGAATGAGCCTGACTTTTCCAGTGAACCATAGAGGGAATGCAAGAAATGTCCCACCAGCTCAGACCAACTACCTCCATCTAGGTAGCCTGCTTCCAGCAATGTCAAGGGGAAATGCTATTAAGAGTGAGCATGAAAGGCCAACTACTTTTGGCAATCCATTTCCACATACCTTCCCAGGAGCTCAGACAATTTTACAGATCATCTTTTAAAAATGTCAGTTGCACAGAGAACCTAAAAAAAAACCTTTTTCACTTTCTTTCTAACTAGTAGAGTATAATAGCTGGCAGATTTCCAGCTCTAGCCATCCTGGCCAAATGCTGGATTTGATCCATGCAACCAGATGAAAACACTCCCATTAATGCAGCATAAATCTTCCAGCTTCGGGAGTCACAGAAACACTCATCCCTCTACTCACACAGTGAAAGCCAAAGGCTGCTACAGCATCTTTTCTACTAGAGACTTCCTTTCATTTATATGACACAAATTCCCAGTTGTGCTGCTGTAACATGTTTTTCATGTGGTCCCGCACTGAATTATTTCCACTCCTTTGCTGGGTAAATGCAAATTTGAATAAAATACCTACCTTAATCTAACACAATGCCTCTTTCACTCCTAAAATATCTAATATTCTAATATAAATAACAGCTTTGACTCTTTGCTTGCTTAGTTAGATCTGAATGCAAAGCATTTTATCTGCATTGAATTATTTCATTCATTTGTGACAGTAAAAATACTTTTTTACCTTTTTAAGTTAACAGAAGAGACTGACTAGAAAATTATCAGTCTGATGAACCCTCCTGAAACAATTAAATTGGCAAACAGATTAGATATTGATCTGCTAGCAAACATATATTGATGGATACCAGCTTATTGGGAATTAGTGTTGAAATGGAAATGGATGCTTCATTTATAATATATATTATACATATATACACACACTGCAAGCTCTGGTCATTATGATTGGACTACAGTAAATTTCTAGATCCTTGCCTTTTTTAAACACATGCAAGTACAGCTGATCTGCATAGGTTTTGTAACATTACAGAGAAGACTAGCTGTAAGCACTTTTCCTAGGAAAACCTAACGCTGAAGTTCTCTTTTGTTGACCTCTCTTCTACTTTCTGTGCATCTGTTACAAGTATATTCTCTCCTTTTCACATCCATGAATCAAAACCTGCTCTTCTGGATACTCATGCAAATACTATCTTCTTCAGCATGTTGCACAGATTTAAAGTTGTAAGCTGGCAGTGGACAGATTTCTGGAAGCCTTTCCCAAGGACCTCGTTTTCATGGCCCACTCTTTCAACGGGACACCAAAAAACATAAGCGCTCTAGTCAAAGAATTGAAACATGACTCTGAAGTCATCTTTACATCTCAGCTGTACCTCGTCTGGGAAAGGTATAGCATTTAAATGATTTTCTCTTTTCAGGAAAAGTGGGAAATGCATTTAATTATAAAACTATCTTGTTGTCTTCCAAGAGTTACAGTTAGGCCTTTCTCCATAGCAGACAGGTTGTAATCATTCTCAGCTAGTCTATCAGCTTTGTCTTGCCCATGCAAAAATGTCTCTGGAACAGGATTCTGCAAACTGCTCTAATTACAAAGGGGCTTACTCTGCATATTTACCCTGTAACCAGCATTCCCTAACAGCAAACTATTCTCAGTATTCAGCCACATGTTCCTTCATTCTCTTGGATCTTGCTGTTGCTAGTTGCACTTCATCTGGCAGATTTTCCATTGCCCAACATATCATCATTATTTTTCAAGACATCCTCAAATTATATGATTGTGAATACCTTTGGAATAAAGACATAAATACATACATTGGTTATGTTCACCAAGAATATGCAGAAAAAAACACAAGTCAGCAATTTGTGTTTGGGCTCCATCTTGATGACAAGCTTTCCTAGTATTTTCCAAGCAGCTGTTTTTTTAGAAGATGTCAGTCTATGTATGTGTTAGCCTTACTCAGGCAGTTTTTTCTATAAACAGTAAAGAGAAGAAACTGTTTTGTAGTAAAGACATATGTTGGAGGAGAATTAATCATACTGTAACCACAGAATTTGAGGTATAACACCTTTCATTTTCATCTGTGAATCTTCCACCAGCAAGCCACTTGCTGCCAAGGTATAATAGCTTAGGCAGCACTGATCAGAAGATAAAGGTGGTATTTTAAAGTAGTCAAAACCAGCTGTGTTGATCAACAACCGTGCATGTTAAGAAAAGCAATAAAGATAGATGAGACAGTATGTTCACCTATACATGGTATCAATAACATTTCATATTCCACATCCTGAAATGGTAGAAATCTTCATACCTATAACACTTACTATGTGTGTTCTTGAGCTTTGCTTTCCATTCTTTCACACAATTGCTTCACATTGCATATTTCATGGGGAAGGAGAATGAAAAGTGGTGTGCTTAATAAATGGAACCATTAAAAAGTTTGGATTGCTCTTGTTTTCACAGGCATTATCACAGCAGAAATCGTTCATCTCTTCTGCTCTAAGTAGATTCTCTACCTCAAACTTGGTGAAAATAAAAGTAAAATAACAGTAAAAATGGCAACCTGATTGATGAGCAAAAATGATCAAAATACTGCTTCATATGTACTAGTGCTGATGCATACCTTCAGGATCTGCTTTAAGAAGGTACCAGAGCAACTGTCCATTAAAAAAAAAAAAAAAATCAAAACAGGTGGCTTTGAAAACATCAAATATGCAGTATGTCTCGTTTCTACTGTAAGAGATGGAGGTGGACTTGATCTCATCTCTATTGTTTTCAGTAAATGATCTAATAACAGAGCATTTCTCTGTTTCAGTGACACACAACACAAAGTCATGGTGCTATTGCTACTATTATCTAAAGACATCAGAGTAAAGTACATAGAACATGATAATATATCTCATACAAGAAAAGGTCGTGCAGTGGTTCCACAAATTGCTGATCCTAAATATATGTACAGTTGTATCACCCTGCATTATAATCACATTTCTGATGTATTGCCAGAGTGCATGATAGCAATTTATGGTACAATGCCAATTACATGACACTGTGGGAGAACAGACAACTGTTGAACCAGCATAAAGTTAGAATGGTGCAGACAGATGATATCTGATTTGGTATTAAGCATAAGCCTGCTGGTAGGAAATTAGCCAATCAACATTTTTTCAACAAAACTGGAAGATGAATTTTAACCCAATCAATGGTAAGTGCAGTGCGGTCACAGAACTTGCTCTCTTGTATTTATGAATCGTAGAGCTGCATTTACTGCATCACTGAATGACAACCCAAGAGAGTTGGGGAATATACATGGAATTTAGCCAGGCATGCCTTTCTTCTCACCCAAAATAGACACAGCAACTTTAAATAAAATGAGCACTGCAGCGGTTGCTCTGAATTAAACTGAGCTGTATTCATTATACAAAGGATAACAAAAGGGTAGTTAGCACATGCAGAGCAAGATGTGGTGTAAGCAAGGAGTTGAACGAGACCGAGGAATCAGCAGGTTGGAACAGTGAAGGGTTACCTTAGTCAGGCATAGATTATAAGAAAATAATACAATATGCCCAAACGTCTCTACCTAGTTCATGATTTTGGGTATGAGTGACATTGTCTGTCTCAGAGGCAGAACTTCCTGTTTCGCAGGTCCAGTTATACAACAGATTTTATTTCATTTGCAGAATAAGACATCATAGTAAATGGTTCTTATTGATTGATGAAGATTGGATCCATCATTAAAATGGATCAAAAATTAGATATTGTTTCTCTAAGACTCCAAAAGTGGAGTTTCTGTGAAAAAGAAATGGAGAAAAAAAAAGAAAAAAAATCAAAATCAATCTGTTGCTATTACAGAACAATACCAATTAAAGCTGGATTTAAGTAATTCTAAAATATTATTGACTACACTGGCACAAAGTAATGTCAAACCACATCACCAATTAAGAACAGGGAAAGTAACTGCAAGACTTGAATGAAGTATACAGAGATAATTAATCCTCTAATTAGGATGCTAAAATTAGTTCAGGAATTGAGGGGTGAAAAGCTTTCATCTGCAGTTATCTATTCAAAAGAGTTTCCATTTTTTACTTTTTAAGAAATGATTAATCTTTTCCATTCTGGTGTATGAATGCTTTTTTTTCCATTGGTGTATGATTAGGACTGTAGGTCATGTGTGAAAGCCTGATTCTGAAAAACTTCCTGTCTTAGTTTAGGAATGTACCCACTCAGATAAATTGGACAAGTAGACACATCACAAAGATGCTTTGGATCTTCTAGATTTAGCACTGAACTGAGCTTCCTGAACTCATGAGGAATTCAAAGCTTTTTAGGATATGTTTGAAGGTCAAATCCTTCACAGATTTTCTCCTCAGGAAGAGTTAGCTTTTTAGCACCACCTATTATGCAGAAGTCTTGCACACAGGAGATTGTGTCCCACACCCAAACATCCTCTGCCAAAGACAGAAGCTCACTATTGAGACTACTGGGCACAATCAATCTTTTGCCACTCTTAAAAAAGATTAAAAAATGATGAAATATGAATTTAGGCCTTGAAAGCCTCCACATTAATCACCAGTAGATCCAGTAATTTGAGTGAGTTGAGGCTAGAAGTACCATCACATTGCTAGAGGAGGATGAGGATGGAGAGAAAACAGAAAGGAAAGAGGTTAAAACAACCAGAGTCTGTGCTGTGACTTCATGACGGTTTTGCACTGGGGAAAGAGGTTTCAACTCAATTTTATCTGCCCCCTCTTAGGGCCACAGTAAGCCCAATTTTCAGTCAAGGAGAAGAGAGAAGGGATTTGCTGCATCATTTTTTCAGAATGAGTCACACTTGGGAAAACCACACTAAATATCCCAGACTTCAAAGCTGCCATGAACAGGGCTTTGATCAAGACAAAGTAATACTCAAAATGCAGGGCACACCACACATTAGAGGAATATCTACATCCAGCCCCTGCCATCACCCGTCCTGGTGGCAATGGCCTGGCTGGTATATTGTATTTAATCCCACAGAATCCCATGGCTCAGTGTTGTAAGCCAGAAGGTTGGGTGGTGCAAACTGGTCTAGATGGTAACATTTAGATGGAAAATGGAAGTACCACAAGCTAAAATGGAGGAAAAGTATACATCACAGAAAACTTACAAGCTACTCATGAGGCAGAGTGATGGGGAGCAAGGCGAAATGAACTGCTAATCTTGCTTCTTCAAACCAAATCCAGGAATAAATGTGTCTCAGATCTTAACTCTCACAAGTTTCAAGCATATCTATAGTTATTCTCTAAACTAGACAAGGCAGCAGTATCAGATACATTAGAAAAGAAACCCTGTAGAGAAAGGCAAAGCTTGTTCATTCTTGCTATCAACCACTTATAAGCTCTTTTTGTTGCTCACATCATTGTTAAGAGTTATTTCACTTTTAAATTTTTTTTTTTAAAGTTGCACGACTTTTATTGGTGAGTAAAACAAGAACAGCAGGATCCAACTCCTATCTCCATAACTCTTTCATCTGCTTAGCTGACTGTATTAGCCACTTTCTCTGAATGGATAACAGGGGAAAGTTCAACAGCAGACTGACATAATAACGAGGACACAAAATATAGATGAAAAGAATACACATCTAAATGTCTGATGAACTGATATTAGCATATAAATGCAATATATGTACAACAGCAGCCTTTGAATTAAACCACAAAGAACACTGTCTACTTGATTAGTTGTTTATTTTTTCTTTTGAGGGGACACATCAGAGCCACAGATTGATGCTTTAATAAGGAACCCAAAAACCTTTAGTGGAGATTAAAAGGGCGAGTGGTTAGATGTCATAATTCATGGATACTGATTGCGCAGGACTTTGACAAGAACCATTAATTGTCACTGTGTAGCTACCTTCTGAAGTCACATACTCAATTTAGTTCTAGTTCTTACAAGATATGGTAGGATCATTAAAGGAAGCTTGAGGCTAAGCACTGCTAATGGGAGTATTTTAATATTCTCAGTACTTTTACAAAGGAACAGCATGTCATACATCAGTTCTATGTATTGCACCTAAACTCTCAAAAGAAAAAAAATGGCTTTTTGTTGCCTCCACTATTATCTAAAAGTGAGGTGTTAGGGTTTCTGTACTCTTTTGCAAGCCTGAGGCACAGTAGGAATATAAAAAACAAAAACATAAAAAACCAACCCACAAAGGGCTTTGATATTTCCTTTGTTTGAGGTCTGGCTCACCTTTTGGACCATCCTTTAGGATGGCTTAATGTTCCATAGCAAAAGTCACCATTCATTTAAAATAAAAGGAAAAGAGTTAAAAGCAAAGGGTACCTTCTTTCTTCCTCTGAAGACTTCAGGAGTTCTAGGAAGTAAGATCATTTTTCTGCTCCAATGACAATCAGGATGGATAAACCCCAAGATTAATGTAAAATACAACACAAACTTTCCCATTCTCCCTTTCTTCTTCTCTGCAGTTGCTTCAGAGTGGCAAAACAGAAACACAGCAAAATAAACAGAGGCTAAATGGGCCCATGCAGGCAGAAAAGCAGATGAACATTTCAACACTAGGCCAGGTCTCAGTGTTCTTAATGAAGGCAATATCAGGGTTTAGGTCAAATAAATAAGCATAGGAGAGGCATGGAGGAGAAGGAGGTTCCCTTAGGCCACTGTCTCCATCCTGCCTGGGAGGACTGGCAGGTTTATCCTACCACAGGCTTATACTACCATTCAAACATGGGACAGCAATCACCTCACCTGCCTTTTAGATATCCGAAGCTGTATGTCTAGTGGCTGTAGGCTTCCTCTGAAGTCAAAGTGGGGAAGAGGGCAGCTTCAAGCCAATGCATCTGATCCATTTTATCTTTGTTAAAGAAGAGGTCAGCTGCTTTCTGATGGTGCCTGTTTCTTACCCTGTTTTCCCCAAGTCCAGGCATATATCTGAAACAGGGCAGATGAATCCCATTCAAGCTTCCAACTGAGAGCTTGGTCAGGATTAAAGGGAGGACAGATAGGAGCAGCCTCACATTCACAAACCTGATCCCCATGAGGGACTTCGACGACCCTGATATCTGTTGGAGGGACAAAACAGCAGGGCATAAACAATCTAGGAGGTTCCTGGAATGTATTGTTGGTAAATGCCTTCTCCAAGTGATGGAGGAGCCAACAAGGAGAGGTGCTATGGTGGACCTTGTTCAAACCAACAAGGAGGGACTGGTGGGGAATGTGAAGCTCAAAGGCAGCCTTGGCTGCAGAGACCATGAAATGGTGGAGTTCAAGATCCTTGGGGCAGCGAGGAGGGCACACAGCAAGCTTGCTACCCTGGACTTAAGACTTTGGCCTCTTAAGGGATTTCCTTGGCAGAGTAGCATAGGATAAAGTCCTGGACGGAACAGGGGCCCAAGAAAGCTGGTTAATATTCAAGGATCACCTCCTCCAAGCTCAGGAGCGATACATCCTGACAAAGAGGAAGCCAGGTAAGAATGCCAGGAGGCCTGCATGGATGAACAAGGAGCTCCTGGACAAGCTCAAACACAAAAAGGAAGCCTATAGAGGGTGGAAGCAAGGACAGATAGCTTGGGAGGAATACAGAGAAATTGTCCGACCAGCCAAGGATCAGGTTAGGAAGGCCAAAGCCCTGACAGAATTAAATCTTGCCAGGGACATCAAGGGCAACAAGAAAAGCTTCTATAGCTGTGATAAAAGGAAGACTAGGGAAAATGTGGGCCCTCTCCAGAAGGAAACGGGAGACCTGATTACCTAGGATATGGAGAAGGCTGAGGTACTCAATGACTTTTTTGCCTCAGTCTTCACCAGCAGGTGCTCCAGACACACCACCCAAGTCACAGAAGACAAAGGCAAGGACTGGGAGAATGAAGAAATGCCCACTGTAGGAGAAGATCAAGTCTGAGACCATCTAAGGAACCTGAAGGTGCACAAGTCCATGGGACCTGATGAAATGCATCTGCAGGTCCCTAGCGAACTGATGGATGAAGTGGCTAAGACACTATCCATCATATTTGAGAAGGCATGGCAGTCTGGTGAAGTTCCTGCTGACTGGAAAAGGGGAAACATAACCCCCATTTTTAAACAGGGAAAAAAGGAAGACCTGGGGAACTGCAGGCCAGTCAGTCTCCCCTCTGTGCCTGGCAAGATCATGGAGCAGATCATCCTGGAAACTATGCTAGCGCACATGGAAAACAAGGAGGTTATTTGTGCCAGCCAACATGGCTTCACTAAGGGCAAATTGTGCCTGACAAATCTGGTGGCCTTCTACGGTGGGGTTACAGTGCTGGTGGATAAGGGAAGGGCAACTGATGTCATCTAGCTGGACTTGTGCAAAGTATTTGACACTGTCCCACATGACATCCTTGTCTCTAAATTAGAGACATGGATTTGATAGATGAACCACTCTGTGGATAAGGAATTGGCTGGATGGTCACACTCAAAAGAGTTGCAGTCAATGGCTCAATGTCCGAGTGGAACACAGTGACAAGTGATGCTCCTCAGGGTCGGTGTTGGGACTGGTGCTGTTTAACATCTTTGTTAGTGACACGGACAGTGGGATTCAGTGCACCCTCAGCAAGTACGCTGACTACGCCAAGCTGTGTGGTGTGGTGGACATGCTGGAGGGAAGGGATGCCATCCAGAGGGACCCTGACAGCACTGAGAGGTGGGCCTGTGCAAACCTCATGAAGTTCATCAAGGCCAAGTGCAAGATCCTGCACATGGGTTGGGGCAATCCCATACACAAATCCAGGCTGGGCAATGAATAGATTGAGAGCAGCCCTGTGGAGGAGGACTTGGGGGTCTTAGAGCAATGTGCACTCGGAGCCCAGAAAGCCAACTGTATCCTGGACTGCATCAAGAGAAGTGTGGCCAGCACGTCTAGGGAGGTGATTCTGCCCCCTCTACTCCACTCTCATGAGATCCCACCTGGAATACTGTGTCCAGCTCTGGGGCCTCCAGAATAAGAAGGACATGGATCTGCTCAATCCGGTCCAGAGTAGGGCTGTGAAGATGATCAGAGGGCTGGAGCACCTCTCCTGTGAAGACAGGCTGTCAGAATTGGGGTTGTTCAGCCTAGAGAAGAGAAGGCTCTGGGGAGATCTTATAGCAGCCTTCCAGCACCTAAAGGGGACCTACAAGAAAGCCTGAGAAGGACGTTTTACAATGGCATGTAGTGACAGGTCAAGGGGTAATGGCTTTGAACTGAAAGAGGTTGGCTTTAGACTAGGTGTAAGGAAGAAGTCCTTTACTGTGAGGGTGGTGAGACACTGGAACAGGTTGCCCAGAGGGGGTGTGGCTGCCCCCTCCCTGGAAGTGTTCAAGGCCAGGTTGGATGGGGCTTTGAGCAACCTGGTCTAGTGGAAGGTGTCCCTGCCCATGGCAGGGGGGTTGGAACTAGATGATCTTTAAGGTCCCTTCCAACCCAAACCATTCTATAATTCTATGATTCATTAATTTCTTGACAGCTTGGCTGCTGAACACAATAAGGTAGTATTTCATCAAGTGGGTAACTGGGCATCAGCTCCCATGGAGAGGAAAATATACAAGAAAACAATTCAGGGAGAGTAAAACAAAATAAAAATAGCTTCACTAATAAGCCACCAGAAGTTTTCATTCAGATAGTCCTAGTTTCACTTATGTTTTGCTAACTAGATGCAGATGTTTGCTAATTAAGATCACCTTCCAGTGTTTTAATGGCTTAATTTGAATACTCTCACTGTTCACACAGGACTGTTTCCAGTCTCATTTCAGAGTGATACTGAGCTCAGGATCTGGTGTTATGCCTCTAACAGTCCCATGGGGGTTTTGGTTTTTCTTTTCTATTTTTTTCTCCTTTTCTTTTTTGAGAGAGAGCATGAGTTATTTCTCAAAGTGAGACAGCAAAACTGGTAATATTTCAGGAGGCTTCAAAACTGAAACTGATTCAGTGTGTATAAAAAAGGAAACAAAGCCCAAGAAGACGGTTCAACACTACAATTTCCCCTGAGGTTAGCCAATTAATTTTGGTCGTGGTATATTTGGAAGATTCAAATCCTGCTTTGTTTACAACTCGTTCTATATTATTTAACACATTATCGTTGTTGACATCGCATTCATTAAATAAGCACAGAGACAGATTGTTCCAGCTCTTCAAAGCAGAGTGAATAAAAGACCCCACAAGAACAGATTTCTCTCCCTCACACATTGCAAACACCAGATCAGAGCTAGAAGTATTTCCTGTCACAATTTCATCAGGTACCAATCTTTCAGCATCTGAGCAATTTCTGTTTTGATTACACACAGCACATGATGAATTAAAAACTGCTAGAAGTCTCACAAAGGCGTTCCTGGAGCGGGTGACCTCCTTTCCTGGTCTCTCTCTGAGATTGCATGCACCACAAGGGGAACTGACTGGACTGAGAGGTCATTGTGTGTGTGAAGAGGGAGTTTGCTATCAGCAGCCCCTGAGCAGCACTGATTCCAGACTGAAGCCATGTCCTGATTCCTGTGTCTTGAGGAACTGGTTTAGAGCAGTAAGGGAGATATATATGTGGGAAACAACCACTGTTAAAGCACTTTCTAGATAGTGAAAACTATCCCATATAAATGTTTACATGTTGGTATCCTGGCAAGGTCTCCCATGACAGCTAATCTTTCAGCTACTCTTACCCATTCCATGGCTCCTCACTCCTCAATATATTCTTAATGCCACCAACAGAAAAGCAAATATTTCCTTCAGTTTCTGCAGACCATGAAGGCTGCTGCTGAAAGAACAGCCTGCTTGGAAAGATTTCAACAGCCAAAGCAAGCACGTTGTTGGGCTACACTGTTCTTGCTCTCTCCCACCCAGTACAGTCCACCCAGAGCAGGACTGATAATGCTGTGTCTCCAGCTGCAAAAACACAATTTCTCTCCACAGTTATCTTAACAAAGATTTTCCCTTCCACATACAGATTCCAAGAATCAGAATAACTGTAGCTGTTTCTCATGTTTTTAATATTTCCTTTTACGGACCTTTGTGTCCTAACTCGACTTCCTTCTCCCCAGCTAACATGCTGTCCCTTGCCCAAGGAACTCCCTCCATGACCTCCGTATCTCCAGATGTTCGATTGTAATGGATGTGCTATGCAGAGCTCATTTGTTTCATATAAATAGCCTATGGGAGCACCTTGGAATGACCACACATATTTCAGGTGTGCTATTAATATAAAATAAACTATTTTAACACATCCTTAATCTTTCTTTAATAATCCATCCTAAGTAAATTATCCTGAAGCAATGCTGGACTATGATTGATGTCTCTCAATAAAATCTCACTGTTGGCTCAGTACAAAAGAAATACCCTACTAATAATAGAAAGCTCACACTGGATATTCAAACAGGCTTCCTGAAGAAGCAATGGGATCGAAAAGAGTACTGGTATTTCTGAAACTAGTTCAGTGAGTCTCGTGTTCTGTATGAAACAAGATAGATGCCTTCCTCTGCCTGCTAACAGCTTGCCCTGTGTATGTATCACTGGAGTTATCGCTAAGTGCAGCATCACTGTACATGAAGTACTAGGACTTCCATGCAAACAGCCCTTATCAGAGTTGTATTTGCACATCTATACAAGGTGATTGTTGTAAAGGCATGGACATTTACTGGAACAGCCTGTGCCCTATGCTACTTGAATTATTGATCAATTACAAACAGATTACTAACAACTATGAATCGTTAAAACCTTATAATAAATCACATAGACAAATAAAACATGCCTAGGGTGAATAATCTTCTCTTTCTCTCTTTCTCTTTCTGAATTCACTACCAGAAGGATGACACTAACTTATTTATAGCAAGGCTACCTTCTAAAAAACAAAAGGCCAATATATTCAAAGAGCTGGTGGTCTTTTGAAGTAAAAAAAGCACCTCTTCATGCATTATTATCTCAACTGCTAAAATAGAGACTGTTAGTAAGTTTATCCTACAAAATACTTAAGATCTCTGAAAGAGTTCATAAAAAATTGGCAAGTATGGTAACAGATTGCCTTTTTGTTCCTTTTAAAGGATTTTACTCCAGCAACTTTGATAAACACAGAATCCTTGAAAAATGCGGCAATGTTATCTAGTAATACACATCACAGTGCCCTAATTCAGCAAAGACAAGTGAATAACAAAAAGAAATAAATTTTCTTGATCACATAAGGTAGATTACAGAGTACCTGAGAAACTATAGCTTTCCGAGTTATATTTCAACATTAATCTGCTTCTGATTTCACAAGGATTTCCTACATTTAGTTGTAGCTTATTTAGCAAACAGACTCCTTACTCCTTTCCCAGAAGGAAAACCATTGGACTGTGGTTCAAAGGCTCTGAATTCCTTAAAGAAAGGGAAACTCAAGATCCTAAATAGTTCGCTGGATCTAGGCCCTATTTCTCATGCCATAACGCATTAGGTGAGAGTTTTCTTTGCCTGCTGCTTTACTTTCCTCTTCTAGAGTAAGTTAACTTCTTTATTGATGATCTCAATGAAGGGATCAAGTGCACCCTCAGTAAGTTTGCAGACGACACCAAGTTGAGTGGGAGGGAGGTAGGGGTGCTCGAGGGTATGGAGGCTCTGCAGAGAGATCTGGACAGGCTGGAGCGATGGGCTCAGGCCAACTGGATGAGTTTCAATAAGGCCAAATGCCGGGTGCTGCACTTTGGCTACAACAACCCCCAGCAGCGCTACAGGCTTGGGGAGGAGTGGCTGGAGAGCTGCCAGTCAGAGAGGGACCTGGGGGTGTTGATTGACAGCCATCTGCACAGGAGCCAGCAGTGTGCCCAGGTAGCCAAAAAGGCCAATGGCATCCTGGCTTGTGTCAGAAATAGTGTGGCCAGCAGGGACAGGGAAGGGATCTTGCCTCTGTACTTGACACTGGTGAGGCCGCACCTCGATTACTGTGTTCAGTTTTGGGCCCCTCACTACAAAAAGGACATTGAATTACTCAGGCGTGTCCAAAGAAGGGCAACGAAGCTGGTGAAGGGTCTGGAGCACATGTCGTATGAGGAGCGGCTGAGGGAACTGGGGTTGTTTAGTCTGGAGGAGGCTGAGGGGAGACCTCATCGCCCTCTACAACTACCTGAAAGGAGGTTGCAGAGAACTGGGGGTGAGTCTCTTTAATCAAGTAACAAGTGATAGGATAAGAGGGAATGGCCTCAAGTTGCGCCAGGGAAGGTTTAGACTAGATATTAGGAAGCATTTCTTCACAGAACGTGTTGTTAGGTGTTGGAATGTGCTGCCCAGGGAGGTGGTGGAGTCCCCATCCCTGGAGGTGTTTAAGTGTCGGGTTGACATAGCGCTTATGGATATGGTGAAGTAGAGAACAGTCAGTGTTAGGTTAATGGTTGCACTGGATGATCTTCAAGGTCTTTTCCAACCTTGATGATTCTGTGATTCTGTGAACTTTTAACCACCAAATAAGCCACCAAATCTGGGGTAGACCTAGACAGTCCCCAAAGTTTTACCAGAACCATCATCTGTATATAGAAAAGGGGATGTGTAAGACATTAAAGAAAAAGGCTAATACTCCAGATGAAGTAGTTGGCTTTCTAATTTCAAGTTATAAAGACAAATCTCTAACCTGGTTGAGTTAGAGTGAGTTAATGAATACCTGAAATACAAACTTTGACATGAACTCACAAGGACGAGTCATTCTTATTCCCACTCAAACCACATCAGGTTTCAGCCTGTGAAGACCAGCATTAACCAAATCTAGCAGAAGTCACAAATCTCTTATTTCACTAGGGCACAATGTTGATTTCTTAGAAACTCATTGTAGTATTTCCACTGGCATTTTTCTGTTTATTTTCTCCAAAGCATAACCCAGGCTCAGTGTGCTTCATGTTCTTTCAACTCACGTTGAAGTCTCCTCAATGCAAGACAGCCCTCTCTTTATTCTACATTACCTCTGAGTCTTCGGGTAAGTGCCAGTGTGAATTCCACTACAGATGAAGTCCTCATTGTCACGTGCACTGTTATGCAGGCTTCTACAGCTTACAGCAGAACAACAGTATTTACACACCTCTGACACAGAAATTGTTCTAATTTCGTGGTCCTCCTAGATGCTTCAGGGCTTTGTCCTTACAGAAGTAACATAATTCCTCCTGGACTTTAAAGCTTTTTTAAACTCAGAATAAATATGTGTGCTGTAGTGCCACAAATATTTAGGCAAATGTTACTGTTTCACTACTTGTCTGCTAGTGCACGTGCAAGAGCCAGACTCACTGGTGTCAGAGCTAGAACTGTCAATACTGCAACTGCCAATGCCAAGAAAAGACCACACCAAGGCTGACGGGAATATCAAAATACAAGAAGACTTGAAATCAAGCCTCTACCAGAACAAGTAAAACCATAACAGAAGCCTTCTCCGGAACTGAGGCAGACATCCTCTTTGCTAATAAAGTCCTCCCTGCCTGATCTTTGCAGGGTTTTGAGGAAGCACTGGGTAGTACTCATTTATCTTGCCTTATCCTAGTCATGATCATCACTTCTGTATCCAAGTTGATCTATATGGGCTGGTTAAGTAGATGCAGCTAGAGCTAAGTGACCCTTTTGGCTCTTGAAAAGAAGGATTTGTACAGCTGAGCATCCTGCAGGCAGGACCAGACCAATCTGCTGAAAGCAGAATGAGTGGGACGTCTGCCAACAAGGCACTTGACTGGGAAGGCAGGCAGGGGCTCGGTAAGGAGATACCTACCAAAAACTGTGAAATGAGTTAAAGGAGGAATGAAGCATGTTTCTCTCGTGATACTACAGATAGCAAGATAACAGAGGGTGGCTACAACCACCTTGGTTTTTATTCTATTCTCAGGCACTGCAGCAAAACATAAGTGCTTTCATTGCCACTCAGACACTACTGCCCAAAAGTATCTGTCTTCTTGTACACACATGTGCACATGCAGGTAGATTTCCACTGACGTGTTCAGAAAGAAATACACATCATCATTGTTAATTATATTATCATGTTAACAGTTATAGTTATATATAGTTATATATAGTTATAACAGTTATAACAGTTATAAAATGTGGCCGATTTATCAGGAAACTGCTGTCCTGTCTTTGTATGAATGCATAACCAACAGTCTGTAACTAGAAGAGTCTGCATATCAGTATATAAAGAAAAAAACAAACAGAAAAAAATAAACCAAAAGGAGCAACACAGATTGACAAGACTGCGTCAGTTGCTTAATCAGCATATTATTTATGCCATCATCTCATTCTGTAACTTGCTACCGATGTTAAATCATATCTTTGGCTTTGAGACTATAATTGGTCGCTCTTTAATGAGTTATAGAAATAAGTGCAACTTCTAGGATGCAACAAAAGGCAAAAAAGCTGCTGAACACTGGAGCAAACTGGACCTTATTTTTAAACAAATGCTCCTGACTTTTCAACTAATAGAAAACAAACAAAACCCAAGACACTGAGCATCTTTAAAGATGTCACTACTTTTATTCTAATTACACTGAAAGTCTGGCAAGCTGAGTCAAACACACTTCAGTAATCCCCAAATGGATTCCTTTAGTTACATTTCAGTAAACCCCAAGTGGATTCTTTTAGTTACTTGAAAAAAAAGGGAATATTTTATCATAAAATATTGCTTTTTCAGTAGAACAATTTTAACTTTAGGACTGCTAGTTAGTCTCAAAATAGCATAAATTTTACTGCAAATTCTATTTATACAGAAGAAATAGGAGGTTTTATCACTCAAAATTAATGGCTGCTGCTAAGATTTCTGAAAGCTATGCTTTCCCTACATGAGGGAGTCCCCAGAAAGCTGTTTTAACCAAACTGAGCTGAAATAATTTGTAACTTCAGTGCTTTGTTCTATGCCCAGAAGCCTGAAACTCAGACCCATCTTACGAGACAGGTTCCAGCATTGTGAGAAAGCTAAGGGAGACCTTACTGACGCCACCTCATAGGGTGTGGTTCAGAGAAATCCTACCTTGTAGGGAGATACAGAGAGGACAGAGCCAGGCTCTTCCCAGTGATGCACAGCAGCAGGATGGGAGCCAGTGGACACAAGTCAAAACAAGGGAAATCCCAGTTAGACATCAGGAAAAATGCTTTGCCATGAAGACACTGGGAAAGGTTCCTCAGGGAGGCTGTGCAGTCTTCAGCCTTGGAGAAGGCCCTGAGCAACCTGCACAAAACTGGCCCTGCTCTGGGAGGGGGCTGGACCTGGCAGCCTCCAGATGTCCCCTCCAACCCAGGTAGTCTATGCTTCTATTCACAGCATGTCACAGGAGGGAAAAGAAATGAAGACAAATAAACAACTTACCAGCCAGTTCCAGCTGGGCATTTTAAGGAAAATAAAAGGGCCCTTACCTGAAAAACATAACAGAAAGCAAAACCTTAATAATTCATCAAAATCATCAGGGTAATGAATTGTTGTAACTCCTGTTACGTAAATAACATACATAATTATGCATTCATGACACCGTAAACATTTTCCCCGATATACTCATGCTCTGTAAAAGATAAGATATAGCTATGATGGAATGCATACCAGGAGTCTCTCCATGTCTGCACCTCCTGTGGCTTACACCTACAGCTCAAAGAAAATAAGTTTGTCACCTGTGGGCTCTGTGACCTGAACATTTTCATACTCACTTCCTTACTATTTCAATTTTGTCAGACATGCACCAACATTTCTTGTAGACAATTTTACCTTCAGTCCCCTCTGAGGATCTGTCCACTAATGACCATAATGAAACATGCTTTGTGTGAGAGCCTGTTCATTTATTTTCATTCCCGTGAGTGCCTTCAGAGACCAGTGTTGCAATCACGGCTACTTACTATTTAATTCCCAGCCAAATTTATGGCCAAATTGAAAAATGGATGCAGGCTGCCTGATGCAGGATGCTTTTGTCTGAAGTGTCCTCATGGAATCATTATACTTGCATTAATCTTTAATCTGCAATTAAACAATCAGTTCTATGTAAAAGATAGCTGCAAACAGATCTCGTGAATGTGTACTAGACAATACATCTTAATGGGCGTATGTATGCTGTGGAGGATCTGGGGGAAGAAAAGTCAGCAATTAGGACAGCATCCATCACCGGGCCCCAGGTCAGTGAAAGGTTAGGGGAAAACCAACCTCCCCAAGGTGCTGAGCATCCATCCACTACCTGCCCTACTCTACGGCTGTGCCTGCAGCCATGGGGAACATGGAGAGAAAAACCAGGTGGGGGTGAGAAAGAAGATACAATGGATTAAGGCATGGCTTCACTGATATATCTGTCTTGGCAGAAAATGCAACCTGCTTTGAATCTGTTTCTTTCCAATTAAGAGCCCTGCTTCCAGCTCGGCAGATGCTTAATTGGAGACTGAGGCTGCCAGGCAGGCACAAGCACCATGATCATTAACAGGTAGTTTGAAGCCATTAAGGTGCTCCTGCCTGTCAATTCCCCTCTCATATACCACTGACATAAACAAATGCATCTTATTCCTCATGGCAGCCAGCTCACCTCATAGGGAGAGGTGCATGCATGTGCACAGCAAACTCACCTTTGGTTCCTGGGACAGGGAAGTTATTAAATTAGCACCCAAGGCATCTGATTCAGGGGGGAATACAAAGGGCCTTCCTGCCTGGTGTCAGTGTAATATTAGAGTGGTACCAAATGGCTTCAACAATAGGTAAGCAGAAGGGCATCTGTTTCAGATTTGACTAAATTGCATAATTAGATCTTGGTGAGAGATCCGTCTGCTCACGTGTGGTTTTATCAAATTCTCTTGCCTGATCCAAGGAAGCAGCTCTTAGACCTCAGTGGACATTATTTCTGATGCAAACACGGGCACTACCTCATGAAACTCTACACCTGTGCAGAGCCTTCTGTATGAATAGATGACTGCATCAATACACCAGGTTTTTTATTACAAACATGGAGAAACAAAAATACAATGATACCTGTGAACCCTGCCTAATTACAAGACATTTCTCTCTTGCAAGTTTTAGTCTTATTAATTCACTCACTGGTTTAGCAAAAAAAAAAAAAAAAAAAAAAGTCACAGTATCCATGTCAAGCAGTGAGATTCATTTTCTTTTCTCTTAACAAGGGTATCCTGACAAAAATTCACAACTGTCTCACTTAATGCTGTGAAGAATTCACTATGATGTACCATTTGCAGCTTACAAATCAGCCAATCTTGACAAACATACACTAATTAAGGGCAAGGGAGTAAAAGGCATTTATTGATTGCAAGGTCTGAAGCACCAGAAAACTGATTAAATATATGTTGTTAAGCAGTTAATAAATGATTTAACTCTGCTATGCCATGCTCTATGTATACCCAGGGCTATGGTAGCTAAATGGCAATTCAGTGCTATAGTCTTCCATTATTTCCAGTGGGCTACTATGACAAGCAATTAGACTGTTGTCTTCCCTTCAAACTGCAGCATTAACATACTCACTTGTGCAAAGGTATAAGTGATACACAGCAGGTGGAGACAAAACTACCATATATAAAATATTTTGCAAAAATAAGATCCATTCATTTAAAACAGTTGCAAGAGAAGTCTCATTCAGGTGGTACATAAAAATAGTATTTTACAGCTGCACAGTGATCACAGAAACTTCATAGCTATGGTCCACCTGCAGCGAGAAGAGTCCTACTTAAATGTGCAACCTTTTTAATGGATTCTATCCCTAAGGTAATACAGACCACTGATGGACTATGACAACTGTAAAATGATTAACTGAGATCCCTCTTTTCTGACAAACCGACTCTTCAAAAACATGCTGCTCATGGTCCAATGAGTAGGATCATCCTGACACAGAAAACGTAGGGCCAGATGCCCGTAGACAAGTTTCAGATGGGAAACGTACAGAGTTGTCTTCTGTAAGGTCAGGTAGATGCTAACGTGTTTGCTCCCTGTCCCAGACAGTGGGTGGGCACTCCTGGGTGAGCCGGGAGGAGGGCAACCAGAGCACCCTGCACCCACACCCCCAGGGCAGGGCAGTGGTCCCTGCCCCAGAAGCTTGCTGCCACGTCTGGCTGCAGCCGGACAGGAGATCACAGGGCTTCCTATGAGCCATGGGATGGGACTGTCTGGGGCTTGGTCACCCCCCTGCCTATAAGTGGCTTTAGGCCATGAGCAATTTGGTCGGACAAAAGCCAGAGTCCTCAAGTTCTACCCTATCAGAAGAATTTGCTGCTCGGGTTGAGTAAGCATAATCATACAAATGAAGCCATATGTTTACTATTTTCCAATTCCCTTTCTATCTCCAAGTGATGCTATACAGCACTTTTCCTCATCATGCTTCTATACTGCTTTACAGAATATCAAATGAAGATACAGATTTCACTAAAATTTAAAAAACTGTCCATTTTTTCCTTTGCTGCTATAATATATGCAATTGCAGAAAGGGATCAGAGAATGGAGAGATGTTCTGCAAGTTTCCTATGAAGTAAAAATCATAACCTCTCCTCTTCTTTTTCTCTTTCCTCACACACACATGAGCACAGCACACACACATGACGTAAAACCAGTGAAAAATAGGGCTAGACAGACCTCAGATGATCACCTAATCCACCCATCTCAAGGATTTACCTGAGAGGAGTTTATTTAATTTGTTCTCAAAACCTGATACTAACAGACACCTCCTAGCAACTCCAAGTCATCCTTCTTACTCTTGTAGGGCTTTTCTTGGACTCAAACCCAAACCTATATTGTTGCAGTTTAAGCACATTATTTATTGTTTCACCCTTCACAGGCATAGAGAAGAGATACTCTTACATGTACCTTTAAAAAACCTCTCCCATCCCTACAGATAACAAACCTCTTGAGCTTCACTTTCATGCCAACCCTTAGGTGTGACTTCAGCCCTATAATTCTCAGCTACTTGCATATTTATTCTCTTTTTCCCTCTCCTGTTTTCCCCTTCACATAAATTATGAAGCTTTACACACTGAGCCATGCTGCATATCCTTAGCAATAATGGGCTTGCTCCAACAGTACTTCACTATTTTGACAATGCCAGATTTAAAGCAGAGCATGTGCTGCTTTGCATCTGTCAGTCACACAGCACTCTCCTTCGAAGCCTATCAATAAGCATGAAGTGACGGGTGGTCATCTGAACAACGCTTTCTGCTTCCATATTCAGCTCAGCAGTCTACACAATTTTAACCAGGGAGCTGCAAGAATAAGAAGAAAAAAGATTTTTTCCAATCAGGTTAAAATGTTTCAAGTGGCCCGTTTTCACTTTCTGTACATTTCTGAAAGATGACTAGGAGTCAATGTGAGAAATTAAGCTCTGTTGGAGGTGTTCATAATATATTAATAAGCAAGAATAACTCAATTTTGGTTTGACACTGGCAATAGACTAAACTACAAAAGGACATTCACACAGAGGTGAGAATGAAAACTGAAGGTAGTGACAATGGATTACCCCCCAGTAGTAGAGTACCTTGGAAGACTGTAAGGATGATGGGGTTTTTTCCAAAATACCGTAAACCAGTTATCACTGAATAAATCTCCAAAATGAAAAACTGCCTCTCTGCATTTAACATTTTAAGCTCTAGGAGAGTCCCAGTAAAGCCTGTGAGTATGTTATAGCAATGGAAAGAAAGAGATGACGTGCTGTTCAGGTACAATCTCACAGCTTTGTTATGTTGTTATAGTTATAGTTACATTTTGGAGACAGCAGGAGGTCCTGCCATGAATCACAGCCCCATTGCACCAAACCAGCATACAACTGGGATTTCCTCTGCAGCCAGTTTACCAGCAGGTTCAGCCTCTTCAGGTAAATGAGTTGATCTTATCTAGCCATTAATGCTTTAAATAAATACTCTTTCCTCTTTGAGGGCAAACCTTCTACTTCTGAACACACTTTCAGAAATCATGCGTAACTGTATTTATTTAATTGGAAATAAATCTACACACACTGCAGGCTTTTAAAGGTAGGAAGCACACAACATGTCACAGCTCACATGAATAATGACAACAGGAAGTCAGGCTCTTCAGACTTCAGCCAATAAACCTCTGACACCACGATGGATTGGAAACTTGGTATCTCAGTGGGGAAATGTTTTGTCAATTAAGAAGTTCCTTTTATTACTTCTGGAAACAGAAATTGTGAAGTCAGGTTCTTAGCCAAAATACTTCCTACTGATGAATGAACTTTTCACTGAACTACTGAAAGCCAAAAGGTTTCTTAAATGATTGGGATAGCTCAGATTTTTCTGGTTGCTTTGTTATTATTTCTTTACTGTGCTCCCAGTTGGGATTGGGAGACTCACTGGAATGAAAGTATATGCAAGATGCACTTGCAAATATCTGAAGACATATCAATATTACAAAACAATGGCTTAAAGCATATTATGCTTTCTTACAGAGGCTTCCGATTTCCTTTACAAGATAATGAAATTCTACAGCAATTACCTCCTTTAAGTATTTCTGAAAGCTGATCAAATACCTACCAAACTTCAAAACTGATTTAGATTGGATGAGGATCATATCTTACACACATTAACTGAACATCCAAAACATAATCTACATGCTCACTGACAAAAAGAGCCCAACCAACCAAAAAACCAAACCCCAAAACCCCCTTGCTCTTCTGTATCTTTATTTCACAACTGCAAGAGAAGTGGAGAAAATTATTAACTAACTTTTAAAGCAGCAATTACAAAACATGATCATACAACACTAAAACCTGAATCAGAAAATTACTGTGTTGATACCGAAGTCAGTGAAGGATTGGTCATTGCTGTAGGTTGCCCACAGCCTGATGGGGCCCTTGCTAATGCAAACCTTGGCCACTTCATCAGATTGTGCAAACATGCTCCTGTCTTACTTGCTGCTGGGAATTGTCCACAATCGCTGGCTTTCTTAGGAATGATGAAACATCCAAACTTCTTAGGTCTGAGGCTCCTACTGCTTTTTAGCTCTCTTCAAGCGTGGTTCCCTTGTCTCTCAACTTCCAGTGACTCTCTTTATAATTTCACAGATTTATTCCAGCAAGGAAGTACCCCAAACAGAACAAGAGATTAAAGCCCTCTTATAAGAGTTACTCATGTATTTTTCTAATATTTACCACCTTTCCACCTTCTGACACTTAGCACATACATTTTCTATATTGACACTAGCTATTATGGGCTAATAGAAATACAGAGCATATAAACATATATGAACTACAGACACATAAAAATTGCAATATGCATGAGTTCAGGTCACTCAGCATCCAAGGAAAGATGACCAGGGAAATAAACACTAGGAAGGAAAAAGGACACTAAAGAAGGCAAAGGTTATCTATTAAATCAAGGGTGTTCTTGGCTTATATGTCTGCAGATCAAGACCATGCATTGTAAATGGATGCTAATTCTGCAACTAATATTCAGATATATTGTACAAGTCCTGTATGTCCTGTGGTTTTTTGCATTGCAAAAACAGATGATACAGGTCAGGGATCTGGTGGTAGATCATAACTTGAGTCGAAGCTGAAGCTTGCACTTGTCTCTAGGTCATGGATTTTTATATTTTTTGCTTGTGCTAGGCTAAAGATTGAAATATGCTTTACCTGTATATCTCTGTCATTAAAAGTAATTTTTTTTACTGGGGAATGCAGTGTGAAGAACAAAACATAGCACAAAATGCATCCATTTATATTTCACTGGAAAACACTGTGATTGAAAGTGAAAACAAAACGAAAAACAGACACAAGGAGATTTCTGATTGGTGCTAACACATTATACTGTGTCTTCAAGAATGTGACAAGGATTGCTCTACTGATGTGTAAACGCTGCACCTACAGGCATTACCTATGTATACAAACTATCACAGATTACCATGCATTTTCTTTGGCATTTGAAAAAAGTTAGTCACAAAATGGAAACAAGAAGGCATGATACATACCATGATGCTGGTTCTGTCTTGTACTTTTCCTTTACTGTATACCCTCTCCAAAACCCAAATAAGCCTATTTTAGCAATATTGCCATAACTTCCCTAAATCAAACAAAAGCAAGGGATGAATGCTTGGTTCGCTATTCTCTAGACTTCCTTTTCTTCTGCAAAATTTGAAACTTCCTAACAACCTCTTCCCCCCATACAGTCTACTGTTACCCTTAGATGTCATTGAAATTATACTAATAATATTTGTAGCTGGATATGACACTCAGCCACCAGGAGCAAAGCTATTTGGCACTGTAATGCAAATGACTGCATTCATCAAATGAGCTTTGTTAGTTATTCATTGTGTTCCTTATCGTTCCTTTCCCAAACCCCAGTGCCTCTGCAGTGTGCATGGAGGTGTGTCCCCAGCAGCATCCCTGCTGTAAAACCTACCCTTATCAGGCAGAGCAGGGCGCTGCAGGAGTGACCTGCCAAGTCACTGCGTCCCCTCTCCTCTCCCTCACCCTTTTGTGCCCAGTGTCTCTCTTTGTCCTCATCCATGGGATCTGTCTCCCCCTGCTCTGCTCACCATGCCAGACCCTCTCCCACAGCTGGAAGAATGATTTGCAATGAAAGGGACTCTCGAGAGATCTGTAATTCCCTCCTTCTTCTACCCCATCTCCTCATTTTCCTCTGAAACTGACTGCTCTGACCAACCTTCTGCAGGGTCGGGCTTTTAAAAACAACTACTGCAACAAAACAGCCCAAGCCATTGTGCATATCTCAGCAGCCCAGCAGGCCCACACAGACAGAAAATGGTATTGACAAGTTGGAAAGGGACAGACGCCAACTCTGATGCAGGCAGGCACTCACAGGTTTTTTTTCTTTAAATCTTTTACTGCTTAACACAGTTCAACATATCATTCTGTACCTCGGGAGAAAAGCTTTTGGGGACCGGAGCCAGAGATTAATCCCTCTGTAATTTCTACTGCTGCTGGCGGTACTAACTGCCAAGGGATTTTGGGGAGAGATAATAGCACTGCTAGCTTGTAACCTAGGTGTAAAAATGGTCTTAATAAAACCAGGATGGTTGAGGCCCCATCAATAACCGTCACACACCAACTTTATTGGATGTAATAGATGCGATCCATTTGATGTGATACAGGAGGCTCATCCCAATACGGTAATTAATAGATGTTGGGATGCTACTCAAAAAATTGTCTACCATAATGGCAAAGCATCCAGGACAATCCAGTCAGTTTAAATTGTAAAGCAAATGTAAAGATGTAAAAAGAGCTTTAGCAAGAGGACTGGTCTGGATCTTTCTTCAGTATAAAATGCAGTTAAACAGGGCATAAAAACTGTGTATAATTAAACCAGTTTGGAATGATTCTGTCAGATATTCCATAATTAATGTTTGTATAAGAACAGATCTATTTTGCAAGAATCAGCAGATAATCAGCAGTTGATTGTTAACCTGGAAATATGCTGATCCAAGCATAATTATTTTTGCACATATATCTACCCTTCTGTGAAAATATAGGCAAAAGACATTTTCTCTACCCGAAGAGCTGCTGTAACATCACAAGGCATAATCCCCAAACAATTCCAGCTGTATTTTTTCTGTTCATCTTCAGCAGAGTGGATATTCTGAATAGGGTGGAAGCCGAAATTTCATTTTGTTGTGTGTGTTGCAGTCTGACCTTGAGCAAAACTTTTTTGTATACCTTTTTTTCCTTTACTCCCTTGTCTCAGATCAAGTTTACTCTATTTGACTGATAGCTGCTTTGATACTATGGTTAGGATAACAGACCTACAGTAGCACTATTACATACCCTGTGCAATGTACTTATAGATACTTTATGAACTAAGTGCAAGGCGCCTGTAAACAGTTTTTGGAAAAAGGAGAGTACATAAAGATTTGTAGAAGTCAAAGGCTAAAAAAGGAACAGAATACTAGGAATTCATCAGTGTGACAAAGAAAATAGAAGATATTTAATACCATGAGACAGATGGTTTTCACTGGAAACTCTCATATTTGTGGTCATCTGTTCTTTCCAATTTTCATGAGCCCTTTCACCTTCCTGAATCTTCAATTTGTTTTGCACTAATGAAGAAGAGTGCTCATCAATGGGCAATTAAAAATATTAACATATTGATGGTTTATATTGACGTCTATTAAACTTAGGTGTGAATTTTCTATATTCTAAGTGAAGATTTTGGAAATACAGTAGGTCAGAAATAATGAACTACACTGTGGGGTTTGTTATGCACCATTAGAAAGAGTCCTTGCAATGGTAACAGTCAAGGAAATTTCTCCTCGCATACAAGAATTTCCAACTCACTCCATCACTTATTTCCTTAAATCTCACTGCTCATCCCATCCCATGGGAGTGGTTGGCCTGATGAGCAAGCCATGGGTCTTGCATGGCAAAGATGGTGAAGAGTTCTGCTACATCAGAAAAAAAATTTAGACACAGCTCTTCATCTCTCTCTTTCTTCACAAGGTTGAATTTCAGGGTGAAACATAGTGACAAAGGCTGAGGTCCTTAATGCCTTCTTTATCTCAGTCTTTAATAGTAAGACCAGTTGTTCCCTGTGTTCCCAGCCCCCTGAGCTGGAAGACGGGCACAGGGAGCAGAATGAAGCCCCATAATTTAAGGGAAAATCGTTAGCAACCTGCTATACCACTTAGACACACACAGGTCCATGGGGACTGAGGGAACTGGCAGAAGTGCTCACCAAGCCACTTTCATCATTTAACAGCCATCCTGGCTAACAGGAGGTCCCAATTAACTGGAAGTCAGCAAATGTGATGCCCATCTACAAGAAGGGCCAGAAGGAGGATCGGGGGAACTACAGGCCTGTCAGTCTGATCTTGGTGCCAGGGAAGGTTATGGAGCAGATCATCTTGAGTGCCATCATGCAGCATGTACAGGACAACCAGGTGATCAGGCCCAGTCAGCATCTGTTTATGAAAGGCAGGTCTTGCTTGACTAACCTCATCTCCTTCTATGACAAGGTGACCCGCTTAGTGGATGAAGGAAAGGCTCTGGATGTTGTCTACTTAGACTTCAGTAAAGCCTTTGACACCGTTTCCCACAGCATTCTCCCGGCAAAACTGGCTGCTTATGGCTTGGATGGGCATACTCTTTGCTGGGTAAAAAGGTGGCTGGATGGCTGGGCCCAAAGGGTTGTGGTAAACAGAGTTAAATCCAGTTGGTGGACGGTCACAAGTAGTGTTCCCCAGGGCCCAGTGTTGGGACCAGTTCTGTTTAATATCTTTATCAATGATCTGTACAAGGGGATCAATTGTATCCTCAGTCAGTTTGCAGATGACATGTTGGTCGCAAGTGTTGATCTGCTCGAGGATAGGAAGGCTCTACAGAGGGATCTGGACAGGATGGATCGATGGGGTGAGGCCAACTGTGTGAGATTTAACAAGGCTGTGTGCTGGGTCCTGCACTTGGGACACAACAGCCCCATGCAATGCTACAGGCTTGGGGAAAAGTGGCTGGCAAGCTGCCTGGTGAAAAAGGACCTGGGGGTGTTGGTGGAGAGCCAGCTGAATATGAGCCAGCAGTGTGCCCAGGTGGCCAAGAAGGCCAATAGTGTCCTGGCTGGTATCAGAAATAGAGTGGCCAGCAGGACTAGGGAAGTAATTGTCCCTCTGTACTCAGCACTGGTGACACTGCACTTCGCATACTGTGTTCAGTTTTGGGCCCCTCACTACAGCAAAGACATTGAGGTGCTGGAGCGTGTCCAAAGAAGAGCAACATGGCTGGTGAAAGGTCTAGAGCACAAGTCTTATGAGAAGTGGCTGACGGAACAGGGGTTGCTTAGCCTGGAGAAAAGGATGCTCAGGGGAGTCCTTATCACTCTCTACAACTACCTGAAAGGAAGTTGTAGCGAGGTGGGTGTTGGCCTCTTCTCCCAAGTAACAAATGATAGGACAAGAGGAAATCACCTCAAATTGCGCCAGGGGAGGTTTAGATTGGATATTAGGAAAGATTTCTTCAGTGAAAGGGTTATCAAGTATTGGAACACACTGCCCAGGGAAGTGGTTGAGTCACCATCCCTGGAGGTATTTAAAAGACACGGTTTAGTGGTGGACTTGGCAGTGTTAGGTTAACAGTTGGACTCAACGATCTTAAAGGTATTTTCCAACCTAAATGATTCTATGAATAGTCAATAGTAAGAAATCAGCAACCAGTTTCCAAAAGCTTCTCCTAGACTTTGATAATATCTATTGTTATTATCAAGTTTGTTCCCATTTACTACCTTACCTTATTTTGATTAGGAGAGCAGTTCTAATGTAGTAGAGAATCCCGACGTTTACAATAATAAAGAAAGATAGCCCTTAAATCATGCCTGTGTTAGCTCTGCTATGTATTTTCAGTAACTGCCATTTACAAAGATTCTTTCCTCTAATTTCCTCATCTTTTTCCAATCATGTAAAATTCAACACTGAGTATAAGGCCATCCAAAGCTCAGTTTTTCAGGCTCTTCCTCTAGGCCTGATAGACCATTACCAGAAAAAGGTGCCAAATGCCTGCTGGCACCTTCAGTCAGCTGCCAGGAGCTGGAGATGTAACATGCTTCATCCCTACAGGTGGTTGTGGTGCGGTAGGAGGACTGGCAGAGCATTTTGGGAAAGCTTGCTCAGGTGTATCACAAAAAAACCCACTTTCCACTTAAATTTGGTTGGCCCCGTCTAACATGGTTTAAGACTGAAGGGTCTACAGAACACTAAGAAAATTGGTGAAACTGCTTGAAATTTAGTTTTGACAAATTTCTAACTCTCGATAGGGCCGTTGAAAATCCTGGACAAATAACTGAAAGCAAGAAAAGCAACAATACAGAGATTACAAAACTTACTCTATCCAAGACCAACAACCTAATTTGTATCTGTATAAAAATACTGAGTGGAACAAACTACTCATTAACCTATACAATATTAGTCATGTCTGTAGTATGTCCAGTGGCTTACTTCACAGTACATTCTACAGAAAACATCACTGCTGGTGAAACATCTAGGGAAAAGGAAATGTTGTTTATATCCCTGGTATGCTGAATTAGTGAATGACACAGAAAACACAACCTAGCTGCACATTTCTTACCCTTGAAAGGAGATGTAAATGTATTAAAGTGCAGAAAAATATAAAGGTATACAGACATGGGAAGTAAAAAGCTGAAGCATTAGATATTCTATTAGCAGAAGGAAAAAAATCTTTCAATTGGCTACAAACTCCATAGCACAGAAGATTAAATTTTAGTAGAAAATTATCAAATCAGCAGAAAATAAAATTGATCTTTCCCATGCATACTGCAAAAGCAATATTTTACTGAGAAGACCGAATCCCTCAAATACAACATAAAAGCTTGCCATAATGACAGATAGTTCTATTACAAAAGGTACTGAGTGCATAATTAACCACTGCTAATACCTATCTGAATATTTGAAAAGAAGAAAAATTTATTCAAGTGGAATATAAACTATTTATCAAAGCTGCAAAAAATATATAAATGAAATTGCTGCAGTGAAAACATGCACTAGTCAGGCTATGTTTATGATCCCCTGACAGAGGATGTATAAATAGGAAAAATTTACCACTCCTTCACTAGGGGCTAATGAAGCAGAACTAAGATCACACGCACACCATCACTCAAGTGCAGGACATTTGCAACTTCTCAATTTTATATGGAACTGCTTGTTCAAGTCATCGCATATTCTGTAACAAAGATCATTTTTTTTTTGTTTCAGTCTAAATAGTAAACTGTAATTGGCTCAGAAGTTTCATTTTTCTTTAGCTAATGTTAATTTAATGAGTATTCTCTCCACATTCCTGGATACAGGTGATGGAGGACTTCACTTTCACAGTTTCCCAGTATCAATCTGTTACATACAGCAAGGCATAAAAAGTAATATTTAATTAAAAAATTAAATAAATTAAATTAAAAAATTAAATAAAGAAGTTTCCTGCTCTGTAAAATGATTTATACTCTTGGATAAACACCCACAGTTCTAAACTTTGAGGGTTTTTTTTTATAACAGCTCACAGAAATTAAGAAAATCTCACCCTGTTATGCCCATACTATCCAAACTACTGCAACTATTTAACTGCAAATGTGGAAACAGCTTAGTATCTGTAATTTAAGAAATGCTTCTTAGAGCTAAAAGGATTATCAGAAGTTTATACTCTGTAGACAGGTGCAAGTAAGGTCTAAATTCTCAAACAACGGCAAGTTTCCAATCTCTGAATGTTCATTTAGAGTAACGCAAGCTGCGTTACTTTGTCAGCCAATACAGGCATATGGACAATATTCCTGAATATACTCTCAGCTCTGAAAGCTGTAACATTTGCCACTCGCAAGTGTAAACATATTTATGAATTTTTAGCATCATCTTATTCCGATGACTTTATTTATCTGCGTCACGTAGTATTTTCTAGAAGCTGTTTGTGAATGAAATATAAATTAGCACTCTTCTCACAGAGAGGTTTGAAGTATTTCCCATTAATTTACTTTCACAGAGGTCCTAGCAAAAATGTCGCCCTGCAATTTTAGTCAGCGGATTATCCCTAATACATTATTTTCTTCCTAATTTATTTACACAGCATATAATGCACTTATAGATCTTAGTGTGTCAGGTGCTCTGTGAATGCTAAATAGATTAAAAACTACAGGCCTGTTTCTAAGAATTAGAAACAAATAGTACCTTGTGCTTCCAGCAGCATGCTCAGAAAATACTCTCCAGAGATGAATTCTGCCTCTATTCTCCAAATGGGCCCAACATAATGCCAATCTATAGGAAGCCTGACTTTTTCCTGCTGTAAATACAAACCTCCACTACATTTGAAGTATAGAAGTCTCCTTACTGAAAGGTTTAATTCTGCATATTGCTTTCTGTAAGCACACTTCTACAGATGCCTGAAATAACAAAGGGAAAAAATATTTCATACCACCTGAAACTTCAGCCATGTATCTTTTACTTTACTCTGCCTACAGTTATCTACCTGGAAAGGGATAACCAATACAGCCCTATTCTACAAATGCAACCACGCGACTAGCTTGCTTATGGATCATCCTCAGATCCTGTAAGCAAAACTGTGAGAGCACCCTGTTTTTACTGCAACTGGTGGCACATTCTGCTCAGCAGAGGCCAGGGCGATCCTCTCTTCCTTCTGCACAGGCTGAACAAAAACCATCCCAGTACAGGGTGGCAAGATGAACTTCCTTGATGCAACTCTGTATTTGGTTCTTTAATAGCAAGGTAAAAGTCACAATTGTCCACTAGAAAAAAAAACAACAGCCTATCACTGCAACAGTATTCACAGTATTTTAACTGCAAACAGTAAACTTTTACTCCACATTGCTGTACATATTAGTAATGCCAGTGAAATCTGTATTATTCAAATGACTATATATGTGCTGTGGAGTGGAAAGAAAGCTAGTCAATCAGAATTCAATACTTATTAGTACTGAACACATCCATACCATACAAAACCTCTCACTAGAGGAAGAATAATAGGAACCACAAAAGACCTTTTGGTTGAAATGGCTTGGGGAGCCATCTCACAACACTTTGTACACTTGGTGCATTTAATTGTGGATGAATTTGCAAATAAATCTTATAGAATTCCTCAAATCTTTCATTCCCATCTTTTAGTTGTTGCTGAAGTACAAGCAGCAACAGCTATGATACTTTATAATTTTGTTTCACCAATGAACAAAGATTGATATGGTAGTCAGAGAATCAAATTAGAAGAAAGAGGAGTAAATATTCTGTCAGTGTTGTATAGTGTCCTGTTCAATAAAAGGAAATCCAATTTTCTCATCTCTCCTCTTGCATTCAGATTTCCTCACTGCAACAAAAGCTAAGCAATTCTCAGTATCTTCCAAATAAAAAACATGGGAACAACAGCTTTTCTGAAAAATCTGTAATGCAAGGCTTAGAGTAGCTCCCAACTAAAGTCTCCTGAGGAGGTATGAGGAGGTGGGAGGCTGAGACCTATCCCTTCTCAAGTCATGCTAGAAATTAACAGCACTGTTATTTGAATGATGACCTTTCTGCATAGTTCTAAGAAGTGGTTTTCTTTGGCAACAGAATTTATTTGTTGGGACCTATTCCCAGCAGCTGCTGCAGTCATTGCAATCAAGAAGGGCAAGCCAAGATTTCTATTCCACCTCTCACCTTTTTCATATTCCACTGAAGACATACGCATGGGAAAAAATGACCATTGCAGGGGTGCAAATTTTAAAGCATCATCTATCTGTTGCTTACTTTTGTCCTAAATAAAATACAGGGTACATTCTGCCACCAGTCCCCTTTCTCCAAGTCATTTTAGCACAGAATAGAAAGTGGCAATATACCCCTGCACATAAAGTTTATGCCTCTATTTACCCTCAGGTTACTTGTTCAAGTGCCTCTAATGATAAGGGTAACAGTGTGCTTGAATAGTCCAGAACTGTCCTGCATAAGCAGGACCTGACTAAAGGTTCATTGCATTTTTGCCTAACTTCCACTCATTTCAGGAGTTAATTACTGTAAGAATGTTCCTTTAAAATAATGAATCCACTCTCAGCTGGAGTTTAAGTAAGCAACTAAAGAGAGCAGGAGTGCTCATAAAGAAAGCAGTAAATTAAGGTTCTTAAACTCTTATTTGCCTATTTTAATCTTAATCAAGCTCCTCTTCCCAAATTATAGATGCAAACAATTGTCTTTAAAATATGGATAAATAATAACCCAAGTGAATCCACTGCCAACATAAGAATATTATCCACTTCAAAGTACACCATCTCCAGCCTGAGAAAAACATTGGACAAAGCAACAGGCCTTGAAGCCTATCAGCAAACTCAAATAATTATAGATAATGGTGTAGGAAACAGTATCTCAAGACTCGGAGCTCTGCAGTGTTTCCCAGCCCTCAAGCCAAACACACTTTGGGAACTTCAGAGCACCAACTAAGCCTGAATTGCCAAGACAGAGCATTAACTTCAAGACAAAGTCTAAGAAACCCAAATTCTGCCACAAAGTTTTACAAATCCAGAACATATTTGAACGTTGCATGGAAATAAACTTTAACGCATACAAGTACCACTAGGGAAGTGAACAGCTGCTTTCAGCACTTGCTCAAGTCTCTACAAGAACATCAGGGAGCCTAAAGGGGACCATTATGTTGCATTTTTGGGGCACACAAATGCCCATGGTCAAAGCCCAAATTTGAAAAAAAGAGATGACACTCTCATACTATGAACAAATGGGAAAGAATGGTTGCTGCTGTATTGAGAAGGCTGTCATATAAGCTATAAAAAATCAGACCTACCAATCACTCAGGAGCCTTCCCTTTTGATTTTCCTACGTTATGTCTTTGGTTGTCAGTAAATATGACATCTATCCTCTCCATTCAGCTGGCTAATGGCCCTCGTCTAACTCTGAAACATTGGACTAGTACTTTGGGAAGCCATCTGTATCTGTGAAAAGAAGACAAAGCCAATACTACAAAGGCTCTTGTATTTCTAGTCTCCCTTTAATTGCCCTGAAGAACTTAGCATGAGTGAGCAAGCCCTTACCACCAAGCAGAACCTTGTGATGTCCCACACAAGTGCTCTCTCAGCACAGAGAAGCTGTGGCTGAGCAAAGCCCTGTGGGTCCTTCCTCAGAGGAAAGGCCTGGGCTTGTCAAACACGCCTCCATCCTTCCCTGAGAGGGTATTCAGGCATGCTAGCAATATCTCATGGGCAAGATTACCAGAGGCAGCTGATATATCTAAAGGAGTCTGTATGTTCACTTATTGTCACAAAATTAAAGGAGAAAATACTGACATAAACTTACTGCTCTCAACATAATACCGAAATAACAAAATAAGGGATCTACTGCTAATAAGGATTAATAAAAGTTAAGTAATATAGTTAGAAATAAATGTTCAATTTACTCTAGATAGCAATAGAGTCTCATTTGCTCTTTCAAAGGCATAATCAGTTGAAGGGCGCATTTTTCTTCTCTTTGTTCTTTCCCATCAATTTTAATGGGTGCAGAACATCAGTCACATGAAATGTAATGGGACAAGAAGATGGATGAGTACATTTGAAGCTACTAGTCACAGGACAGAAAACATCCTGACAAAGTGACACTGGCAGCATAGGGTTCAACAATAGAGCCTGGACAATATTTAGTAAGTGAAACTACAGTGCTATATGATTTGGTATTCTCACTGGGCAAAATCCTTCCCCTGTCACTATTCATCATGTTCCCACAGGTCGGACTTTCAAAGACATTCTCCTACTGAACATGACCAAATGACATATTTAATTCAAGGAAATATGTAAATCTGGGGACAAAGAGGTCATTTGGAGATAAATGGGAACAACCTCCTGTATTAAGAACTTAAAACTACTTCATCAAGAGGGTTTGAAATGCTTTAGTAAGATTCACACCTGAGATTTGAAATATATTATGCTCATAGGAGTGAGACTTTATATCTATGCTGAACATATTTACAGCAACAAGACTCCAGTACTGATGAACAGGTAGCAAAAATCCCCTATTTTTACTAGTACCTGAAGAAAGTAGTACCAATAAATTAATATTTAGAAATTGTTCCATACTAAAAAGCCTCTAATTTGCACAATACAATAAAATATATGAATTAAAAAGCAACATGTTCCCTTAGTTATTGGAGAAGAGGTTCTGGGGAAATTGCAAAGAAAATTCCTATCGAAACTGACTTTTAGTGTACAGTGAAGGAAAAAACAGACATCCAACAAACTGAACCAAACACTTTCTGGACTTTGAGGAAGCGTGGGACTTCAGAGCTGCTGGGAAATGCAGGCAGATCTACACTCTACTGTAACGATCCACTTGTGTTATAACTTTACTAGTAATTGCTAAGTGGATCAATCTAGCATTTTACCATGCTTATTGTGATCACCATCATCATTATTAGACAATACTATTCGACCTTCTTCATTAGCCATTTACTGAAATCTCTACAGTTAATCTTTAAAGCTTTAAATAATACAGAACTTTATAGTGGAAAGGGAAAAAAGAAACCAGGACTTCTTCAAATATACCCGCAAGAGAAGGAATTAGATCCAAACCTCCAAGTCACACTGTCACACTAAATAGGCCCTATGCCTCAATACGCCACAATCACCCATCCAGTGGCGTGCAATATCCAGAAAGCAAAAAGTCAGCTTTTGGCAAATTCTCTTAAACAGGGCAACATCCCTCTCTGACATCACAACATACACTGTGAAGGTGATGATGTATTCTTTTTCTAATAAGTACTTCGTTGGAAGCTGTTTACACAAACATTTCTTGCTCTATATACTTTCTTTCTCTCCTTCAAGATACGAGACTGCTCTCTAACAAAATCTCTACAAGAAGTGTGCACTGGTAAAGAAGATTATACACAGGGAGGAGTTTCCCACAGTAAGTCACATATCTCAGAACGGGAAATACAGAGAGGATGGAAATTCCACATCAGGAGAAGGTTTTAGATTTCACAAACAGTACACCCAACTCTGGAAGAGCAAAACCTTTTAAGATAAAAGAACACATCACTCAATTATGGCTTCTAAATTTTCTATTAGATGAAATAACACACTTTTAAAAAAACTACTGAATATAAGATGTTTCAAAACTTAATCATCTTAAGTATTTCACTGTGTTGATATATAAACAATGTTCAGACATTTCTGGAAATGTCTTTCTCATGTTTTTCCTCTAAGACCACGTTTTGATGAAATTTAATTTTTCTGTGAAGCATTTTGATTTTGATGGAATTCTATTCCTCATTGAAAAACAATGCAGACACCACACACACTTTCTGGAATTCTCCACTTACAACCTTATGGGTCTCTGTCTTTCCTGACTGTAATAGCAGATCACAGAGCAAATTAAATTTAACATATGCATAAAATCATACTGCAATGAGAGATGCCACCCCCACTTTTAGTAACCCTGATCTCTGAGAACGCATTCCAAATGCTTATCTTTAACTAATAATTGACCCTTTCTTCCATCTTTTCTTGCCATTAAAATTTGTTTTGAGCTGGCAGGTCATATGTCCATAGATATCATGAGGAATCTGAATATTTCACGTTCTAGCCATGAGGAAGTCGAAGGCCTGAATAATGATTATTCCCTGAGCAGCTCTCCCTGCAAATCCATCACTATAATATGCAAAAAGCACATTACAAATACAATCGAACATATTAAACAGGTCAGTCAATTGTTCTGCTATATCACAGGTAATCAAAGATTATCCTTTTCTTTGATTATTTCAATTGTTCAGTCCTCATAAGGATTTAGTGAAGTTCTCCCATTCCCATGCTCCTCTTGGCCCTCAGGACACGGGTCCTGGCACTACAGCTCATAATCTTTCTGACATTAGATAGCAACTGAACACCTAGTAAGTTTGTGGATCTTTCCCAGGAGCCTCACCAGTTTGCTGCACATGGACACAGAAGTTGCACTGACATTTGCAAGCAGGATGGTCCCTGAAGGCATGTCTGCAGATGCAGGGGCAGAACCTGCAATCCTAGCCAGAAACTGGGGCGGGGGGGGGGGGGGGGGGGGGGGGTGTCTCAAGCGTGCCATGATGTGATGACACAGCCACGGCTGGCTCCTGTTGGCACTGAAGTCTGTGGACAAGCCCTGAAAGTCCAGAGCCAAACATTTTCCTCCTCCTCAGGCCCATGCACAGCTGCTAACACTATGTGGGTGGGTCTCAGCCTCACCTCTCAAGCAATGGTGCCTACTCTAGACATGCAGAAGAATACCAAACCTTCAAGAAATTAGACTGTTTCTAAACATTATCTTTCAAGTTCATCTCAATTCCTTTCAAATCTCCTAAACTGTAAAGTAAATCTGACTGATATTTGCAAACTTTGCTCACTGATTCTTTTAATGAAAAGTGGGTTTTATTTTCAAAACAGTATGATTCCAGGAGCTAGGGAAAAAAACCCAAACAACAAACCCCTCAAATACTAAGAGATATGAAACAAAACAGAAAAAATTCTCCAGCTGGGTGAAGAGCACAAAAACTAGAGTTGTATCTAGACAAATTAAGGATGCTTGTAGACTTTTGCAGATTGAGTCCTCTCAGGTTCAACTCTGACATTAACACACATGAAGCACAGGAATTCTATATATGATGTGATAATTTGGAATATTACTCATTCCACTGTGTTTATGTCGCTTCAGAGGTCAAACTTCATGACCAAAACCTCTAGGGAATAAACTGCTACTGTATGCAATCAGACCACAAAACAAAAGAAAACAAGTATTTGTTTTCCTTCACTTTGTTGATTATCAGGGTTTTCTTCTGTTGGTTAAAAAAACCCAACCAACCAAACAAAAAAACCCCAACCTTCATCCTGGAGGAAAGGAATGAATTATTATTTCCACCTGAGAGAAGGATATGTAGAATTTCCTAACTTCCTCAAAGTGAAACAATAAAAACCCACAACAGTGAGGGTGATGCAAGTTTATATCATCCTGTTATGTAGAAATGGCCAAATAGCCACGCTGTCCTCTGCCTGTCCATAACAGTATTTTAAACTAAAATATAAAATACAAATAACTATAAGAGAGTTCACAGTGCGTTATATGAAGACACTGCAATTCCATTTCTAGGTTCAGTCCATAGCATCGAAGTATTTGTGGAATTCTCTTTCTGAACCACTGCTTATTATAAAAAAATCATAGATAACCTTTTAACAGTTACTGATCTAATATCCTCTCTTAACAGACTTTTTATTACAATTATTGAACAAAGTAAAACAAATTAAAAGCTTATTGCACACATAATAGCAAGTAACTGCTTTCACTGCAACCACAAAGTCTATAAAGAATAATCTCATCTAAGTTTTTAAATTCTTTCATGTCTTGATATTTTGAGGTGATGTTTGTAGTCTAGGAAATCCTCTTGCTCTTGGGAAAAAAAAAAAATCTACCTAACAGTATCGTCAAAATCCTTTGCATGAAACTAGAAGATAAGAAAAACCTTTGTAGTTGAAATTAGCCAGTGGGTTCAACGTTATGGGGTGGACAAAAAAGCAAGTACTATTACAAAAAGTTCATGTCCTTTAAACACATTCTGATGTTAAACAGCCTTAAAGCCAAAGATCCAAGTAATTTTCAGATTTTTTAAAATTATTTTTACAAGACCTCACCAAATCCCTAGGGGTAGAAAGAACTGCTGGTTATCACCAAGCCCTGCTGTACATGCCTCCATTAAGCTCTTAGCTCTTGAGAGAAAACTGGTGAAACAGCCTACTGTCAATTAATTCTTAACATACAGTTGGCAGAGTGTTTGACTGACTTTTTAATGCCCCTCCCCTTCAATGAACCACAAAGCAAATATACTGAACCCCAAAAATATACTTCTTTGGTGGTTATTAGTCTGTGAATACTCAAGGTAGCAAGATTGGCTTCATCACATCACTGATGTATAAGACTCACATAAAGATATGTTTTGCCTTAGGCCTGAGGATTATATCCATACCAAATCACATCAGAAAGCAAGCCTCAAGAAAGGATAGCTCTGTAAAAAATGTATAAAAATCTGATCATTAGAAGAATCCTTAATCCCCATTGTTAAATTCAAGATGCAAGGAACAGCAAAATGACAGAGAAAATCATGCTATTCAGTACCTCAACCACTTTTTTTATTTTCATGGCATTGCATATCCCTGCAGATTACTGATACAATCTCAGTATGGCTTTTTATAGCTGCCTCTGTTGTATCCATCCCCTGAATTCTTATCTTACATACTATTGTCTGCTTTCTTATCTCAGGACTCTTTCTTTATCCTTCCTCTTGAGGTATGCACAGGAACTATATGCCTTTTACAAGACAGTAAACAAGGACAGAAAAGGAAAACATGGCCCTGGTGAAGTCAGTGGCAAGACTTCAGAGTTTCCTGGATTTTATCAGAAAAAAAAGCATTTTATCAAAGGTAGTTGGCATGAGATCCAAAATAACACTTAGGTACTTAAGCATATAATTCAGGTGTCATGTTCAAAAGAATGATCCCCAAAATCCTTAGGTTTTTAGTAAATCAGATTACTTCCTTACATGCCTAATTGTATTCATGGGTGTCTTCCCTACAGCCACCATCTGTCCAGGTGGCCAGAGCTGGTTATTTTAAGCAGCCTAGATATCCCCAGACCCAAAACCCCATGGTACAATCCTCCAGGACTCCTCAGAGAGCCTTCACACCTAAACACAGCTCTGTAGTGAGAGCCTAAATCCAGACGAGAGGTAGACTTTCAGATGTATCTTCTCTTTTAAGCAGCTGGCATGTTGTGACTCAAAGCACAGAGCCGAGGCGTGGGTGCCTGGGGCTCTGGGGACAGTTACTGCTGGGCATCCAATGCACCCTAGGTACATGGACCAGAACCCAGCGTGGGACAGTGAGCTCCTCCACCAGGAGCAAGAGCTCAGCTGTTAGCAATGCCACAACACTGGTGTCTCTTTTTGAGTACAGCCTACAGAAATGTTATGGCAATGGGATTAGTTATTTAGATGAAAGCTGCTCAATTATCAGTGTAAAGTAAATAAGCAAGGAAACAGAAGAACCAGGAAAGGTGCCTGCTAACCACAAAGACGATCTCTTATCTGTAGGAGAAGTCAACTTTTATGAACTCTGTTTTTAAACTCTTTTCAGTTCAGCAGAGGTTCTTCAAGGAAATTCCAAGCAAGTTTCTAGGGCATGGCTAGAAACGTATGAAAAGCTTTACTTGATTATATTTTTACCCTAAATACATTGCCCTACTAATATGAGACAGTGTAGCTTTGAGGGGAATTACATAGAGCAGTGCTCTAAAATTGTTCAGTTAAACTGAGAGGAAACAGTACTCCTACAAGTTTGTTGAGTCCTTCATCACCTCAAAATTTATTTTTCAACTTTTCAAAGAGATAAATCAGTATTCAGAAGAGCTATTTAGAAAAAATAAGAATCAGGGTTTTTTCAGTTGTTTTGTTTAAAAATTTAGAGAGGAGCAAGAAGGAAAAGCTAGGAAATGCGGTAAGATGAAACCAGATCTACTTTTGCTACTGATTTAATTCAACTCAGATAATTCAGCTAATTTCCAGACAATTAAATTTAGAATTTTCTCCTTTCATATTCTCTAGAGGTGAAAGTGTCCTGACACAGAACTTCTGTTAAAAATAGAACTTAGATATAAATGGACCCAAAAATGTGTTTGTGCTGATGCAGCACAAGATAGTACTTTCCCATTGCTGGTGAAATTCATGAGGAGCATTTGGAGGTGGCACTGATATACAGCAAAGGTGACACAAAAGCTGCCAGCAGGTATTTCCAGAAAAGAACGAGAGCTAATGGCAAACACCACACTGAGGAGTTACCATGTAAATACCACACACGGGTGTAAGTATCAAAAATGATACTAGTGGCAGGACGTTGATTCAGAATTAAAATAACAATCACATCATCTAGTCTATTTAATCTTCTGAATAAACCCAAACTTCATCAATACCAGAGAAAGCAGGTCCCAGTGACAAGGAACACTCCTTGGCCCCCTATCCTCTTTTCTTATTTCAAGGCTAGCTATAAACAGCATCTCCTGAAAAATACAGAAGTGCTTCTGCTGTTTCAGTGGGCAGGCTTGATGTCTCTCTTGTGAACACCTTTGAATCTGAAGAGGTGTACCACTAAAACTAGGTACTTCCAGTAGCCCAAGGGATATCAAAATGAACATAAAATCAGAACTCTGAACTGGTGAAAATTTGAGCTGTATGCTAATTAAGGAAACCAACATGAGAAGAAAACTGCATAATCAGGCTTCAGAGGATTTAAAAATGCTGCAAGCAGACTCTACTATCATCTCAGGTCAAATGCAAAATATAAATGTGCAACCATCTAGTTTTAATCCCAGCTCAACCACTGACTGTGAGCCATCACAGATTGCCTCTGTTTACCCTTCTAGCTTTTCTCCTTTCTCCCTTTCAATTCTAAGCTTACCTGAGCTAGGACTCCTTCTTAACATGTAACTCAAAAAAGTTCACACTGCTCTTTGGTTGATCTCCAAAAGCACTGCGTTCTCTCTCTCTCCCTCCCCTCTTTCTCTGGGTTAACTTCACATTTTGAAAACAAAGCACAAAAATTCCAGCAAACAGAAATGATTTCCATAAGATACCCACAGAATTCTGTGAAAAATTTGCATTTCCTTGAGTCTCACACAAGGCTGTTGAAGATCACTGTTGACAATTGATCAGATGGTGCTTCACTTTCATTCCCTCCAATCCTTGCCATATTTCTATTATCCTTTCCGCTAAACTGGAAGAGTCCTCATCATGCAGCTAACAAATGACTTAAACTTACTTCTTTCACACCAGCAGTGCAAGAGAAAATCAGCTGAGAATGGCAGAGGTCTGCTCCTAATGAACATGAGCGCACACTGGGTCCCACCTGCTCTAAGTAACTTGACATAAACTTCCTAGCTGCACATTCATTAGGTCAAGCCTGCTTATACAGCACACAGGAAATAATCATAAAGTGCCCCATGAATTACCATGTAGGGACATAAAGTTCAAACTGAGACATGTTCCATTTCTCTGCTGGCCGGCACATGGAAAAGAGGACTTGGGGGGATGCTATGACTGATTCCTTCTCACAGTGAAGTCAAGAAGTCAAGTTGACCCATCCTCATGTCCTGGGGACAGGTGAAGAGGCACTCAGAAGAACAAGAGTCTTTCAACAACACCTAGTGGTATCTCAAAACCTTTCATTCTTAAAACATGACTATTTGACTTTTTGTTTTAATCCCAATCTGCATGTACAAGACACAGTTATCAAAACAGAAGTCTCCATCATGCAAGCAAATGCTGTTTTTGGAGAGGGCCTCCATGGTCTCTGAACTGCTATCTCAGTGAAAGGCAAATGAACCTGAAGGAAAGGGGTGGGGGAAAGAGCGAGGAATTATACATATTCTAATGATGTCTTCATTTCCCAGCAGCTCTACAAGAAAAAGCTCTCTGGTGCTGGATCTGACCTCACTACAAACAGTAGCATAAAACATGCCTCACTGTAAATGCTTGCATCATTTTCCTCTGCAAACATGCTTTTCTTTGTTTACTGTACTTTTAAGTACGTGAGTGTACAGACCACCCACAGTATCAGGTAGCCCACCATGGGAAAGGTGAGAGATGAGGCTAGGATTGCTTCCTTATATGAATATAAATTAATCAATCTGATCCACATATGCTAGTGAGCCACAGCTCATCCTCAGTCAGTTCATGTCCCTGACAGGCTGACTTGTCCCAGGCTCTCCAGAAATCATGCAGATGAAAGAGCTAAAGCTGTGGTATAGGAATTACAGGACTGGAGAGTTAAAAAAGGATTTGCAAATCAAGTAGTAATGCTTGGCCTTAGCTTAATTTAATTTATCATATTCTACTGCTGCTCCCCCCATAGCAGCAAATCAGTATTGTACACAGAAGCAGTTATGGTGCAAGATATTACCCGATCTCTTCTGTAGCACCTGGTTAAAAATATGCTCAGTATCCTTTGGGCTCTGACCTGCATACACTGAAACAAAGATAGGGATGAGTTTACAGATGAACACATGATCTGGCACGGAGAACACTAAGTCATTTCTCTGCTCTCCTTCTGCACCTTATCAGTGACATTTCCTTAACAGCACAAGATGCAGCACCAGGCTCACTGTATTTCAACTCCCCAAGGAAACTTGCTCAGATCCTCCCAGGGATTACACTTTATCTGGCAAGCACCAGAGTAAAAAGTGAAGGCATTAGTTCATTTTGCACCTTGGTTGTTCACATCCACAGACACTCCAACTCAACAGCAGAGAAGATAACAGATAAAGTGAAGAATTCCTCTAGAATCTCTTAACCCCACCTTTAGGTTTGCTGATCAATTCAATAGTATTTATTACTATGCAACATTACTGCAAGGAATATTTTGAAAATGCATTCACTCTAAGCCAGGCACAGCCTCTTTTTTCCCTACACACATACAGCCCTTTAAGAGATGTCTAATCCCCTTCACAGCACAACCTGCATTTTTTATTCCCTGGCACAGAAAAGCAGATACCGACCTACTCCACTCTCTCCATTTTACACTTTCACATCAGTTTGGCAATCCAGAGCTAGGGAGGGGGAAAGGGAGGAGTGGGAAACGTGCTGCTACGCTTTTCCCTGTGCTATTGCTGTAAGAAAACATGATGATGGGATTACGACTAACTATTGAACTAAAGGGAAGTGTTCCACCTAGAGACCATCTTCACCAGGCAAGGCAATGGGCAGGTTACCTGCAAACGGACACTCTTTTAGGATTGAATATGCCTGCTGGTTCTGTCATAAAAAATGATGCAGAGGTATCGCCCCCAGTGGTAATTAACAATGTTAATCTTCTTCTTCCTCTCTATGGTGATAAAAAGAGTCATTTTTATATTTAATTAATGCAGAGGATCATTTTGGAAACTGGCTAATGAGGCTCTGATCACATTACCATGAAAATGTGCATTAACACCGCAACTGAGGAGGCTGCTTCATGTGTAGAGAATCCACTTTGTAATTAGCCCACTGTGAAATGAATCATGTCAGGAGGAACTCGGAGGGAACCAGTCGGCAATGGGCACTTAGCTGCTGCTGTGCCAATAGACCACCAACACCGTAAGCTGTTTTTTTCTCCTCCACGCTGCCTGTCAGCAGCAGTGCAGTCCAAAACTGCAAGCCTTCAGCCTCCGTCAATGGCAATGTGTCAAAGCCAGGACAAATTATAGAGAGGGAGAGAACAGATGCTGACAGGCACTAAACTTTAGTATGCGAGGGTGTGCTATGCCAAGAGGAAAAACCAAACAAAAAGCTGCAAATCAAATACTGATTCAATAGGATGCGAGCAAAAATTATGGGCTATTATGGTAAGTGCTTGTTTCGTCTTTTCTCATCTTATTCTGAAGGAGCTGGGAACACGTTAGCAGCACACTGCTACACTGCTACTCATACTGCTACGATGATGAAAGAGACACCAAATATCTAGATAGGATTAAGATCTTTGTCTAGTAGTAAACAGAAATAACACACACACAATGAATGAACAAGCAGCACACCTCACCCGTGGAAACCCTGTTGTACTCAGTACCTGTTTAAATGTGACAAGCACATTTCAGAATAATTTCAATTTTAGTTAATCAATCTGAAAATTTAACATACTTCTTGGCCAGCACAGATATGCCATAAAAACTTTGTTCCTTAACTTAGAAATGCCTGAGATCACAGACCTAACGCTTTCAGAGGCAGCAGTGCAACTTATCTGAAATCAGTCTTATTACCAAAGCAAAGGGCTCCCTGAAAACATCACCGATATGGTTCAGTGAGACTGCTGCTACATGACTGACATCTTGGCAGAAGATGCACAAAAATGTTAAAAGAATCCCACAGGAAGTCATCTGAAGGGGGAGTGGCAAATGAGCAGAAAACAACAGGCACCCAAAATACTAATAATAACCAACCCCCCCCCCAACAACTTAGCTAGCAATTTTGCAAAGGAAAAAAAAAAAAAAGGCAGAGCAAAACAAAAGCATCTCTACTTACTCTTTGTAAAGAACACACATTTTTACTCTGGAGATGCTGGTAATATCCTCTGCACTCACCTGTGAAACTTCATAGAGCAGTTTGTAGTGCTCTTCTCTCTTCTGAAAAGTGCACAGATTGCAGCCCATCCTAATAAGCAACACAAGAGCAAAGCCTCTAATTTCCCCAGCACTGAAAGGCAAATGCACTGACAGGGAATCACCCTCCAGACTTGACTACTGTTTTTCATCAGTCACTCCAGCCCCGAAACCAGGCACACCACTGTTAGCTGGAAGCACAAGGCAGGGCAGTGTGTAGCAGCATGCTCTTCTTCCCTTTCCCTAACTATCTTACACTCACGTATACACACACACAGAGTTTCGACTCAGTTCATGGCAACACTCCCCCTGTCTCTGCATCAGTGCACATGACTACACAGATTCTCACTCATGAATATTAATAGCCTCTCATTGATTATTTATGACAGAACATGTTAGCGGGGAGGGGTGTCATAGCTGCTGCTGATGACAGATGAATATTCACTAATTAAGAAGCAAATGTACTGTGGTTAAACAAAATTCACTTGTATCAATACCATCTCTGTTTATTAAGGTTAGAGCGACTAAGCCTCATGTATTTCACTCACAGTCGCCTTAATTTTTACTGTAATTGTGAGACTAATTCATGAATGGGGGTGGCAAAAGGCACGAGCCAAGCCTTATGTTAGGTCTCCACCTTGTGCAACAGGGATCACGGAATACATTTAAAATATTTGCAAGCATTTTAGGAGAGTGCTTGTGAAACCTGAGCTGCTGTTGCTAAAAATTTAAAGCAAAGAAGGAAGGAGAGAAAATTAACCCAGATGGTTATACTTCTAGCTTCACCTTTGACACTGCAAATTTAGCCAAAATTCCAGTGTACTCAAAAAAGGCACGAGCCTATAACGACTCATCATACACATCCAGTATATGTGGAAATGCAGGTGTGCCTGATCGGGTGCTTTTTACATATATACACACATGGTACTGTTTATTAAATAATCTTGCATTCAAGTATTTTCTGGCATGTAAAACAAATTAATAGTAATTATAGCCCAAATTTCAAGAAGCTCAACAGATATACTCTCTTGGACTCCTAGATATCAAAGCTTTTATTATAACATGCCATTATACCTAATTTTACCATTTGTAAGTTAGATTTTAATGGCTCCACAATTCTCAATGTGTGTATAAAGGCAAGGATGTATTTAAAATGAAACCCACATGTTAAATGTTAAGGCCAATGAAAATCATACTTAATTCCAGGCTGACACTAATTCCTATATTGTGTATCATATAATCCATTGGTAGCTATGCAAGATAAAAAGCGCAAGCCATGACAAACCAAGACTGAAAATAAAAAAGTTGCTTTTGTTTTATCACTCCTTTCTCAGCAACTCTGCTAATCAAGAACTATGTCCTTGTTTCAAAGCATCTTTAAATCTGGAGGGGATAGCAGGTGGGATCCAAAGCCAAAATAATTACTTGGAAACCAATGAAACCAGTTAGTTAAGATTGACACTGGGCCCTAAAGAGTTGTAATTACTAAGCACTGATGTACAGCTACTATTTTTTTTTTGTTGTTGCAGTTCCTAAAAGTGCTTTGTCAAACATTTAAAATCGATAACAGGAAATGATTCTAATGAGCACTAATTGTTAACAAATTGGCTTTGCACCTAGCAGCACCTCAAACACCACAACACCGGGTAGCAAGCAGATCAACAATCATGTGCTGCTTATCAGTCTTGCCCCTTGGGAAGTAATAATCTGATTTTCTGGGCCTTAATTTTACCTAACAGCCAGGATGAAAGCCAAGCAGAGAAACCTAGAGGAAAAACTGGACCATCAGTGCAAACTCTGCATATTAGTAAAGTTTGCTAGAACCTCTATGTAAATTACAGATAGGTTGAGACTAAATCTTAATTAAATTTCATCTCCTTTAATAAATGAGCAGAGTCAGGAGGAATAAAATAATGACCATTAACAGAGCAGGCTCTTCTCGTATCAGCTTCCAGCACTGTTCTGAAACATAACATTAATTTCTATTTGGTGGAAGAACCTGAGCAGGCAGGTTTGGTTCTGAACTTTCCCAAAGTCCAAGGGTTTCAAAGCCGAACCACGGAGGCAGGTTCATCATTGTTAGAAAGAATCAGCCTCTGTTCTCCTCCTCCACACTCCCATGAAATGCTGTTCATGCTGAGAGGTTTAAACCCATGAAGCAAACATCAACTCAATCTTTGAAGGTTTCTATATTTTGAGGTGCAGAAGAATTCTCAGATGTGTAAATTTTGAACTTAAAAAAGTCAGATCAATGAACTAGACAACAGTCATGCAAGGACAACCATGACATCTTTCGATGAAAGTGTTCTCTCCTTCTACAGACACAACTTCTTCCTCTGACACATACACAGTCTGAAAGCTAAACTACATTCATAAAAGGAGACATGATTTACCTTGGTATATTTTTGATAGTGCCTTAAAATTATTTCTTAAAAAAGGAGGGGAAAAAAGGATCTATTACAACAGGAATCCAGTTGTCTAACTACAAGAAACAAACAAACAACAACAACAAAACCGCAACAGACAAAATAAGCAATGGGAAACTACAGTTAATCTCAGCAGTTTCTCCTGACAGTCTCTTTTTCCATTGCTCTTCTTCTGTTTTTTTTGTTTCCTTCTCTGAAGCTGATATAGGCTTCTCCATTCATTTATAAAGTGCCTGCCCTCTGCCCATAGAGAGAGTAAAAGGGTTCTGTCTTCTGCTTCTGCGGCCACTAATGGGCACAGCCTACAGGGCTGAACGATTTATTTGAGAAGGAAAGGTATACTTCCAGGTTCTTGAGCTCCAGCTAAATATGCTGCTTTGATTTTACAAGTGGTCAAAATACAAAACTTTGTGCAGCACAGAATGACATTCAAGACAAAACTTGATTGAACTAATGACTAAAATGAAATATATGATGTGCTTTGGTCAAGTTGCATTTGATGTTGGGGAGATAGCAATCTCTTTCTTTCCTTCCTTCTCTCCCTCCTCTTAATCCCCCCCCATCAAATTTGTAGCTAAAGGGACCGAAAAGGTACTAAAACATAATGAAGTCATTCTTATTCTACATGTAATTCAAAGATATTTGAATAATTCAATGCTTTTCTTGATTGTAGAGTTCTCCATGTTCATCACCTACAATTTAATGTTACCATAAAGACTAAAATCATAATTTATAGTCAATCCAGGAATGCAATAATGCAAAGGGATGGAGTTTAATTTCAGGAGAGTTACAGCAAAATTTCTGTTAACATTTTCAAACAAGGTGCCCTTGTTTAGGTCCCCTAATTCATTTTAAGTATCTAGGAGATGACTTACACATTTGGTATATAGTTTCCTCATTGAGGTATAGAAGTGTCTAATTATAAGCACCCATGCTTGAAAGTTTATCATTGCAAAAAATTCAAGGCAATGACACTGCAAATTAAAGGCCACTCATTCCTTTATATCTTCTTTATCACACAGCTAAAAGACATATAATAAACTATAACATTCATTTTAAGGGAGGGTAGTGAAGTTCTTGGTCCAAACTCAGTGGTGAAACCCAGCGAGGTGGAACTCCAAGTTTCCTTTGCATGCCCCTGAATTCACACTCTCCTCCTGAATTTACCAACATCACTGCATTTACTCTATACATTTGGAAGAATTCCCAGAAACTTATCTCACAGAATAGATGGCAACGCAATTTGTAGTCTTAGGCTCCATACCTGTACAACAAAAATATCATTAAAAAAGGGAGTTGGAAAAACCCTTTGCTTAACCCCAACATCCTAAACAAAGGCTCAGACTCTTAAGGCCTGACCTCAGTCTGGCCAGATCTTTTAGTTCATCGTGATAATTAATGTTTTTAATAAAGCATCAGCTGCTGGAATCAGGTGATTGCATGCATCAGTCAGTTTGCACATTAGAAAAAGAAGGAATTTTCCAGCCCTAAGATTGCAGAGGAAAACTTAAAAACTTTCAGTGAATGTAACCCAAAGATTCAGAATTTGCATACAAGCTAACCCTGAACTCTAAAATAATGTATATTACCCAGTAGGCTAAATGAAGGTGCAAGCTATGGAAGTGCAAAGTCATGGAAATAGGCTTAGGCTCCAATAAAATGGATTTTTGCAAATACAGCAAACTGGAAAATTTAACCACACTGCCTACAAACAATAGATGAAAATATAATTCAAGGTAAAAATGCACTATACATTTTCCACCGACATCAGAACACACAAAATGCATGATTAAAACACACAAAATGCATTCTTAAAAAAAGTAAGAATGTGTATCTACAATAAATATGTAATATTTGCAGGAACATTAATTCATGTCCATAGGAAAGACACTTGTTTAAACTCACAGAATCACAGAATCATTCAGGTTGGAAAAGACCCTCGGGATCATTGAGTCTAACCATTAGCCCTACTCTACAAAGTTCTCCCCCACACCATATCCCCCAACATCACATCCAAACGACCCTTAAACACATCCAGGGATGGTGACTCCACCACCTCCCTGGGCAGCCTATTCCACTGTCTGACCACTCTTTCTGTGAAAATTGTTTTCCTAATGTCCAGTCTAAACCTCCCCTGTTGGAGTTTAAAGCCATTCCCTCTCGTTCTATTGCTAATTACCTGTGAGAAGGGACCAGCACCAACCTCTCTACAATGTCCTTTCAGGTAGTTGTAGAGAGTGATGAGGTCTCCCCTTAGCCTTCTGTTCCTCAAACTAAACAGTCCCAGCTCCTTCAATTGCTCCTCATAGGATTTGTTCTCCAGGCTCTTCACCAGCTTCACTGCCCTCCTCTGCACTCGCTCCAGCACCTCGATATCTCTCTCGTATTGAGGTGCCCAAAACTGGACACAATACTCCAGGTGTGGCCTCACCAGTGCAGAGTACAGGGGGACTATCACCTCCCTACTTCTGCTGGTCACACTATTTCTAATACAAGCCAGGATGCCGTTGGCTTTCTTGGCCACTTGGGCACACTGCCGGCTCATGTTCAGGTGCTTGTCAATTAGAACCCCCAGATCCTTCTCTTCCAGACAGCTCTCCAGCCACACCTCCCCAAGCCGGTAGCAATGCATGGGGTTGTTGTGGCCCAAGTGCAGGACCTGGCACTTGGCCTTGTTGAAGCTCATCCTGTTAACGTTGGCCCACTGATCCAATCTATCCAAGTCTCTCTGTAGGGCCTCCCTATCTTCATGCAGATCGACAGTCCTGCTTAACTTGGTGTCATCTGCGATCTTACTGATGATACACTCTATGTCCTTATCAAGATCACCAATAAAGTTGTTAAACAGAAATGGTCCCAACACCGAGCCCTGAGGAACACCGCTTGTGACCGGCCACCAGCTGGATTTAACCCATATGCTTCAGCACAGCCACCGAGACTTCATGCACTGCTCAAAGTTACAGCAAGAATAAGCGTGGCAGGAGAAAAAGCAGGACATGGAATTCCTATGTTCTGTATTTCCCAGGAGGATTTTAATTTATCTGAAGGCTATCCAGGTCTACCTTATTGTAAATCAAATGGGCTCCATATGTGGAATCTTCCATTAGGCTCAGATGCCTCCCGGAACGTAAGGAGCACCTACAACATCATACAACACAAGTCCAGTCTATTGATTTTTTCTTTCCATCTATGGTTAAATTGACAGAGATCTATGGGATTCCTGGTCCAAAATGTAAATGCATGTCTAGAAAGAAATGGAAAGCAAGCACATGAGGAACCCTCTCTGCCACAATTGCTTACAACACAAGAGCTACTTGTCCCTTCTGTACTACACAGAAAAAAAAAAATTAAAAAAATCAAATTAACCCCTGTTTATCTACCACTCCCATGTGAATGCGCTGGCTAGCCTTCTTTGGGAAAAGTACCATTCCTTTACCAGGTCTACTGGCCAAACTTCAGACTGCTTAGATATCTTTTTTCTCTTTTCTTTCTCAAAATTTCATCCAGGAGATTATTTTCTGAGGATTTTACTCTGAGTGGCTTCCTTATCATTTCTTAAACTGCTGCCCTAATCAATTACAGAAGTGTTGCAGAACACCAAATGATGCCTATACTGAACTTTAAGGCCTTAGGAATATATAAAGACATCACGTAGACGGTGTCAGCTAAATTGAGAAAATCAGTCAATGCTGGCCTTAAGAGTCTTCTCTAAACTGGGGACTTTGATAACAAATTCTAAAAGAAACTGGACATTGTCTTAACTTTCTCTACCTCATCAGTTAATTATAAGGAAACTATCTGACATACCTTTACTTTTTTTAACCATGTGACCATGTGAAACCAGACTGATAGCTCTTTACTGTACAAGACAGTTTCAACACTATGGAGTGTACAGAGTAGAATTATTCATAAACAAGCTTGAAAGGACTTAAAGGAAATGACAAAATTTTATTCAGGATAGACAAACCTAAAATGGCTGAACAGAGTTGTGGAAAAAAACTCTGATTATAGATAAATTGGGATATGAAGTCCCATGTCAATAAACATTACATAATGCACATAGGGAACATTGCTAAAATATCCAGAGTTGCAATCTCTAAAGTAGTTATTTCTACTCAGAAAATAGATCTGGAGTTGTGGATAGTTTCCTTGAACTACAGGTTCAAGGCTCAACCACAGTACGAAGTCAAGCAGAATGTGAGGAATTTTAGGAAAAGACTGACAATGGAGCAGAAACTATCATCATGAAACTGCACAGACACCAGCAATACCCACAACTGAATACAGCCAGACGTCCTGGTCTTTCCATCTCTAAATCATTTAATGGAAATGGAAGAGCTACGAAGAATAGATGAGAAACACGTATGTGTAATAGCTCACTTTCCCTGCATCTTTCACCTTAATCTATAATTTTTTCCCTCATACAGAAGCCATTCCTTCTCATAATACACAATGAAATAATTAGACAATATATTTAAAGCAACAAAAGAAGTCTGGATTTTTTTTTTTTCCAAGTAATTTGTCTGTGGCACTCATTACCAAAAGTCACGGGAAGCAAAAAGCAGAAAAGGGTTCAAAAAGGTATTAGACAACTTTATGACAGATAACTGTCAGTAGTCATCTGCCTGCTTAGGAAGCCAGGAATTCAGTGACTCCTGGGAGCTATCAGAGAGAGTACAGCAGCTAGATTTCTCTCCATGCGTCCCCCTGCTGATAGCTTGCCTGTGTTTTATTGCTGGCCTCTTCAGAAATCTAATATTGGCAATATGATCCCTTTACTAATTCAATTCTAAAGCTCCAAATTTACCAGTTCTTGCAAAAAAGCTGGAATATGTACTAAACTGAAAGTTCCTTAGCTAACGTTAGTTGGTAATACACCATATAGTGCAACTGCACTACAAGGCTTTATCAATGACAGCATAATGATTTTGGACTTCAAACATGTTTATAAATATACATTTTATTATTGTCCTCACTGGTTTGAAAGCTTTTCAAGCTATATCTGTTAAAAAAAAAAATCAAATCAGAATTTTCCCCCACACCTGAAGATTACATCTGACCTTTTTTTTTTTAACACCTGTGTGGGAAAGAAAGACCTTCTGGAACTAAGATATTACATGCAAAGATCAAGCCCAGGCCAAACAAAGTCAAATATTAATGAAATACCTCAATGAGAAACTGATCTTACAGTACAAAACTAACCCAAATGCTGAAGCAGCAGGAACTGGTTCAGAGGATGAGAGCAGTGGTGAGGACTCCTTGGCTCTGTTCTTTCCTCTGATACCTGCATCATTAGAAAAGCTCTTCATTTTTACATTCTTATAAAATAAGTAACACCTGTCTTGCAAGAGCATTAATTCAATGAACCTTTTAAGACTTTTCAGAGCTTTTCAAAGAATGTATTATGGGGGTCTGTTACACCCATCAAAGTTCTTCTGCTGAGGCCACCTTCACAGTCTCCAGCACTCAAATGTAATTAAAAAGTCTTGTGTGGTTTCTTAATTAAAAGTTTTAAGTAATACTCATAGTATGCTAATCAGTATAAAAGTACAAAAGAAAAAATTACTCATGACTTGAGAAAGTCCCTTGCTAAAAATGATAATCACAGCAATTTGAGGGATTAGAAAAACTAAACAAGAGATATCTTAGGCCAGGGTGACAGCTGAACATGTCTCCATCCCAGAGTGGCTAAAATATACTAGCTAGAGGTAGATTAGACTATTTCCTTTTCAGTTGCCTTGCAGTTTAAGTACCATTAGTTGGATAAATCTACAAGATTAGTTTTGGCATAGTTGAGTATTTCAAAAGTGAGGTAAAGATGCTGAGAGGAGTAGCCTGTCATGAATAATGCACTACCATTACAGAGACATATTTACCAATACAGACACTTCACTGTTCACTTTCAAAGCTCATGCAATTGACAATCTGGATGAACTGTTGAGGGATACATGCAATGTAATAGATTATTCTGTCTTGCCTCATATAAATGGCCTACTGTGCCCTAGAAAAACACCTGGGGATTAGGAAAGTTTTCATGGCCTTGAATGGGTTTTCATGGTATTGAAGCTCAAAAGGAGACTTGTAGCAAATCAGGCTGCCTTCCTCCTTTGCCAGAGCATAAAGACGTTGTAATATAACTGTCAGAAGTTCATTACTATAGTAAAAAATAATTTTGCAACATAGAAATGACGTAAGTCTTTAAAGCAATAGTGAGGGAGAGGGGAGTTGGTTGGTTTTCTGTAACTAATCATGACTTCATCATCCTAAAATTAGTATTAGGTGGTGTATGTGATTGAATCTCAAATCTGGCTCCCAACAGACACCTGATAGAATGATGGATGCAGGAGTGGCACCACACGATGCTTCAGGAGGAACCGTCCACACCACTCCCATGTCTGACAGCTGGCTAGTTTGATTTTAAATTACAATTTGAACTGAAATCAACTCTGTTGACAGTCATTAACTGACTACCATCAAAGTGCCATTAATTCTGTTGTAGTCAGCAAATGCTTTGTAATGATCTAAAACTAATGCGACTCCCCCCCTATAAAATCCCCATAGTATCAAAGGTTTGCTTTGTACACTGTTTGGGCTTTCTAAAGCTTAAAATCACTGCCAGTGCACCTGCTTTCTAGAAGATCATTAGGTAAAAATCCCAATGAAGCCCAATCAACCTGGCTTTAGTTACCTTACCGTCTGCTCTAGAAGAAAATTAATGTTATTAGATGTGTCTTTCTCTGAAAATTGCTGGTGTTTGGTTACAGTGCCAGCTGTCCGGGAGGTGTGTGGTTTGCTGGACGCTGACCTAGCTGGTTGCCTGGGCAGAGTCTGGTCCTGGCCTCGGCACGGGCACTGCTGGGACCCCACACCAGCTGCTCTGCCAGCATCAGGGTGCCCTGAGCCCCCACGGTACACCAGACCTCAGCCTTGTCAGCATGGCCTCCCCCAAACCCCAGCTCTCTGCAACGCTCACCCAGGTCACTGTGAAAAAGCAACTGCAGGTCTGAACCCAGGTGTAAAGAGTTAGGAAGAAAAACGATAGAAAGAGTGAAAAAACTCCTGCAGAGTCACACGAATGGAGACAAATGAAATCCAATTAATGCTGCTGCTTCTTCTTCTATTTTGATGTCCTGTGGAAAATAAATTAGCATAGCAAATCCTGCTTTATCTCTGAACAAAATCTCTGATCCTTAGTCTGAAATCTGCTCTTTCCTCCTGGAATAAAAAGGCAAACCCAAGAGCTTGTCAGCTTCAGAGGAGAGATCTGTCCCACGCCAGTGGTTTCCAGGGCCTGGCCTTTGCTGCCCACCCACAGCGACAACTCTGCCGCACAGCCTCTGCTCAGCAGCTGCCTCCCCGGTGCTCCCCTTCATCACTAATGCAGCATGCCAGGACTTCTGGTTTGTCTTAGCCCTCTGGGCAAGGCCATTAAAAACACTTTTTGAATATAGCTTCCTAAAATATCTAAAGGACAATGTACAGTAGAGGTAAAGCACTGAATCACATTATAGTCAAAGAGTGGTGCAAATTAAAGTGAGGTGCTTAACTAGTATTTGGCACAAAAAATCATCAGAAACCCTACAAACACCAAAATCACTTAAAAGAAACCTTCAGGTGGGCAGCAGGAATTGTAGAGGCATGGGTGTCATTCACCTTACTAAGACTGAAGCAGTTGAAAACCCTCAGTGTGTGCTGAAGATGAATCCCTTAGCACCCTTCCTCACCGGTAAGTACTAATAGATGAAATAGTAGCAACACCAGTGCAATTCATCTGGGATGAAAATCCTACGCAATTAAACTTTCACACAGTGAAAACACTATCTCCCCAAAGTTCTGCATTTTGGATTTCAAAATATGCTCCTCTTGAAACATGTGCCTGAGCTCCCTAGTGTATTTTGGTAGTCAATATCAGTCATAAATAAAGATAAAGCAGAGTCTAGAACAGACAAATACAATGAGAAATGAAACAGAAATCTCCTGCTCAAAGAATCTCTGCTTCGTAATTCTCCACTGATGTTCCCTCTAGTCCTAGGGCTGGGAAAAGGATTATCTTTAAAGGTCTTTTGAACCCAAACCATTCTGTGATTTATTGGAATGTATTTACTTACTAGGAAATGTCCACACTGCTTTGTCCAACAGTGCAGCGCATGCCTTTGGTACCCTTATACTTTACCAAAAGCCAGTGATGCTATTTCTTAAAAATAATAATGAAATAAAATTATATCCTTACAGGATAGATATTTTAGGAGATATTGTTTGGAGTTCCCCATCTCAGAAAGTTCAAGGCCACTTGCACAACCTCTGCCAGCTCCTCCAGCAAGCCAAATCCTGTACTTAACATTTGTAAGAGTTTAAAGATGCTCAGAGACAGACACATACCTTCCCTGTGTCCCTGCACCCACCCATCCACTTGCCCACTTAGACCAAAGCATTCTGCTGTAATATAAAAATGGATAGACCTAATCTCATATACTCCAGAAGCAATTTCAGTACTATCGAATCATTTAACCTCAAAAGGAAAACAACAGACTTCAGGCCAGGTAGGCATCTCCTGTGGCTAAATCTGTCCATGTTTCTACTTGTCCATAAGAAGTCAGCCCCCACATTTTCAACTTGTTATCTTCAGAGAGGAGAGAAAGCTGCTCTTGCTTACCACAGGGGAGGAAGTGACATCTGTGAAAAATGAATTTACTTATCAGTCTTCAAACTACAGGCAGTATGTATGCGAGCGTGTACACTGGAGGGAAAAACAGCACATTTCCAAAACTCACTTGTGTTTCATTTTTACAGAATTACACTTCTCACCTTATAAAACAGAAAGATCTTTTAATAGAAGGGGAAATATTTAACCTTCTCAAAGTCAACACTTAGTCTTTTATCTGTGATTGCTCCTGTGATATGAAACAAATCACAGGGAAAAAAAAATCAAGGAGAATAATGGATTGAGGGGGGTGGTGGTGGTGGTGGTGTTTTTTTCTGCAAGACTTTCACATCTAGTCTGAATCTCTTTCATTTCTATTCAGTTCTTGTGCAGGACACTAGGATTATATGTATCAACTTAATTCAGTGATAAGAAAATCCTTACTATAAATCCTACCGTGTGGGACAAATCTGTCAAGATCTTGATTATCAAAACAAATGAACAGACAGTAAAATGTGACATATGTAGCATACACTTTACATGATAAATTAGGCCTCGCACAACTGACAGACATACTGTAAGGGGATGTTAAGGTTGCTATGGCAAACAATGCCTTTCCTCCTCCAGCTCCTGAATCACAAGTTTTCTGAAAGAGTCATTGACTTCCAGGAAAAGACAACAAATTTTCTATGGATAAACACTACCTGTGTGTAACAAGATATATTTCTCTGTCCCACTGTGGTTTTCTTCAAAAGTTACTGCCTTCAAGAGTGACCTCACCATGTCACTGGAGTGACTAGCCAGAAGCTGTAAGGTTGTTCTCTTCCCCTTCAGCAGATGCATTACGGATTTACTGTAATGCTTCAGGGATCCAAATAGTGATGGTCAAATAAATTGCAAAACTGACTTTATCATGCAGTGAGCAACACCATTGTCAACTCAGGGAAAGCAAGAGATAGCCCTGTCTCAAGCTAGAAATGTGAACTAAAAATTCAGGTATTTTAGCTACCCAAAAGTTTGGATGCTACGCATTTGTTAGAACTGGGTTATCATGTAAGAATAGAGTTTTTTTAAAAAAATATTCTCATTTTTGGTTGGAATAAAAACTGTGAGAAAAAACCCCATGATTTCAGTGTACTTCTCATCCAAAATGGTGTTTGGAAATTCTAAGGCAGAAAATCAGTGATACATTTAAAGAAAAGGAGCAAACCCTAGTGAGAATTTAGTAAAGCATCCTTAACAGCTATTTCTGTCAACAAGACATAAGCATGCACCCAAGAGCTCTCCTGCACAAAGACCAAAACACTAGAGGGAGTAAAAGGTGTGGGTACATTCCTGACACAAGGTATTCAGAACCTAAATCAGGATGGGCTCATCCTTGCTGCAAAAAATACATGAGTCTTATACGGTAATCCTGACACTGATTACTCCTCCTGAAAATCTGTCAGAAATTTAAATTAAATTAGCTTCTCCTGGCTTTCATAGCAAAACTCATAAACACAGCTGTGTTCTTGTTGACCTCAAAGGGGGCACTAGTTGACCACAAACTCTCTTTTAGATGTTAAATTCTCTGATTACAGAGTGTCTTCTTTCTTGTAAGTTATGAGAGATATGTAAATTGATCACCAGGTTACACAGTGCTATGACCACATCAAAATCACCATGTGAAATGTTCATGTTTCCATACATATAGGAAGGACTGCAGAAGGCACTTCTGTCATCTTTCTACATCGTGCTGTAGTTCATCATAAAAACACTTCAAAAAAGGTTACAATGCAACTGATAAAATTAATCACTGAGGTGTTTTTCTATCCTAATGACAAGTTCAGTGACAAAATAAGGATGAGAAGCAAAGATCTGGAAAAAATGTCACCCTAACCTAGTTTATCTAAACTCTCTCTGTACTATCGATGGAGACCAATTTATATTAAGGTCTATTTTCTTTTTAAAAATACTTCTTATTCCTTCAGGCATAAGGAAAAGAGAAAACAATTCTGAGCAAGTAAACCAGATTATTTTAAAATCATTAACTGGTACAAAAAAATCTACACATCAGTAAACTACATAAAAACAGAAGTCAAGTTTCATGCAGAATTTTTCATATACAGATACCACAGAATCATCTGGGTTGGAAAAGACCTGGAAGATCATCTAGTCCAACCATTAATCTAACACTGACAGTTCTCTACTTCACCATATCCATAAGCGCTATGTCAACCCAACTCTTAAAACACCTCTAGGGATGGGGACTCCACCACCTCCCTGGGCAGCCCATTCCAACACCTAACAACCTGTTCTGTAAAGAAATACTTACTAATATCTAGTCTAAACCTTCCCTGGCACAACTTGAGGTCATTCCCTCTTCTCCTATCGCTTGTTACTTGGTTAAAGAGACTCATCCCCAGCTCTCTGCAACCTCCTTTCAGGTAGTTGTAGAGGGCAATGAGGTCTCCCCTCATCCTCCTCCAGACTAAACAACCCCAGTTCCCTCAGCCGCTCCTCATACGACATGTGCTCCAGACCCTTCACCAGCTTCGTTGCCCTTCTTTGGACATGCTCAAGTAATTCAATGTCCTTTTTGTAGTGAGGGGCCCAAAACTGAACACAGTACTCGAGGTGCGGCCTCACCAGGGCCGAGTACAGGGGTAAGATCACTTCCCTGTCCCTGCTGGCCACGCTATTTCTGATACAAGCCAGGATGCCATTGGCCTTCATGGCTACCTGGGCACACTGCTGACTCCTGTGCAGATGGCTGTCAATCAACACCCCCAGGTCCCTCTCTGACTGGCAACTCTCCAGCCACTCCTCCCCAAGCCTGTAGCGCTGCTGGGGGTTGTTGTGGCCGAGGTGCAGCACCCGGCATTTGGCCTTATTGAAACTCACACAGTTGACCTTAGGCCATTGCTCCAGCCTGTCCAGATCTCTCTGCAGAGCCTCCCTACCCTCGAGCAGATCAACACTCCCACCCAACTTGGTGTCGTCTGCAAACTTACTGAGGGTGCACTCGATCCCCTTGTTGAGATCATCAATAAAGATGTTAAACAGGAGTGGCCCCAAAACCGAGCCCTGGGGGACACCACTCGTGACCGGCTGCCCACTGGATTTAACTCCATTCACCACAACTCTTTGGGCCTGGCCATCCAGCCAGTTTTTTACCCAGTGAAGCGTGTGCCCATCCAAGCCTTGAGCAGCCAGTTTTGCCAGGAGAATGCTGTGGGAAACAGTGTCAAAGGCCTTACTGAAGTCAAGGTAGACAACATCCACAGCCTTTCCCTCATCCAATAAGCAGGTCGCCCTGTTGTAGAAGGAGATCACGTTTATCAAGCAGGCCCAGCATTTCATAAACCCATGCTGACTGGGCCTGATCATCTGGTTGTCCCACACGTGTTTTGTGATGATACTCAGGATGAGCTGCTCCATCAGCTTCCCAGGCACCGAAATCAAGCTGACAGGCCTGTAATTTCCCGGGTCATCCTTCTGACCCTTCTTATATATGGGTGTCACATTGGCCAATTTCTAATCTGTCAGGACCTCGCCCGTCAGCCAGGACTGCTGGTAAATGATGGAAAGCGGCTTGGTGAGCACCCCAGCCAGCTCCTTCAGCACCCTCGGGTGTATCCTGTCCGGTCCCATAGACTTGTGTATGTCTATGTGATGCAGTAGGTCACTGACTATCTCCTCCTGGAGTGCGCGGGGTTCGTTCTCCCAGTCTCTGTCTTCTCGCTGAAGAGGCTGGATTCCCTCAGTACAACTAGTCTTGTTATTAAAGACTGAGGCAAAGAAGGCATTAAGCACCTCAGCCTTTTCCTTACCGCTCGTTGCCATGTTTCCTCCTGCATCTAGCAGGGGATGGAGGGTCTCCCTGGTCTTTCTTTTGCTATTGACATACTTACAGAAACATTTCTTGTTATCCTTGACTGCTGAAGCCAGATTAATTTCCAGCTGGGCTTTAGACCTCCTGATTTCTGTCCTGCATAGTCTCACAGCATCTTTGTAACCATTGTGAGTCGCTAGCCCCTTCTTCCAAAGGCCATAAACTCTCCTTTTCTCCCTGAGTTGCAGCCAAAGCTCCCTGTTCAGCCAGGGGGTCTTCTCTGTCACTGGCTTCTCTTACAGCACCTGGGGACAGCCTGCTCCTGTGCCATTAAGACTTCCTTCTGAAAGATCATTCAGCCTTCCTGGACCCCTATACCCTTCACTATCTCACAAAGTCAGGTAATGTTATCACCATTTTACAAATGTGTGAATAACACAGAAATCTAGCAACACATAATATTGAAATATGACAAATAATTCTCAAAATTCAGTACCAGCATAGAAAGCACCAAGAATCTCCATGGTGAGGGAGCTCCCCAGTACCATGCAGATGATGGCAGAGCAGTAACACACCAGAGGACAGCACCTAACGAATTTCAGTAATTGTTTGGGATAACAAAAACATTTTGAGATCTTAGTATACCTTGAAACAAAAATAGTATAACATTAAATCCAATTTTAAACAAAAAACTCTTTGAAGGTAGCTCTTACAACTAACTGCAGAGAACACACGTAATAAAATTCGCACTAGCTTCCAGCCAGCAACACAAACCTATGCAGTTTTCTCTCAATTTCTCCTCTCCATCCTTTACTGTATGGTGAGATTTTACTTTTGCATATCCCGCTCTGTATTTTCTTGTTTCCTATGACCAGCTTAAATTCTGTGCCCTTCCACAGCTGCATTTATTTCCCCATTCGTCCATGACTCCGAAGAGACCCTGCTGCTGTGCACTGCCTTTGTCCACTACATCCTGCTCCTTCCCAGCTCGTCTCTATTTAAAAATTTCCCCAGTGTTCTCCCTACTGTGCATCCTCCCAAAAGCTGAACTCTAAGATAACCCCTCTCGCTGGGCAGAAGGTCATGGAGGAGACGTCCTCAGATTGTGCCCAGTCGCTGGCAGACAGGAGAGCCTGCCAAAGCCTCTGAAGCACGCTGGGCTCAGTCGCACTCGCTGAGGCTGCTCCCCAGGACAGTCCCAGCTCAGGTGTTAAAGCAAGCAACAGCTGCATGCCTGCTTTCCTGCACACAGCAAAATAAACCAGGATGCCTGGGTCACAGGTTTAATTGATTTTTTTTGTCTTTCACCCTGCTTCAGAAGTCAGTCTGATCAATGCTATTTCACACTCTCCAGTGTGAGCTTTACTGATCTAACCCCTGACTAAAAATAGATCCATCAAAGCAGCACCAGGGGAGGCAATATTTATCCCCTGCAACACACAGGGAATGTCACGTTACAACTTCCTCCTGGCTTTCTTCTTCTATTAGGAGAGGTTGGGATGGAGGAGAGGGAAGGAGGACTCGCACGGCTGAAGTGAGCACCAGCACTGGAAACTGATGTTGTGTATTTATCTACTCACATTAAGTATGGAAGAGGCAGTCACAGTTCGTGCTCCCTCGGCGCTCTTGCAAATTCTCATCCTTTCCATCTTCCAGGGGGTGACAGAAAATAGCAGTTACTGACAAATGCTGGGGGAAAGCACAAGACCTAACCAATAAATAATAAATGCATCCATATCTCTACAATTCCTTCCCTGAAGTCCACACAAAGTAAATATGAGAATCCCCACAGGAAGTCATGGAAGCTGCCAATTCCATTCATAAAGGTGAATAAATGAACTGCTTCCCTGCATTCCTTTAATAATCTGAATAAAAGTTGCCAACTAATAACACAACAGAACCTATTCATTTACCCACACAAGACAGCCTTTCCCTTGCCGAATGCTGCAGTGTGAAGGGAGGTAACTGGAGAGGCCCCATGGCCTCAGCCTTGTTCCTGCAGCACACACACAGGAGGTACCTAGTAGCTGTGCACACGAAGAAATAAGGCTTTGTCATTTTGTCACACAGCTGAGAAGATTACTTCCTATACAAAACTGACAGCTACAAGGATTGCTACATGGACGTGGTGTGAAAAGTTATTTGTGCCACTTCAAGCACCTACTTGTTTCCTCTCCAGCCATCTGCTCTTATTCCTTCTTAGTTTGTTATCTTGATGCATTTTTCTTGAGGACATTGTCTCATTTTTCTTCAATGGTGGGTCTATTAAACCAGTTCTGTTAAATGAATCAGTTTATCTTAAACACACCTTAAACACGGTTTATCTTAAACATGTTTTTAGTAGATGTCTTCAAACCAGATAATTTTGACAGAACTGTTAGAGAGCAATTACAAAGATCCAGCTGGATGGTGGCCCCTCACATAAAAGCTTTGGCAAGTAACTGGGGGCCAGCTTCTGAACTTATATCAGCTATAGGCAGAACAGTTCACCTTACCATGCCCAAAATTACAGGTGTGGATCTTACTTTTTTTCTAGACATTATAGCAAGTCAGCTCACAGTAAATAAACATGCAGTTGGCATATCAAGCTTTGTTAGGGCCCCAAGTGAGCCCCTTCTCCAGGGATTGTGGCCCCACCTCAAGTACTGTGTGCAGTTTTTGGTTCTTAAATATAAGAAGGACATCAAACTGTTAGAGTGTGCCCAGAGGAGGGCAACAAAGATGGTGAAAGGTCTCGAGGGCAAGACTTATGAGGAGCAGCTGAGGTCACTTGGTTTGTTTCAGCCTGGAGAAGATAAGGCTGAGGGGTGACTTCATCAATGGTCTACAACTTCCTCAAGGGGAGCAGCGGAGGGAAAGGTGCTGATCTCTCCCTGGCGACCAGCAATAGGACACGAGGAAACAGAATCACACTGTGTCAGGGGAAGTTCCGATTGGCATTAGGAAAAGGTTCTTCACTGAGAGGGTGGTCGGTCACTGGAACAGGCTCCCCAGGGAAGTGGTCACGGCACAAAGCCTGTTGGAGTTCAAGGAGCATCTAGGCGATGCTTTTAGTCATATGGTTTAGTTTTAGGTAGTCCTGCGAGGAGCAGGGAGTTGGACTCGATGATCCTTATGGAGCCCTTCCAACTACAGATATTCTATGATTCTACGGCTAACCCCTTTGGTGCCTTCTCCAAATTGTCCAGATTGTTTTTCCATATGGAAGCAAAAAATCCCCCTGAAAAGGCGAGCCACATCACAGCTTGACTATTGTCAATCCTGCCTGCTGTTTGAATATTTCCATTTTGAATAGTTTTGCTGAGATAATGTATTTTTAATCACTTCCCATTCAAGGTGCACACCTTCACCACCAGAGACTCAGACATTAAAAGCTCATCTGTCACCCTCTCCTATCATTGACCCTGCTCCAACAGCCCTTTCTTAACATGTCCAACTTAATTCTTCCACTTGCACCTCTCCACTGCTATTTATGAAGCTCTATAATTTGGGCATAACTATTCTATTTCTTCTATGTCAAACTTCTCCTGGGATCTCATTCATACATCTCCTTAAATTTATTTCCTTCAGCGAGTCCCTTCTTCATCAGGTCCCTCACAATGAAATCTCAATGACTCCTCTGCCTGAACTGAGTTCTGGGTTTCTCCAAAGTTGGGCTGTGACATCTTCCAGTACCCTCCTGAACCTCTCTTCCTCTCTAAACACACTATGCCGGAGAACATCAAAAGAACAGGTTTCTTCTTCTGCTTTCAAACAGATCTATTCCAGGAAAGTATTTTTCAAACCTAACATAATACAGGAATCCAAGTCACTCTAAACTTAAACTGCAAATGGACAAGTGAAATACACCCTGCTATACACCCTGCTTCTGAGACTTAACTAACACAACTCAGAGCCAGGAATTAGGACCTGCAAATATTTCTACTGATCTGAACAACTGAAAACATTTTAAACAGAAAGCACATACTAAGCCTGTAATTGGATGTGCTGTAATCATACAAGTTTTCAAAAGCTGCAGAAGCAAATGCTTACCTCAAGAAACCACAGCAGGGCATCAAATAATGAAGAGCTTGAAGTCACCACCCTGGAAGCTCTCAGTTTGACCGCTGGGTACAAAACAAGAAGGACCACAATGCCTTCTCATTTCCCATGTTAATACCTAAGGTATCACTTCACATGACTACTGGACTACATTTGCAGGGTGAACCATGGATTTCCCTTCAAAAACATGTTCTCTTTGCAGAAAACTGTGAAAACTGACCTGAATATTCACCACATTCCCCAGCACAAACAAGTTTCCAAAGTTTCGTCCTGTGGCCCTGCATACATCTGCCCTGCACTGCCTGCTAATTGGACCTAAAACGTGCTGAACAGTCAGTTGGAAAAGAGCCACCTTATCTTTGTGCTCCAAAAGAATTTTTAAAAGGAGAAAGAAACTCCTGTTGTGAATTATGGGAATGAGCATATTTCAAATACTGCTAATATAGTGATAAGAATTACCTTTTCTTCATGTCTGTAATACCCCAATCAGCAAGAACTCCTCCTCTCTCTCCAAGTCTCAATTTAACATGTTTTTTATTTACAGTGCTTTTTATTTATTTTATTTGCTATCCAGAGATATATATTAGCACATTTTTTCAAAACAGATAAACATTGCCAAAGTAATTACTAAACACATCTTTCACTGCATACCCAACCAGGGGCTCAGTTCTGAAAACTTGTGCTATTAATAAATGACAAACTGCAGTAAACTAATTGTATGTAAAGTCAACGGGTGCATGTTTAAGAATTTTAATTAGTGTTCCTTGATTGCTTTATATTCAATATGTAACATGCAGGTAACAGAGCCTTTATGATGATAAGCAGTTTAACTGGAAAGTCAAGATAAGAAAAAAATGTCTTTAAGTTACTGAATTTGTTCATGCTGGCCATGTGGTAACTTGAGCACATAGTCTCCCTCAGTTTTTTAAAATATGAAATGCTAATTCTACCTAAACCTTTGTTTCCTCACACTATAAAAACTTCTTTATATGCCACTTGCTTCTCTCTCTTATATGTCTCAACACCACAGTTTAATTAGATCATGAACCTCAACCTGTCTTTAATCTTTGAGGGGGTCCATGCAAGTGAGAGGTGCCCCATGTTCCGTGACCAGAGTGAATATCCGAATATCCCATGAGCCAAGACAAGTCTGGGCTGCGCGCTGGCAGCAGTGTGCTTACCCTTTCAGCAAACTGTCTCGGAGGATGGCCATTGATTTCCTAGTTATTATGAACACGAAATTATTGAATGACAGATGATAGAGTGTTAGGTCCTACAAGTATTTTCCCAAATGGGTTATCTAGCTGGTGTTGCCATAGCAACAAGGCTGTTTGACAGCGCTTATGACAAAGAAGTCTTTGCTCAGAATTCAGCTACAAAACAGCTTCTTGCTTCCTACCTTATCCTCCCTGGTCCTATCCAGCATCTCAGTGCCTCCCTGGCCCACACCTCCAGCTGCCTGCTCCAACACCAACCAAGGTATGCCACTGCTGACAGTCATCACCCTCCAGGAGAGCATCCTGCCCGTGGAGGGGCATGAGGCTTTTGCCAAGATAATGTTGATCCCCATAAGATAAAGTAATAGGTCTGACAGTGCTGAATCCATGGGGAACACAAGTTCTGCATCAGGACACACAACTGAAAGCCTAGGAGCAACCACGCTCACAAATCAGCCATCACCTTGCACAGCTAGAGGTTAAATAATTTCTTGCCAACATGTCACTTCTGTTGCAGGGATACAGTGAACTTCTCCTTTATGTCTTTTTTTTTTTTTTTTTTTTAAATTGCAATAAATTAGTGTTTGGTACAGAATGGTTTCTTTATTCATGGGTAGCTTCACAGCCCCAAGCATGGTTACACTCACTCCCCCTTTCCCCAGAGTAGCACACATGCCCCAGCATCATGACATCCTCCTTTCCATGGAGAAATTCACAAACAATGCTCTCTAAGGAGCACAGAACCACAACTCCACATCAAACCAACACAGCAAGGATGTTGCAAGGGCTTAGATCAAACAAAAAGCAAAGCACAGAAAAGAGTTACACCTCTGGAATACCTACTTAGGCTTTTCTTTGAATTATAGTCCTTCTTCACCTTCAAGTCATGACTCTTGTTTTTTTTGTACGTCCTTTTTCTACTAGCAGGACACAGCCTGAATAACCTAAAATAAAACTTGGCTACCCACCTTCTCCAAGTGCCATCACTTTTGCTCACCTTTTCTAATCATTCTAGAAAACACCTCTCTTCCAAGATTCTGACTCCAAACGAAAGCTGCCTCAATCAAAAATAATTATATGTGAATCCAAAGTTTTGGGCAATAATAGGTTATTTCAGTTAAACTGACTCAGCCACATTTTAATTCACTGGTCAATTTTCCAGAAAGATAATGACAGGAGAGGGAATTAGTGAAGGACAGGCCGAGAAGCTCTGGCTGGTTGCAGCGAGGTACCACAGAGGTGCAGCCAGGAAGGCTCATGTGCTTGAGTTTTGCTGCCCAGGTTGTTAACTGCTCTTCACTGTGCAGTTACCACATTTTTTTCACCCTGTGCAGGCTACAATGAATTTTGCTGTACTTTGTTCCCCTGACGAGTGGAGATGAGCAGCATCTCGGCTGCCATCGTTTGAGTTGCGATATGTGGGTGGGAAAAGGGTTATGAAATGTAACTGTATTTTCAACAGGCATCAATTTATCATGGATGAAAGTGGAAAAGTACACCTGGCAAAGCTCAAGAAGGCTCCATTGTGAAAATATAAGTTAAAAATGTGCCCAAGTATTTCCTGACATCTTTACCAAGTGAGAGACCTTTCTTCCAATCTCCAATAAAATCTTTTCCAAAAGGTGTGTTTTATATCAAGATGGAAAAGCACACCAAATAAAACCTTTTAAAGCACACAGCATTAATGGGGTCAAGTAATAACCAGATCCACAGGAGAAATTGCAGACTAGGAATGGAGTGAGAAAATTGAGATAAGTTTCTGTGATGAAGCTTAAATGCTCCATTTGTGCCAAATATCTTGTTTCTGGCCAGAAATATTTTAGGTCTTAAAATATTTTTAAGTTCATTAAAAAAAATATTCCTGGTACAGCCACATCTGCTCATAACAGCACTTTTATAGTACAGCTTCAATTAGAGTTGGCTCTTGATGAGCCTCATCTAGGCTGTGCTGCACGAAGCAATAAACAAGGCACTGGAAGCACATGGAGAACTGCAGCTTCACGCCGCCACCAGCCCCCACTGTCATATTTCCTCTCCTCTCATCCCCTCCTTCTAGCATAAGCAAAGCTGTAAATGTTTTAGGGCTGTATGATGGTCCCTGAGAAAAACAGGGAGCATATGTAGTGTATTTTCACATGCAAAAAAAAAATGGAGATCCTAATTTCTAAAGTGTGCCTTCTGTCCAAAGTATACCCTTGACACTAACTCGGCTGTGATGCAAATCACTTTACACAGATTACTCAGCCATAGATGATAGCAAGGTACCATCAGAAGGGTATTAGTCAACAATTTCTCATGAAGTCCAATTACATGTTTTCTGTATAATTCCCTGACTACTCACTAAAATTTTGCTGATATTAGCCTATCCAAAAAGCATTTCAGGGACCAGGAGCATAGATAATATCCATTACAAAACCATCCTGTGGTTTCTGTCAAATCTAAGTTAAATGCACAACAGGGACTGGAAAGCTGCTACAAAACTGCAGATTCAGGATATATACAAAACAAAGACACTATTTCAATACACTTTTCTTTTTAAATGGAGAGACATTCAAATATGTGAAGGCCGAGCTGAAAAGAACGTACATAATGGCATAATACCCCACCACCTCTGAGCACCACTGTGACATAACTGTGAGGACCTGCCTGGCCCATAGACATAATTAGTGTCATCTCGTTTCTCTCAAATTTCTCACGCAAATACAAAATCAGTATCAAATACATGGAATTTTTAATTGGAAGAAAAGGTGGCAAGTTTTTTGGCAAAATCATCTCTCCTCCCAACCAGATTTTCGAAACGTGTCCCTTCTGAAGACATTTAAATGTCTAGATGGTTCAAGGCACAGGTAATGGCTACAAAACCCTTCACCTGCAGGTCACAGGATTGAATTCAACCCCAGTTGGTACTGACCAAACGTTATTACGATGAGGCAGCTGTTCAATGGTCTATCTGAAACAAGCTGGTAGTTTCATTCCAGTTCCTACTGGGCAGGTGTTTGCATCATTAAAATCACACCACTTCATTCAATAACCTTGTTGGCAGTGTCAGCAAAGAGACCAAGGACAGAGCAGATGTGGGGACTGAGTATATTCTCCTGAATGAGAATCAGAAGAGCTTTTGCTACTTTAGGATTGATGTACAGTGATGAGTAAGAGAGAAATATGAGCTATCACTGACTTCACTGAACTTGATCTAGACACAGGAGTTCCCCACCTTATCATAAGCCTTTCAGCCACTTATTTCTTAAAGATTTCAATTCTTCTTAAGAATTTCTTATTTCATATGAATTCTCATATCATGAAAAAATCTGAAAGACTTCAAGGTCGAAGCAAGACCCTATAAAGAACTGAAATACCAATATTTTGGCGGAGAGGACATTTGTTTTGGTTTTCATACTGTCTTTATACACTGCTTGCCAAAAGAAAGGACTCAAACTGTGGTTAAAGAAAAAAAAATTGGAAAAGAGCAAATACTGTGAAGCCTTGGTATAAGCATATTTCTTATTTGTGGAATCTCCAGGGAAACAGTCATTGCTTTATTGATTTATGTTACAAAAACTGTCTAAGAGAGCACAGCACTGAAACAAAACTTAATGTAATGAATCGACCTAACTACTAGCTTTAACCATAGTTAGTGCAAGCACCTCACAGTCAGTGTCCCAGAAAGCAGGGGATCAGCTCCAGTATTTTTAACTACAATTAAACAGAACTGTGTCAAGCTGCTCATCAGGGTATCCTGATGGAAAACCCTTCCAAATATTTATAGATTCTGTGACATTTGCCCTTTGGGTTCATGTAGCAGGGAGTATGCTGCTTCTTTCTTGATGAGCACTTCTGGGTCCAGCCATTCATGGGCCAGGGGAAGCATGAAGGATGTTACTGGAGCTGGCTGGATACACACCAATTATGCCCACTTGCAAAGTTTTTAGGAGAAATGTTTTCAAGGATGTGAAAGAAATTAGTAATTTGATTATGCTCGGCCAAGTTAGTAAAGAAAAAATGTAGAGAACAGCTTTCAAAAGAGAGATTCAGTGTGTTTCTGAAGCTGTAAGTGGGAAAAAAATTACACTGCTATATTGGGAAAATGGGTGCTAAGGAATATCCTTTTGTCGTTTCACTGAAAGTTGCTTAAAGTGATCTTATTTGATGATGACACTGAAAAATGAATGAAGAAAGTGAAAGGCTACTTCCCTCAAACGCTTCCATTTTAAAATCCTGATTACAGTCTTAGTACAGTGCAATACTGTACAAACACACTTGTTTAAAGATAACACTAGTTAAGCTTGTTTTGCTATGGGCAATCCCAGCAAGCTTTAAAAACAAAAAGAATACATTCTCTCATCAGGAAGATTTTTCCTATAACACAAATAGCAAATTCAATCTGCTGTTAAAAAAATTACTCCATTCTAAAAGCAATTAAGAAGGACATTTTCCCCCCAGCTTGACTTGTCAATCCTATTAGACCAAATTCTAATTAAGGGTGGAAAAGTGGCTATTTTATCTGCCAAATGAAAATAATTTAGTGCAAGTTAATGAGAACTGGCTTATAACTGATTAGTCATTTTGATTCTGGCTTGTTACAGTGGTAGAAATTACCTTCAAAAGATACAGTAGGATCAGCAGTCATTTTCATGCATTTGATAAACAAACAGAACTTTCCTTTGTGACTAAATCAGGCATGAAAATATCTGAAAACAGGAACAAGATAGGTGCAACAGCTTACAGCTAGCTTGGAAAATACAAACTACTTTGAATAATAATAATATCTAAACTATTAAGACTTTGCAATCTTTACTCCATATCACAGTTGCAACAAGTAGACTCTAACAAAGACCAAACACCACTTCGAGAGAGGGGAGACCAATCTCAAATTTTTACTCACGTGGGCAGCTTTCCCTCACCATGCTACAGTGCTGCACAAGAGCTTGACATGAAGACTTTGAAAATCAAGTTTATACCTGTCATCAGGTACATTTTTTGAAACTAAGCTTATTACAATGTGCAATGACAAACACTGCACAAGAATAACAAATCCTACTAGTCCTTCACCAGCGGGTAAGGAGCCACTCAGATGGTTTAGAAGCCACACCAGGGCAGTTTGCATTCAGTGGGCCAGGACACAGGAGACCACACAGCAAAAATACCTTAAAATATGTCACCTACATCCGTTATATTTCTCACATTCTGGATGGCTACACAGTTCTGTAGGCATTTGTATTTCTCAGTAACCATTTAAAAGCATTCGATACTTTTGTAACAGCTGATATGTTCTACTGCTGTGGCACCCCACCCGGCCTTGACACCCATACAGAAATTGAGTGATGAATTTCATTTTCAACATTTTGTGTAAAGATAAAAATAACGTCAAACAGAATCCTAAAGCCAGACCATTGGATGCCTGAAAACTCATCTCATTTTCTCATATGGACGCAGGTACCCAAATGATTAACTGGCTTCAGAAAAATAAATTTAAAACAATGAAGTCAAGATTGAACTGGTCATCTACCTCAAGAAAGCAGATTTATGACCGATTTCACTCACATGAAGCAGATGGGTCTTTTCACATACTTGGCCCCCATTGCAACAAAACTATATAAAGTAGCTCTACTTTGACTGGAAAAGCCCCAAAGACAGCAGCATGGTTTATTGTGAACATCAACCACTAATGAGACATTACCTGGATGATATTCTTCACACTTAAATAATTTGATCTTGGTGTTGTGACTTTAAGTAAATGACCTCTAGAATCCAAAACTAAACCTGAAGAATAGAGGCATGAAAAAAGAAACTCCATTTGGATAGCAGAAAGCTAATCTTTGCAAGTTTAGACACTTAAAGGTTCAGAAACATACTCTAAGTTTCTTAAGTACCTCACCATTCCTCCTGAACTTTAAACATATTTCCCAGTGCCTAAATGACTTTGAAATCAGACCAGAACAATTAGTTGCTTAAAAAATACAACGCTAACTCAGTAAGCAACATTCCAATACTTCTTTAAACTGACAATTTATATTCTACCTGAAACAAATCAGTGTTCGTTCTTGTCCCCCTTTCTGCAATGATTTAAGGCAGCTGCTGTATTGATATTTATAATATTTAGACCTGACATTGAAAAACACACAGTCTGCACTTACTGACACACTGTGGCACATGTCACCTAATTTAAAGCAAGTCACATTGACAAAAGGAGTTTGTCGCTTTCTGCATTGTACATTTTTATATTCATCTACATTTCTCGTTTACGATGGAGCCTCAGTCATCAGTGAAAATTAATGAGGAGGTAAGAGAACCAGAAAAAATTCTGGATGTCTCCTGGAGCCTATTTACATGCAAGTTTCATAATGACTTAAAATATCTAGATCCTTACATAGGATTCCTTTAGGATTTGGGACTGTAGTTACATATAATGTTGTAACAAGCTTTTGTTGTTAGATATATGTCCACAACCACCACTATAAGATATTCATCATGTTAATCATATCCAGTTCACTGCAATCAGAGTGAGGAGCACAAGGCCACTGTGGCACTCCACTGTCCCCCAGCGCAGAGTGCTAAGCAGGGGAGTGACTCATGCCCTCCTACCTGTCAGAAACCTGCCACCCCATCTGCTCTAGTCCATTCACAGGCAAGAGAGAAATGAATTTTACCACCTCAGTCAGGACATTTCCTAAACACCAGCTTTCAATTTCAGTTGAGGAAACAGATATTTCTGGTTTAAAACTGCGCAGCAACTTCATTGCTCTTTAATTTTGCATAGTCCCCCTGAAGCACTTTGCTACTGAACAGCCTTTAATATGATTTGAAGCAGATACCACTCCAGGGCTTTCCCATCTTCATCACTTGTTTGTTTTGACCTTGACATTTATTCAATTAGAACTGATTTGCCAATCATGCACAACCATTCTTAAAGTCCATTTCCATACACCAGTGAATATGCCCATCCAGTTAGCAACGATCTCTCCACATGCCCAAAGTAAAAATGTATAAAACCAAGGAGCATATAAAATAGTCAAGGTCCCTGTCACAAGGCATCTGCTATTTTCTTTCCTATGATTGCTCTCAGTAAATGGAAATGAAGAGGAGCTATAAAACGTCTTTTGGCAAATAATCAGCTCCAACATGGCCTAACTCTGTCAGATTAATCAGTTCCTTGAAATTTGTTTCAGTGGAGGAATGTCTCAAGTTCGGGAAAGCAGGATTCATCCCCTGATTATCACGTCAGCTCCTCCTCAGCTGGAGAAGAGAGGAGAGCATACAGTCCCTATCGCATCTCTGTCACACGCTCAGCGCTGGGAGAGGAGGACTTGTTAAGATTGTCAAGTACCATTCACGAATTTATGCCTGTGGAGTTGTTACTCCTGGAAGAGAACCAAATAACTCATACTTTTTGAAAATTGCTTATGACAGCTTTTCAGTCTGCTTCAGGCTGGCTCTCAGTGATGATTTGTATTTTCATATACCCCTCATACATTAAGAAATTTACACCTGTCAGGTCCTGACAGAGTGTCTCCATCTTCAACCTTTTCGGGCAAAATTCTTTGCTTGCAGACATTATCCAAATAAGTTTCTATCAGAAGTCTGGGTGACATAACAGGTGGAGGTATAAGAAATATGCAGCAGACAAGCAGAGAATTTTAATGAGAGACACGGACTTCTGCACTAGCATAAAAGGGATGGAAATTACAATACTGATCCCTGACACTTTAAACTGCACATGAAGCCCATCAGTAATTGTTAGAAGACATAAATGCTGGTTACAAAACTTTCTCTACTACCCAGGTTGACATCAGAATTTTTATTTCTATTTAAGGAATCATGCTTGGGGTCAAACAAAGCAGCTCACTGAACAAGAGTCCTTGTCAACAAGCAGGAGGATGGTCATTCCTGCTGGTATGCTTGTTGACAGCAAAACAAATGTTTGTTCCCTCCAGCCGCAGTGGCTGGAAGAGAGGCTGCAGCGTGCAGGGGGACCCTTGGGCCCAGGAGTTCAGCCAAGCCCCGACCTGAAAGTCCTCCAGAAAGCTGACGCTGGGAAAAACACTTACTACTCATCTTAAAAAGATTATACTTTTGAGAATCTTTCAAAAAAATGAGCTTTGTGGCTCAGATTCAGTGCTACGTCAAGTCACACACAAGTATTTCAGTGAGAAGACAAGTTATCAGTGTTGCCAGCTCAGACAACACATGCTCGCCATGTGGCCAGCAGCATCCTGGCACAGCGGCTCCTTCGACAGGCTCACATGTATCCGCAAATCCTTCCCTTCCCCTCCCTCTTTCTCCAATCCCCAGAGGTTTCACTTTGTGCCTGTGCTACAGTTACTTCGTTTTCACAAGGGAGACCAAATTTACAGGAAGGCAGGGTGAGACATGTTGTTGGGAGGTCACATCATTGTTTATGTAAGAAAAGTAGTGCAGGATACCTGGACAGCACCATGCCTCCACACTGGGCATGCTGCATGTCAGAGGCTGACATAATTTGGGGCAGTAGCATGGGGAAGGGAAGCAAGCATCCCTCGGGGTTTGTTTCCAACCTCCTTTGAGTGCTGGCTGAATGAAGACCCAAGGCAGGATGACCAGAGAGGGCTCCCTGCTTCCCACGCCCTTTGGCAGCAGAGGGATGAAGAGGAGTTAGTGACATTGGCAGTTTTGTTATGCTCCATTCAGCAGCAGGCAAAAGATAGAGCACCCATGCTGTTCCCCTGTCGCTCCCGCACCACTCTCTCACTCTACTGCAAAAGGATTCAGTGGGTAAAAGAAAAGGAAGAAGATACTGCAGCTGGCAAGGACCGCGGGGCAGCACCATGCCTCTCCTGGCTTCCTCCCTAGGAGAGCAAACATTTGTGTTCTCCCTAACGCCGTAAGGCAAGTTATTCCACACCCGTCCCCGCCATAACTAACCACAGTAGCACTGCTGGGCAGTAATACCTAATTACCATTGCTTTTACAGTTTAATAAATGGTTGGATTACCAATGCTAAAAAGACACAATTTGTCAACTGTAAATTAATGTTATTCAAATTAACTTTGGACCATAAAGAGGGCTTTTAATGTCACTCATCCATTCAACATTTACTGCCCCTATTTTGTAACTAATGTGCAAACTGCTGAATTATTGGATTTCTTCAATCTTTTAAAATTCTTTATTACTCCGTACCTTCTGTTGTACTTTAATGATCTATCATGCCCAGCTCTTCCAAATAAAGGGCTCTGTTAAAAAGAAAGCCTTGTTAACCACTCAACAGATTAATTTTCCTGCTTGTGCAACTCTTACTGCAAGCCTCTCTTCTCCTTTTGATTGCAGAAGAAACCAAATCTCTGATATATATATTAGCTCTTGAACCATTTTCTTTTGCTTAGGCAAGATGTGCTAGTTTCCAGCAAGTTTTAAAGGTAAAGGTAGCTATAACATAAATGCACATGCTACTGGAGTTAGAGGAGGCACTCATATACTTATTTGAAAGTTTCTGAAAAGGTCACTTCAGTCCTAAAGGCAGTCAAACCAATCCCATTAATGGCACAGTCAGCTGCTGTTGGCATTATCTCTTCCAAAAGGCCACTTTTAGGTTCAGGCTACTGAATGCAGACTTCAGCTTTATTTCATCCAGAAATGCTTAACAAATTTAAACTTTTTTTTGTGTGCAAAGATTTCCCAAGTTAATTGCCACATTTAGATAGTCTTTTTATGAAAACACTGCTTTACCTAACTGGGACTGTATTTCACCCCATGCAAAAGGAAGAATTTCAGGTTTCATTTTTCTCTGAAAAACCCCATAGAAGAGCAGTTGTCTCCTAAAGACATCAGTTGCCAAGTACTGATGTAAGGGGTGATACATATCTGAATACACACCCAAACAAATATGAAATTATATCATCCTGTATCAAGTGACTGTTTGCAATTAATTTAATTAAAAATTAACAAACATTTGTAAGTGGAGACAGACTTTCTATTCAAAGATACATCAGTCTGTCAGCCCTGGCACAGCTGATGAACACCTGCTCTAATTCTATATACAGCATAAAGCCTAATCATTTTGTCATTCTTGCTTATCTAGGGGAGCGTCATTGCAGGATTTGAGGACATGCTGACATAAAGGCTGGAAGGAAGAGAAGGAAATCATTTGCCTGTCCTGTTTGTGCTGGGCCAGAAGGAGCTGGACCCACACATATCTTCTCCACTTCTGACACTGGTGTGAAAAAACTCTGGAAAGTATTTTTATATTGGCCTGAACACCATGCAATGAAAAAACTAGACAAAGGCAAAAAGACATGAAAACAAAATAAACCAAGCAATAGAAGAAGTGTAAGTATCGTAGAATTTATCCACTTTTTTTTAAAATGACATCTTTATTTGTATTGGGAAAAGGAATAAAACTCCCTGTTAATGTCATAAGTGGGCAGTACTACACCAGGGAAAATCCCAAACACCATGAAGACAAAAAAAACCCAAACCCACAAATATGCAAGGGAACAGAGTGCAATGAAAAATATGGGCAAAATACAGAATGAGAGTAAATGCAGCTATCATCAAATTAATTGTGGGTGAGAGAAAGAGCCAAATGAACAGAAGTGCGTGACATTCTTCTGACCCAGAAGTTAAAAATGAATTTTGAAAATGAAGTGGTGGTGAGAGCAGCTAATTGGGCACACTTGTTACACAGAAGTGCAAAAAGCCATGTTTGTCACTATTAGTCAATGACTGGTGCACATTCATGTCATAGCCACATTCACTTCTGTTTAATAAACAAGTATCTTTCTATTTCAAACACTGAAAACTTGCCTCTGATTTCTAAATACAGGAAATAAGCTTCCTTTCTCCTCCCAAAATATTAAAACCAAAACCCCTAGAACAGATACAGTGAAGTAGTTTGAGAGTGATCAGTTCACATACACAGACTGCAATGCAGTCTGTAAGCCATCAGGGTGAAAGGCAAGATATAAATATAGCTTCTGTTTTTTGACTCAATCTACACAGACTTAGATCAACCAAGAGACTTAAAGTAGCTTTTTGTTTGGCTAGATCATGGAGCAAGATTACGGCAAGATCATGGAGTGGATCCTCCTGGAAACTATGCTAGGGCACAGGAGGTGATTGTAACAGCCAACATACCTCCACTAAGGGCAAATCATTCCTGACAAATTTGGTGGCCTTCTACGATGGGATTACAGTGTTGGTGGATAAGGCAAGAGCAGCTCACGTCATCTAGATGGACTTCTCCAAAGCTTTGGACAATGTCCTCCACAACATCCTTGTCTCTAAATTGGAGAGATGTGGATTCACGGATGGACCACTTGTAAGCAAATGGCTGGATGGTCGCACTCAAAGAGTTGCAGTTAATGGCTTGATGCCCAAGTGAAAAGCAGTGATGAGTGGCATTCCTCAGCGGTCTCTACTGAGACCAGTGATGCTTGTCATCTTTGTTGGCAACATGGAGAGTGGGATCGAGCTCACCCTCAGCAAGTTGTCCAATGACACCAAGCTGTGTGGTGCGGTCAACACGCTGGAGAGAAGGGATGCCATCCACAGCGACCTTGACAGGCTTGAGAGGTGGGCCTGTACAAAGCTCATCAAGTTCAACAAGGCCAAGTGCAAGATCCTGCACTTGGGTTGAGGCAATCCCAAGCACAAATACAGGCTGGGCGATGAGTGGATAGAGAACAACCCTGCAGAGAAGGACTTGGGGGTATTACAGAATCACAGAATCATCTAGGTTGGAAAAGACCTGGAAGATCACCTAGTCCAACCATTAACCTAACACTGACAGTTCTCAACTTCACCATATCCATAAGCGCTATGTCAACCCAGCTCTTAAAGCACCTCCAGGAATGGGGACTCCACCACCTCCCGAAGCAGCCCATCTCAACACTTAACAACCCATTCTGTGAAGAAGTATTTCCTAATATCCAGTCTAAACCTTCTGTGGCACAACTTGAAGCCTTTCCTTCTTGTCCTATCGCTTGTTACTTGGTTAAAGAGACTTATCCCCAGTTCTCTGCAACCTCCTTTCAGGTAGCTGTAGAGGGCGACGAGGTCTCCCCTCAGCCTCCTCTTCTCCAAACTAAACAACCCCAGTTCCCTCAGCTGCTCCTCGTACGACATGTGCTCCAGACCCTTCACCAGCTTCGTTGCCCTTCTTTGGAAACGCTCGAGTAATTCAATGTCCTTTTTGTAGTGAGGGGCCCAAAACTGAACACAGTACTCGAGGTGCGGCCTCACCAGGGCCGAGTACAGGGGTAAGATCACTTCCCTGTCCCTGCTGGCCATGCTATTTCTGACACAAGCCAGGATGCCATTGGCCTTCATGGCTACCTGGGCACACTGCTGGCTCCTGTTCAGCCGGCTGTCAATCAACACCCCCAGGTCCCTCTCTGACTGGCAGCTCTCCAGCCACTGCTCCCCAAGCCTGTAGCGCTGCTGGGGGTTGTTGTGGCCGAGGTGCAGAACCTGGCATTTGGTCTTATTGAAATTCATCCAGTTGGCCTTAGCCCATCGCTCCAGCCTGTCCAGGTCTCTCTGCGGAGCCTCCCTACTCTCGAGCAGATCAACACTCCCACCCAACTTGGTGTCATCTGCAAACTTACTGAGGGTGCACTCGATCCCCTTGTTGAGATCATCAATAAAGATGTTAAACAGGAGTGGCCCCAAAACCGAGCCCTGGGGGACACCACTCATGACCGGCCACCAACCGGATTTAACTCCATTCACCACAACTCTTTGGGCCCGGCCATCCAGCCAGTTTTTTACCCAGCAAAGTGAATTAGTGGATGGAAAACTGACTATGAGCCAGCAACGTGTGCTTGCAGTCCAGAAAGCTAACTGTATCTTGGGCTGCATCAAGAAAACTGTGGCCAGCAGCTCGACAGAGGTGATTCTCCCCCTCTACTTTGCTCTTGTGAGACCCCACCTGGAGTACTGTGTCCAGCTCTGGGGCCCCAACATAAGACAGACATGGACCTGCTTGAGTGGGCCCAGAGGAAGGCCACGAAGATGATCAGGGGGCTGGAGCACCTCCCTTATAGGAACAGGCTGAAGGAGTTGGGGTTGTTCAGCCTGGAGAACAGAAGGCTCCAGGGAGACCTTATAGCAGCCTTCCAGTACTTAAAGGGGGCCTACAGGAAAGATGGGGAGGGACTCCTTAGCAGGGAGCATAGTAATAAGATGAGGGGTAATGGTTTTAAACTGAAAGAAGGTAGATTTAGATTAGATAGAAGGAAGAAATTTTTTATGGTGAGGGTGGTGAGACACTGGAACAGGTTGCCCAGAGAAATTGCGGATGCCCCGTCCCTAGAAGCGTTCAAGGCCAGGTTGGACGGGGCTTTGAGCAACCTGGTCTTGTGGAAGGTTTCCCTGCCCATGGCAGGCAGGTTAGAACTAGATGATCTTTAAGGTCCCTTCCAACCCAAACCATTCAATGATTCTGATTCTATGACTAAATCCTCATGCCCTCCATTCAAGTATATCCACTACTTGTTACTTATGCGCTCAACTACTTCATTACATCACGTCTGGAATGATACTGTTAAATCCACAAACATTAACAGTTTTTTCCTGTTACTTTTTTTTTTTTTTCCAATTTATATTTCATGGTCCTTCTTAAGCTTTTGGTAGCTTAAAAAAAATTAAGGCAGGCAGTTTAGCAGTATCTGATCATCTCTGTTATTATTCCTGCTGTTTCAATACAATTCATTCCATCAACCAATACATAGTAGCTGAAAATTATCTCAGCACAAAAAAGCCACTGCTAAAAGGGGAAATGAATAATAATTTATTTCAGCATAGTATCATTAATTGCCATAAACTAATTCAGAATGCTGGGGTTTGTTTTTTGGGTTTTTTTTAACCAGCCCACCAGACAACTGAAGTAGTTTTGAATCGAATATTGACCCAATGCCAAAAATCATGAACAACATCTTTCATTAGTGAGCTTATTAGGTGACTCACTGGAATAGAAGAGCAATCCAAATCATTGTTATAAGCATTCCAATTTAAACCTATTTCTCTGATGGAAAGCAACTTGTTTTCTACCGAAGTCACAAAGGCTCTTCAGGCTGCAGAGGAGGTGCAAGAGAGTCTGGTGTTCCCTCCTTAGAAGCAGCCACATGCCCTAGTGACTGCTTGGTCTCCGGTGCAACCCAAGTAAAGCATCTTGCACTCACACTTTTGCTCTCTCCATTTCCTCGCCGAACTACCTTTGACCAACAGGCTATACCAGAGCCTTACAACTGGATGCTTGAAATCAAGAGATGCTGGCCTGGTATTAGGCTCTACAGTGCCTGCAAGAGGCAAACCACAAATGACAGACACATTCCTCAAAAACACAGCGTGCAGAAGGAGAGCCCTCCAGCAAGACCGGGAGTCGGTGCTAGTGTTGCAGCGGGGAGCTTCCCCCATAGCCACCATGATGCCCACAGCCTCCAAGTGAGCCTGGCTCTGAGAGACACCGTACTCCCCTGCCCAGGCTTCCTTGCAAAGAAATGCCTTCCAGCAGCAGAAAGAAAAGTAGCTCTATGCTAAGTTCCTGTTAAATGTGACGCACTAGGCATCAGCATCACGAGGTGACTGTTATACCGCAGCTTGAAGTATGCTTGTTAGTAAACCATCAGTATGCTACTTTGCACATAAGTGGCTGCTTTCTCATTAATGTGCTGCTGTGGTGCTACACTAACAGAAGGCAGGGGAGAATCTGACAGTCCAGGTGCAACATGCGTGAAATACGTGTACTCACAATGGATAATCTACAAAATAAGGGAGGTATCTGTGCGGTCAATTCATGTGTTGAAAATGAAAAGTCTGATTCACTGCTTTGCAACTCCAGTGCTGTGCCAGTAAGACCTACTGGGAAGTTCTCCTAGACCACACTGTCTAAACTCCACTGCAATACCGCAGCTCCACAGGTTACAAAATTAAATGGACAATTTTGGTGAAAGATGAAGAAATAAGGGCACAATGATGACATATCTGCTTCCACCTTTTGTGATATTTTCATCTTTTGAGTAAAATTGTCTGACACAAGTCAAGTCAAAGTTGGATGAAATGTATAAAAACCCAGGAAAGGGAAGAGAGAAAATACTACAATATGGCAGGGAAACCAGTACAGGACTACCAGTACTATTTCAGGTTTAAGTCTTTAAAGGCACATAAATGCACAACTCAGGACATTCCACATTTATCCATGTCTAATAGCTTCAGTGTCCATCATCCTCCTCAGGTCAAAAACGCCCAGGGAATTCTTCACCTTTTTGCCTGCAGGATTGGTTGCAGCATTTTGTCTGTTCTTCAAGATTTCCTCAGATAGATTCGTAGCAGAACTTGCTCCCTGACAGACATAAAAGTCTTTTCATTGAACGTGACACAGATTTTACCAGGAAAAAGGAACTGCCTCTGCTTTGTTAGACCTGGACATTCATTTGAGGGGTACACAGCCCATTTTTCTTGCCTGTGTCAAGAAGCTAAAAAAAATGATAACTAATTATATCATCCTCAGCAAAAAGACCGCAAGCAGCTGGAACAATTCTTGACATCCTCCCTCTGTGCCCTTGACACCAAACAGGACTAACATGGATCAGCCTTTATTCCCTTCACTGAATGTCATGCCATTGACACTGAACTGTCACACAGTTTTAACAAATGGAAAAGCAGGAGGATATATAGCAAAGGCCTTTAAATCCCCAGAGTACTTCAACTACCCATTTACCAGAGGAGAATAGGAAGTTCTTCCTGCTGAGAGCAAGGACATCAGTTCCTGAGGAACAGATGCCCTCAGTGACAGAAACCTCTGCTCTCATGGCTGGGTAGACAACCTTCCCAATGTTAGCCTCTGTTCGCCACTGGATCAGCAGCCAGGCAAACATGATACCTTCGCTCCTCCTCATAACTTCTCAGAAAAGCAACAGAGAGGAGTATACAAACCTGGGAATAACACAAAAATTGCTCTAATTTGGGGATATCAGCCTTGCTCAATAGAACAGTGCTCAACAGGCACAGTTACTGGGGAAGGACAAATGATTTGGGGTATAATACAAGACTTTCTCCTCCCAGGGTAGCCAAGTATTTGGAAAGCAAAATATTAGACCCTCTAGGGTTGAAGAAAGTGAGGAAGGAGAAAATAATAACATTCTCCCTTTCTCCCAGGAGCCACGGTGGGGCTAACTGTCCCAAGTCCGCTAAAGTATACAAAATCTTTAGCTATGCAGAGGAGTCCACAAAGGAAAACTTAATAGAAATTCCTGCACCTGTCATTCCTTAAAAGGGAAACAAACTATTTTGCTATTTTCTTTCTTAGGAAGCTTTTTCACTGCTCCAGTCATTAGAAACTATTTCTCTGGCTAGCACATGCCTAATATATTTTACAAGCCTCAGGAAAATACAGATGCCTTTTTCTTCACAAGATGAGTTATATCTACTATGTTTTCAGCTCTCTTCCTCGTGCAGAGTGCCACACAAAGGGGTTTTACAATCAGGTATGGTCAGGAGAAAATACAGTGTAAAAAAATACAAACGGGTAATAGTTTTCCCCTCAGAGTTTTAAGTATAGTGTAAAAAAATGCCATGAATTTAAAGGTAATAAAGCAATCATGATCAAAATGCCTGTGTCTTTAGCTCATAATTTTTCTTTATATTTTGCTCTGATTAAAATGATAATCCTATATTTGAGGCTGATCCTGTTTAATATCAAACAAATCAATCTTCTATTCTTTCCATCTAAAATGAACTTGGTAATTATTAATAGGAGATTCAAAACAAACAGCAAGACGTCATTTGTCATTTCTCTTTTCAGCATCAAACAAGTGACTGGCAACTGAAAAAATGAATTATACAGAGTGCTGGCACCGGCTTCATTTACACTTCTGGCCTTTACACAATGGTTTTCCGATCACAGAATCATGGACTACATAAAAAAATTTGCCAAGGACTTCTGAAATTCTTCCTCCAAAGCTACTTGCCACTTTTCTTTCTAATATATTTTTAATTAAATAAACGAGGTTCTTAATACAATTTAAAATTATGTATCATATCTTTTTGCTAAGAAAGCTACAAAGCACATGCATAAAAGTTACCAATAAGCATTTTACCCTAGCAAAATAAAGACATACTATCTACATTAAGCTAACTACCGACAGCAGACATTTTCGCGACAACATTTTCAAATAGATTTTTTTCCCTGTGGCAAGTTTCTGTGGTCACAGAATCTTTATTTCACCAGACTAATACTTAAGCTCCTATCTTTCTTTGTCTGCTATTTCTGCTCTGTCAAACCTAGTAATACCCATTTTATTACTAAAATCTTATAAAAAGAAACAGGTTACCCAAAAAGGAAACATTATGGTCTATCCCATTAAACACAGTAAAACTTTAAATCTCACATAAAAATAGGTCATCCAATTACATGGTAAAAGCGACATTTTTTCATTGTCCAGTACACAATATATTTACAGGAAAATTACCAGAAACCCCTCAGCTGTATCAGATCTGAACCTTATATTTAGATGCAGTCATATATTACTGCTGATAATGTGATGTCAGTGAATAGATTGGAATTTTTCACTGTCCTTTATCAAGATAAATTGTTCTGTCAATAGCAAATGGCTGGCAAGTATTAACACTCTGCACACTATATGACTTTTCATTCCAAGCAAAAATTGTATTTAATGCTTTTGCACAAAATCTATGGCCGTGACTACCCCTATTACCTATTTAACTACCTTTTAAAAGGAGGATTTATTTCTGCAAATTAGGATCTGGGTAACAAGACGGTATCATGCATCATAAACTTTAAGTCAATACAAGACAGGACGCTTGCAGTTCGAATGGGGAAATACCTTTCTCTCATCACTTGGTCATCCAATATCATTACCAAGCTGTGGTGGGAGCAGCTGCTCAGAGCAGAACTTTATCTTGGCGTTCTTCCACCTACACCACCACCGCGTCCCACAGTAGCAATTTGCTCATTGGCCTATTACTTTCAATAGGTATTCCAGTAATTGGCTATTTCACACTTGTAAGGCTTAAACTGGCAGAGTGCAAAGGGCAGGCAACCAGCCCGTCAGGGTCCTGCAAGCCGGTCGTCCATCAATTATCATCAGCTTTTACAAGAATGAGCAAATGCTCTGAAACATTGTAGGCTTGGATCAGCTTTTCTATGAGTGTAATTTATTCCCAAACCATGTTAAGTTCCGATCTGAAGAACAAGAAGGTTGCTATGGAGCGAGTAACATGTTTGTTGGTTGGCACATGCTGCGGCAGGAGGTGGCGGGGGGACGTTATTGATTATCTGGAGGATTGTATCTTCTGCTGGGTTCTGTGGCCACCTGCTGTCCTACACCCGCTCCCTTTGCCAAGAAATACTCAAAGCAGACAGTTTGTTTTATAAATGATCACTTCAAAGAAAAAAAGGTCCTGCCTACAGCAGCCTGGAAAGCCTGGGCACACCTAACCCACTGATGTTTGAGGCAAATTGTTCTACATCTGCATTTAGGCTAGAGAGAAACAGATCTGGAAGAAAACCTGGGTTAAAGTATTCAGATAGGTTAGAAAGTTACAGAATCACAGAATCACAGAATCATCTAGGTTGGAAAAGACCTGGAAGATCACCTAGTCCAACCATTAACCTAACACTGACAGTTCTCAACTTCACCATATCCATAAGCGCTATGTCAACCCAACTCTTAAAACACCTCCAGGGATGGGGACTCCACCACCTCCCTGGGCAGCCCATTCCAATGCCTAACAACCCGTTCTGTAAAGAAATGCTTCCTAATATCCAGTCTAAACCTTCCCTGGCACAACTTGAGGCCATTACCTCTTGTCCTATCGCTTGTTACTTGGTTAAAGAGACTCATCCCCAGCTCTCTGCAACCTCCTTTCAGGTAGTTGTAGAGGGCGATGAGGTCTCCCCTCAGCCTCCTCTTCTCCAGACTAAACAACCCCAGTTCCCTCAGCCGCTCCTCGTACGACATGTGCTCCAGACCCTTCACCAGCTTCATTGCCCTTCTCTGGACATGCTCGAGTAATTCAATGTCCTTTTTGTAGTGAGGGGCCCAAAACTGAACACAGTACTCAAGGTGCGGCCTCACCAGTGCCGAGTACAGGGTTAAGATCACTTCCCTGTCCCTGCTGGCCATGCTATTTCTGACACAAGCCAGGATGCCATTGGCCTTCATGGCTACCTGGGCACACTGCTGGCTCCTGTTCAGCCGGCTGTCAATCAACACCCCCAGGTCCCTCTCTGACTGGCAGCTCTCCAGCCACTCCTCCCCAAGCCTGTAGCGCTGCTGGGGGTTGTTGTGGCCAAAGTGCAGCACCCGGCATTTGGCCTTATTGAAACTCATCCAGTTGGCCTTAGCCCATCGCTCCAGCCTGTCCAGGTCTCTCTGCGGAGCCTCCCTACCCTCGAGCAGATCAACACTCCCACCCAACTTGGTGTCATCTGCAAACTTACTGAGGGTGCACTCGATCCCCTCGTTGAGATCATCAATAAAGATGTTAAACAGGAGTGGCCCCAAAACCGAGCCCTAGGGGACACCACTCATGACCAGCTGCCCACTGGATTTAACTCCATTCACCACAACTCTTTGGGCCTGGCCATCCAGCCAGCTTTTTACCCAGCAAAGCGTGTGCCCATCCAAGCCTCGAGCAGCCAGTTTTGCCAGGAGAATGCTGTGGGAAACAGTGTCAAAGGCCTTACTAAAGTCAAGGTAGACAACATCCACAGCCTTTCCCTCATCCAATAAGCAGGTCGCCCTGTTGTAGAAAGAGATCAGGTTTATCAAGCAGGACCTGCCTTTCATAAACCCATGCTGACTGGGCCTGATCATCTGGTTGTCCTGCATCTGTTGCATGATGGTACTCAGGATGAGCTGCTCCATCAGCTTCCTGGGCACCGAAATCAAGCTGACAGGCCTGTAATTTCCCGGGTCATCCTTCTGACCCTTCTTATAGATGGGTGTCGCATTGGGCAATTTCTAATCTGTCCGGATCTCCCCGGTCAGCCAGGACTGCTGGTAAATGATGGAAAGCGGCTTGGCGAGCACCCCAGCCAGCTCCTTCAGCACCCTCGGGTGTATCCCGTCCGGTCCCATAGACTTGTGTATGTCTATGTGATGCAGTAGGCCACTGACTATCTCCTCCTGGATTGTGGGGGGGTCGTTCTCCCAGTCTCTGTCTTCTGGCTGAAGAGGTTGGATTCCCTCAGTACAACTAGTCTTGTTATTAAAGACTGAGGCAAAGAAGGCATTAAGCACCTCAGCCTTTTCCTCATCACTCGTTGCCATGTTTCCTCCTGCGTCTAGCAGGGCATGGAGGCTCTCCCTGGTCTTTCTTTTGCTGTTGACATACTTACAGAAACATTTCTTGTTGTCCTTGATTGCTGAAGCCAGATTAATTTCCAGCTGGGCTTTAGACCTCCTGATTTCTGCCCTGCATAGCCTCACAGCATCTTTGTAATCATTATGATCAATTGTTATAGTGATTGTAACACTAATCACTTTTCTGCTTTAACCCAACAGTTTGAGAGGTTCCATTTGCAACAAAATCAGATCTGAGCTCTCATGTTTCCTTCAGCATTTTATTCTGCATTGTTCCATTGCAGGCTTTTTTGTTATCACTATTTAAAAAGCAAAAAGGCATACAATATTTTTGCCAATCTTATTTCCTAGTCATTAGATGTCCCAGTTCTAGGTGGCTAGGGCTTATCATCTACCAGTTTCTCGTTCAAACAATCTGGACAACTCCTTCCCAAAGACCAATCTGATCTGTTGAATAGCTAATTGACAGAGTGGTCTCTTGTCTAGCAACTAACTGCCTTGAGCAAAGTAAACAAACCACAGATTTTAAAAAATAAACAGCCTCATTTATTGTATGTGCTAATAAAATCCCAAGTACTTAAAAAATATGAGAAAAAAATCACATACGTGTTAAGAGTAAAGTGATTTAGAAAGCTGCTATGGATGTTCAAAAATCAATTCCAAACTTTGAGAGGACATGACTAAGGCTCTTAATAAATCCACCTCCAAATGGCTCTAAGAGTTACACACCCTCACTAGTTGAATAAATGAAGTGACACTGAAGCATATCTAATTGTAATACATCACAAGATAATCTGTCAAGCCCCAAGTGTTCAGGTCCTGTCACCCTTCTACATCCATTATTTATACACAACCTTCATTGTGAGTGAAAACCCTATGAAGTATAGCTTGGCATCCAAATACAGCTCTTTTAGTCACTCAGCAGATACAGTCAGGAATCAAACCTGTACAAACTCTCCAAAATAGCTGTTATTCTGCTGAAGAGTGAGTTCAGAAAGGAACAAGCATGCGGAAGCCACTACCATTTCCAGTTTTGCTTAATGGACTGAAGAGCTACCCACCCCGTGTCTTTGCAGTGGATGCTGTGGTATGCTCTGCTGCCAAAGCTTGCTTTATATCCATTTCAGGATGCTATCTGGGGCCCCTCTAGCCTTTATTTCTTTATCCTATTTTAGACAGGAAAGCTTGCCTAGAAACACATCTCAGTGCTCTTAACAGCATCTGCTGTGGTAATAGGCAAGCAAACTAATGGAGCACTGCAATATTTTTTACTCCAAACTTGCCAAAGATGTGTGAAGGGCAAACAGTTGGACATATTTACATACATTCATGATCCAGAAAGTCTCAGTTCAGCAGCTGCTGCAGCAAAGGCAATCCTTCCCTGTTAGCCTGCTCAGCGAGCACAGCTCTGCTTTGCATCCTGCTGAGAGTGATGGGCGGTTTGCAGGGTTTTGCCTCTGGAGTGATAGCTGGGCTGGGGATTTTTCGCTGACTCTCATTTCAGTAACTGAAGTCACAAGTTCTTAATCACCACTTTACTGTAGAAGAAACAGTGTTCCTCTCCTTGTTCCTCATCTTCCCCCAAGACACACATAAACACTTTTTAAAATGCAAGAATAAAGATGCACATTTCACGGTACTTCAGCAGTTCAGCCAGGACCTTCGCTTAACTCATGAGGCTGCGATAAGAACCCCAATCTGCTTCAGGCATGCAGTACTAGAAAATTAAAGGTCCTGTAAATTACACGGCTATATTCCTCCCACTGCCCAATTAAAGACTTTATTATTTGTCAATAAAGTACCAAATAAAAAAGGTATCCTCCAGATAAGGCAGCTGTTGCCATTTGGATCTGGTGAGACTTTTATTTATGTTCCATAAGTTTGCAGCATGAAAGTTGCTGATAGGCCATATGCATTACTACCAGATGCCCTATGGAAACTGCTTGTGTCCCCAGGTCCAAGTCCTCAATAGCACATCTTTTCCAGTAGGCAAGCAGTCTACTCACATGCGGCATGATTCATGTTATCACTTACTGCCTTTGTAGCTCTGAAACAGGAGACACTGCCTCTCCGTTAACACACATCCTCCAGCAGACACAGACCCTCATCCTGAGCTGGTACCTACTCTGGCCGTCTCTCGGTATGATGGCTGGTATGTCCAGGGGTGGCCAGAGATATCAGCAATATTTTTTCCTTGTATACTCAAAAGGAAACAGGACCAGGCCCCTGAGCAACACCTTCATCCTGCTGAGAGTTGCTATCACTCAGTCCTAGGTTAAGAAGGTTGGCTGCTGTTGTCTCTGATGCCCATATTCCCTCCGGACTGACCAGAAGTAACTCTGTGCAGAGCTGAAGCCTTTCTCTTCTTCCTCATCACCCATTTGCATTGACTTAATTAAAACATGATTTCTTTTTTTTTTTAATGTAAAGAACAATGGCCCATAGGCTTTTACTACGGCTGTATGTTTTCATCCCCAGGAAATGGTAACAGCCCTCAGGAAGCGAGTCATTAAGACATCAACACAGCACTTCCATGGCTTAATGTGCGTGATTGTCTCCCCTTCCCCTGCTTTTTTAATTTCAGGCACTTCCTACTTCTTATTTGGGCTTCTGAGTGATATGTGTGCAATTAGTGAAAAAAGACATTTACACCTACAAGGCACTCTTCAGACATCAAAAAACTCAAGCTATGCAACTGTGCTTGCTGTTTCTTGTAATTACAACATTAATTTCTTACTTTCGGGGAAAAATAAAATTCCTGTATTTCACAGATGATAGCAGAGCTAAAAATTAATTTAAGATGATAATGCTACATGAAAATAAATACCTCTTCTGATTGAATTTCAAGGACTCTTCTGTTTAACTAGCTTCAAGAGTCCTTTTTTTGATCATAATAAAATTATTTGCCATATGGTTCAGATGCTTGTGATCCTCTCTCAATGAGAGGATTATGCATGAGATATAATGCCTACTGTAGCTGCAGCCAAGCACACAGCTGGCTCTGATAATGCCAACAAATGGCTTCATCTATCTCAATGTCACGTAGGAGCTGGTGCGATGTGAATCAGCCCAGAGTACAATTAAAATCTACATCATCTGTGAGAAAGGTGATGGAGGTTCTGACATCAGAGCTGTGCCAGATTCATCCTCTTTCCATTTTAACAGAAGAAACATGTTGCCCCTTTCACCCTGTCACACTAATGATGTGCTTTGCACATCCCTTCCTGTGCACATTAAAGGTAGTAAATCAGGGAGACTCCTATTTAAAAGCTTCACCTTTATCTGACATTCAGTAACGAGAACAATTTCTAAATTTAAGTTAAGTGTATTCCTTGTTCCCCCTCTGTGATGAGATAATGCCATTTGAAGTCTGTGAGTGAAATATGTGTAGAGGAGTTTATGATCCATATGGCCCCAAACTGTGACAGTATGCAAGAATTTCCTTGTTTTAGTTCCACAATATTCAGTCACACTAATAAAACCAGGCTTGCACATCCATTTCTTCCACCAAACCAAGTTTTATTGCAAAAAATGGCCATAATTCACAACAAACAAGCTAGATATCAAGGCACTGATGAACCTCCTCTTTTAGGGTTTTAAAGCTAGTGGGGGACTTGTGCAATGATTTTGTTTTATTGTTATATTCATTAAAGGGAAAACCCACAAATATGTTTTATTAGCATTTTCAACAACTTAACGTAAATATAAGACATAATTACTTATGCCTGGCTCTCAAATTTTATTACGAGACAGGGTTCTATTAAAATATTTTAAACCTTTGGATGTCAGAAATGTAAAAGCTTGTCTGGTGGAACATGGCAAGATACTAGCTAATGCTGTTTTCTCCTTTCTATCAATTTAGCTGCATCAGTTTGTGTGGCACATTGCAAATGGTATTGCTAATCAATGCAATGTAGGCACTGGAAAATGAAGATATGCAGTTTCACACTCACTCATGATCTCTACCGGGTTTGAGATGTAATCAAAGTCTATTTAAAAAGCTTTAATCACACAATATACATGCAGACCATTTTCAACTATCTCCTGGTTAGGACTTAAGTCAAAGTCCCAGTGCATGCCCCTTAATTACACTGATAAATGTATTTTTAAACGCTCGTGTTTTGTACTAAATAAGACAAAACACCACATTTGACTTTCCACTGTGTTACTCCAGCTTAATGTCATTTGTTATAATGGTGTTACACTATCATAAAACTGATGATATGCAAGTATTAAAGTATTATGTTATGCACCAACATCAAAAATCTAAATCCAGGAACATAACATTGAGCCTCTCTCCATATGAAAACTAGCACCTAGTTGCTTTCTGTTAAGCAGTCAATGATAATAGAAGGCTTTGCCTACATGCCACCCTGCACATCTGTAACAACATTGCTTTATTAAGTTGATTTAGACAAAATGACAGCAACATCCTCTTCGACAAGAGCTTGCATGGTACAAGCTTTGGAGAAACATCCAGGTGACATAAAAATCTACTGTTTATATAGCAAAAGTTACAAAACTTGAATTATAAAGAACTAAATTAACTCAGAGTTTCTCAGGAATACATATGAAAACAGATGTCTTTAAACTTAGCAATGCAAACCTTGCAGTTCATGTAAAATGTCATTGCTCCCAGGGCAAAAAACCCCAAGAAAATCCAAGCAAAATTTTTACTGCACTTGCTATGTCTGCCTGTATCTAAAGTTACTGAGCCACAGGTAAATGAAACAAAAAGCTTCATGCCTCACTGAATGTTTGTTCTCTCAGCCTTTACTCATTTTTTTTCCCTCCTCAAATAATAACAGCTGGTAACCTCATAACAATGCACTCATTCATAATACAGGTATGGGCTCTTCACGATTCGTATCAAAGAAACTCTGCCTTTGAAGATAAGACACCTGCAATTATATCCAAGTTCAGCTTCCCTCCTTTACCCGAGTAGATAAACAGACAGTAGCCTATGTCCAAGTTTGAAAATTAATTGCAAAAGCTCATAAACGCAGACAAATTGTCATTTTCCATGCATCTCTCATTAGCTCTGAAATAAATAAGTCAAACCACAGAAAAGGTAAAAAAAGTAAATCAAGAATTCCTAATACGAGTAAAGGTGACATATATCCTCCAAAATGCAAAAACCTCCTCCCATGACATAAAAATGCCATTGGAAACTGTTCACACACTTCCTCTACATTCCCAAACTCAGCTTGAGAGAGTGATCTACACACTTATATATACATCTCTGGAGAGTTCCCACAAATCCAGGAGTTTAACAAAACCTTACATTTACAGAAATTTAAAATCCTGATATCTTGAAAAAAAATATTCAGGTAATGTATATCAAGAGACAGACACTCTTAAAATAACAGAAATAACAGTTTTAGAAAACTGAATCTGTAAGCTTTCTACAGCAGCAGAAAATCATGTTGGCTAAATGCGGTGTTCTAAAGAAGACACCAAAGTTATAATTCAAATAGAAGTCCAACAGAGACACAGAAAGACAGACCACCATTTTCCCATATTAAAAATGTGAGGATTAAAAGGCCATTGATTTAATGACTCAACTAGTTTATAAAATTGATAAAAGATTAATTTGAAATTACACTTCACAATTTCCAGAAGCAAGACTTCAAAAATTTCCTTGTCTCTGGTAAAGTGGAAGTTCTTGATGGTGTGTGACTTGGCCTAAGCCATTAATATATTTTTAGTACATGATACTTAATAGTACCCCATCATGATATGATAATACTTCAAAGAAAATTAAGACAGAACTAATCTCAGCATTAGCTACAGGAAGAGAAAGAAAGAAATTAAGAAAAAAAGGAAATGAGATTGACTAAAGGAATAACCGTTATGGTAATTCCAGCCTTTAAGACTTGTGTGTGCTTTTACCTCGTCGATGTGCACAACAAAACTGAATTCTGCAAGCTATCACATATACTGCCAGACCCCTGAATTTCCTGAATTTGAGTAACCAGGCTCAGGAAAATCCACATAAAAGAAGTTTGCTTCCATACTGAAAAAAAAATAGCAATGATAACTTTGTTAAATCCTCCCATCCCCAACACATACACATAGAAAAGAACAAAACCTAGCTTTAATTCTTGAATTATTTGGTGAAAACATAAGAAATTAGAGTGAAAATGTATAAAGATGCACAAACAAACCAGTATCAGATGTGAAATAGTAAAAAACCTGTTCTTTATAAAACAGACTGTAAATACTGACTCAATGAGGACTTTGTAGAGCCCTGTATGGGGTTTGTGTGGCCAGGTTTTGGTAGCAGGGAGGCTACAGGAGTGGCTTCTGTGAGAAGCTGCTAGATGCTTCTGCTATGTCTGACAGAGCCAATGCCAGCTGGCCCCAAAATGTACCCGCTGCTGGCCAAGGCTGAGCCCACCGGTGATGGGCAAGGCCGAGCCCACCAGTGATGGTGGTAGCACCTCTGGGATAACATATTTAAGAAGGGGAAAAAAAACCCTGCACAACAGCAACTGCAGCTGGAGAGAGGAGCAAGAGTATGTGAGGAAAACAACTGTGCAAACACCCAGGTCAGTGAAGAAGGAGGGGGAGTTGGTGCTCCAGGCACCAGAGCAGAGATTCCCCTGCAGCCCGTGGTGCAGCCCATGGTGAGGCAGCTGTGCCCTGCAGCCCATGGAGGCCCATGGTGGAGCAGATCTCCACCTGCAGCCCATGGAGGACCCCACGCCAGAGCAGGTGGATGCCTGAAGGAGGCTGTGACCCCGTGGGAAGCCCACGCTGGAGCAGGCTCCTGGCAGGACCTGTGGCCCCGTGGAGAGAGGAGCCCATGCTGGAGCATGTTTGCTGACAGGACTTGTGACCCAGTGGGGGACCCACGCTGGGGCAGTCTGTGCCTGAAGGACTGCACCCTGTGGGAGCGACCCATGCTGGAACAGTTCGTGAAGAACCACAGCCCGTAGGAAGGACTCGTGCTGGAGAAGTTCGTGGAGGACTGTCTCCTGGGGGAGGGATCCCACGCTGTAGCAGGGGAAGACTGTGAAGGGTCCTCCCCCCGAGGAGGAAGGAGCAGCAGAGACAAGGTGTGATGAACTGACCACAACCCCCATACCCCTGCGCTGCTCAAGGAGAGGAGGTAGAGATATCAGGAGTGAATTTAAGACCAGGAAGAAGGGAGGGGTGGGGGGAAGGTGTTTTTAAGATTTGGTATAATTTTTCATTATCCTACTCTGATTTGATTGGTAATAAATTAAACTTATTTCCACAAGTTGAGTCTGTTTTGCCTGTGACATGACAGTAGCTGGTAAGTGATCTCTCCCTGTCCTTATCTCAACCCACAGGCTTTTGATCATATTTTCTCTTCTCTGTTCAGCTGAGGAGGTGAGTGATAGAGTGGCTTTGGTGAACACCTGCAGTCCAGTCAGGGTCAATCCACCACAAGTCCAAGTTCAGAATGTGGTGAAGTATCTTCAAGTCATGATAAACTAGACCACTAGTGAAGCACTGAGTCTGGAGAGGAGAAAAAAGGAGAATCACAAAAAGCTATCTAACACATGATGTTCTTTTCATTTTTCTCATACTTGGCAAATCTCTCCACCTGTGATGTCCTTTAAACTTACTGTTCTAAGTAATTTCAAAGCAACAAATTATATGGTGACTGCTACTTATGTTAGCATGCTGAGTAGTCCAGTTCAGTTTCCAGTTAACTCCTTTCAGACATCCAAAATGTGTTGCAAAGACAGCAGCAAGAGCTACTACACAAGCAAACTTTTATCCATTGAGTAAAATGTGGTATTTTAGGATTTTTTGTTGTTTAAGATCAGAATACAATTTTCTTTAGGATGTGAAATATTTCTTCACATTTATTTACATAAAAATACCTACAGGTCTGGGTCCCTAAAAGGTGCAAGAGATTGTGATAGAAGAATGGGTATATGTGTTTTGGTTATTGCTCATCTCCAAACATATTGCTCTCTGTTTTAAAATTCATATTAGAATCTCAAAGAGCATGAGAAAAGAGAAAGAAGGTGGGAAAAAAGAAGTTTATTTTTAAGCTAGCTCCATTACACCTTCGAGCTTTCGTATCTTCTGTTCACCTTCTATTTCCATTTTTCATTTTCCTAGAACCAGCTGTCTATTCATAAAGCTAGAAAGATATTGCTTAATATAGTATCAGTATTCCTGGTACAGCACCAACAGATTAGAAAAGGTTGTTGAAAAGCAAATGCATATATGCAAATGTTTTTTTATATTAAATGGAAACATTCCAAAACCTCAAATGATCCATGTGAAATTTTAATTATAACTTAACAGCTGTTTGAGCTAATTGAAGGATATCAGAAAGGTGATTTCCTTCTCATTGTAATTAAAGAGTTAAGCCTAATTTACTGTTGTCAGAACAAGACTAAATACCAATCTGGTCTGCCTAATTACATAAAAAAGGTAAACAGGAGAACTCCAAGACAGGCATCAGAATGCTTCCTCCCACCTCAAAAAAACCCCCAACACACACATACACCCTTCCTCCCCCAATAGAAAAAAGTAAACCAGATAAATTTCGCAGTGATTGCTTCTGCCCTGTATCTTTTCTGGCAAGAAAACGGGCAATGACCTTTTAAAGCAAGTGAGCAACTCACTCTAATTCTGCTTTGCCACCCTTTTATTAATTTTGCCTGGACGCTATTTTCATTTCCATTTCCTTGGCTTCACAGCCTTATTGTTTAATACTGTGGCTATGTATAAAGGTAAACATATGGTTTGCATTCACTAATGTGGTATTATATAGTTGTCATCAGCAAAAGAATAATGCAATACGGAAATAATGCTGAAATACTGGTCGGTCTGTGACAATGTAACAGTTTTTTTTTCCTGTAACTCTGAAGGAAAGTAGAGAAAACAAAAAATGGTTTTGAACTCTATCATAAATATGTATTGTAATACACATATTTTTTAAACAATGCATTAAAAACAATGGTTTTTAAATGATGCATTAAATACAATGATCTTCATAACAAATACAATCCTTCCAAATGTACCTGAACAAAAATTAGAAGATATTTCTATAACATTAAAAGTTCAAAGATTTTATTTTCTGAGTAATCCACTGATCAACAGACAACCTGTACAGATCACGGCAACTTTTCTACTCCAACTTTTTCACCTCCCTTGCAACACAGATGCCATTATTGAAAAGAAGCATGGAAGATTTACCAGAGACACCAAGCGTAGCTACAAGTGTTAATAATATTCAGTGTGAAGTTAATTGCTAAAGCATGAATTATGTCAACATTTTTATATATATATATATAAAATTTACTAAAGTACATTATCTCCAACATGTTAGACTTAACACCAAAGAATTCCAAAGTAATATATATTCAGATATAGGAGCAGAAGTGGTGAGAGATGAGTGAAACAGTGCAACTGGGAATGATATTTCCCTGAAGAAAAGCACAGCTGTATATTTAATTCACAATTTCACCACAACTGAAGCTCTGTGTGGCTTGTGCAATCAGCATCAGACCTTAGTGAAAATGAGCAGCAGGATTTCAGGAGAATAACAAGCAGCTCCACTATGCAGGATGTCAGCAATAGATCAGGAAGCCAACTGAAAAATGCGAGAATGTTTGTAGATGTTTGAACCACATGGATCAAGGAAGTGCCGGTGCAACATGGAGACATTTTAGATGTCTTTAACAAAGGCCAGTGCTGGTGGGAATGAAGAGAGGCCAAGCAGTCTTAGATCTGTGCAGAACCTAGGCTAACAGTAAGGCATCTTGTGCTGAATATGATCTGTGGCCAGTTCAGTTCATTAAGGCTATGTTAAACAAACACAAGCAAAATACAGAGGGACAATCATATACTGAAAAATATTAGAGACAAGTTTCCAGTAAGCACACTTTCTGCATTTTGCTGCATAAAAATCCCTACATCAACTCCAATCGCGCTCTAGGCACTAAACACTCAGCTTTTACGCTCAATTAATGTGACTTAATCCAGCCATAAGCAGAATATTTCAGACAACTAGATTGTGCTGGGATTCCCCTGCCTCCTTGTGCTCTAGTGCTTCTCCTGACCTTGACAAATCTCTTGGTTATCCTCCATACACCATAATTTTCTACATCTTTCTAAATGGCCAAAAAGAGACAACGTACAGCAAAAACTTAATGAGGAGTTATAAAAGCACACTTGAAAACCATCTCTGACTAATTAACTTCAAAGAAGATAATAAAAAAATAGCAATTTTATTCTCTACATAATATTACAAACATAAATTGCACACACTCTATTTCAGCTGCTGTGCCCTCTGTACAAAGCAGGGTTTAACTCCCAGGTCAACAGGAACAGCTAAAGATGATCCTCCACCTTCCTTCCACTGCTTTCTCATCTATTCATTTGTGCTTCACACTACACCCAGATGCTGTGAAAAATCTTAATGCAAATGTATCTCAGGAACATTTACATAAAAATTTACCTTTACAGGTATCATCCCATTGGTTTACTTCCTCAGATAAGAAGCTACTAGAATCAGATTATTTTACTACTCATCCTTCTCTGTCCTGTCAAAAGTACGTTTAACGCAATCTATGTGATGAATGTGGCCTCATGAAGAGTGGGAGGGAAAATTAATTTGGGGGGTCTGACAATGAAAAGATCATTTGTCATTACTGTGCTGAGCTGTGCCAGCAAATGACTAGAACCCTGCAAAGTATTGTTAGACCCCAGCGGCTGCTGCCCGTTTTCTGCCCCTTCCTTTAGCAAACTCCTCCTTCCAAATGCTTCGGTTCACTCTGAATGCTGGTTATTAGCAATACTAACCAGCCAGAGTGGCGAGCTTGGATGCAGTGGGGGTGGGATGTGAATTTGTAAGAACTAATTTGTCTAATGTTCGGTAACAAAGGCAAAGCGTCTGTGCTGTGAATTAATATAGCATCAATCACTGACTAACTGCTTCAGCACATGTAATGAGAGTATTCTCAGGCCAACCCCATGGTCTGCACAGACAGCTGGGGAGATAATAGCCCGAATGGAATTTTTATTCTAATGCAACTCCCATCTTCAAAGCAAGAAAGAACCTAGGGAGACTATCCTTGGTGTGTATCTATGTGTGTATATATATTTTTTATATATCTGTATATACACACACATGCATAACAGTCTTTCAGAAAAAACTTAGAATAAAAGTATTTATTTTTAAAAATACTGCTTGGTACTTAGAAATATGTTCATATGTAAGGTTCCTGGCTGAATAGCCTTTTTCCTTTAATTTTCCCTGAGTCTTTTACCTTCTCTCCAGTAGCTGTTTTTAATGATGTAGTTAGGTCATCTTATTACAATTTTAGTTTGTATAAAAATAAAGAATGCTTGGAAGCAGTTTAATATCCACAAGAGGTTTTTTCTCCCTTTCATTTGCTGATCACATTAAGGGCACACACAGAAGCATGTATTTTAATACGTTTACATTAAATGTAGTCACAATTTGAAAAACAGATCTCCTCACATTTCTTTAACAAGGACATTTACTGTTTGCATAATAACAATCTCCCATTGTTTTCAAAATGGAGAAGAAAAGGCAAATAAATTTTTTGACATTAAAAAATTTTTAAAAATCATCGCCAATCAAAAATGCACCTAGTCCAGGATCACCTGGGACAATTAGTGGGTGCACTGGGCAACTCACTGCACTGCCACCACCAGAAAGAATGAATTCTCTGTATGAAAAGATTTATCAGGGAGAGTTTAGGAGTGACACAGAAGCCCAAAGAAGAACCCCCCCAAAATTACAAATAATTAAGGAGAAGACAGACCTTTATTATGAATGTGAAAATGAACATGCATTTACAATTAAAAGGTTCACTGAACTGTGCACACTGATTGAATGCTCCAGCAAAACATGCGCAGACTACTTGATCTTCAGCGCTCCCAACTTGAGAAGGCTGCAGTGAAGCAATGAGGATATTTTGTCCAGTATTGATAATGAGAAGGAAGACAGCCCTTCTCAAGTCAGACATGCCAAAGAATAAGTTGTTGTTGCAGGTCATTACCAAAGCACTCTCTTCACCCCTGCACCACTACCAATTTATGTTATTACTCTGTTAAATATTTTGCTGCCTTCAGCAGTGTATGATAGTCTCAGAGACATCTAGAATGCCTCCTAGATCAAACCATAGGCTTTCAAGGGTGAAGGATACACTGCCATCCAGCTTGGTATTTCCTCATTTGCATACATTGTCAGGCACAGGTCTCAAGTAACACAAAAAGAAGTTAAAAGCTGTGAGTTCAAGGCAAGACCATACTATCCTCTTTGTCAGACAAGCCCTGCACTGTCACAAACCTGTCTCTAAGCCACCATGATCCCAGGGAAACAACAGGAGGGAGTGAGCTGTGGCCCAGTGTTTCTGATCAGGACTGTTGTGTGGAAACACTACGATATGTTGTTTTGGAAAAAATATGCTATAACACTGGGAGACAGTACTTAGAGTGGCCTGAAACAGAAAACAGAATTCCAGCTGCCTTTGTGAAAGCAACAGAAGAGCTAAGGGGGAGCCATGGCTTCCCAAAGTAGCGTACAAAGAAAATACCTCTTTGTTTTTTAGCAAAGAAAGGATGATATGAAGACATTCTCCCCCAACAGGCTTCAGTGTAACCCCTGGGAAAGGCTGAAGTTTGTGCTCCCACGGGCAAGAGACACTGGAACTAATTGCAAGTGCAATTTCATTTAAACTCGTGTAAATATAAATGCATTTATCAGGACAAAAAAAAAAAAAAAAAAAAAGGTGTGCATAGGAATAGCCACACAGCACTCTGACCAAGAAGGAGACACCACCATAGTGGTTACATTAAACATTGGTTAAATTGAACTCAGAGAAGAAAAAGATTAGTTTGTATTATTTAGCTGTGGAGCAATTACTTAGTTGACAAGATCAACGGGAAACTATTAAACATGCACCTGAAATGCCCCTTTACCATTTGCATGTCACATAAAAAACATTTTTGATCATTTTTATACATATGAAGTATTAAGCCTTTAGTTAGATAATGCACATATACACTATTTTTGTTGTTGGAGGGAGTAGGTCCTATAGCTCCAATCTGAATTAATGGAGAACATAAGCCTCTTTGACTCAAGACATAAAATAAGCAGTCTATAGCATCAGTCCAGGATGAGTCCCAGGAAGGAACTGTGATTCAAATACAGAATTCTTTCCATTACTGTGATGGAGAAAGGAAGTCATTTACTGCAACTAAATAGAGACTGCAGTGTATTTCCCTTTTCTTATAGTAGCTGGTAGGTTGAGGCAGGTGCAGGGAATAAAGGCTGCGTATCACAACAACCCCTCTTCTTCTGCCCAGCTGGAAGGAGAGCTACATGCAGTCTCTCTCAGCCCACACTTCAATTCCCAGAACAAGAAAAAGGACTGGGAAGATTCTGTCTCCATGGTCTTACAAAATGGTGCCCCTGGAGCTCTTTTGCAATTTGGTTCCTGATGAAAAAAAATTAAAATACATACCGATGACTCAGAGGGGAAGCTCTGAATCACATACTGAAGGACTTCCTCTCCTTACATGTCCTACATTGTTTCAATCCTTTTATAAACAAAATCATCTTCAAAGGGAATATGATTTATTATTTATTTAAAGGTTTAAACAAGAAAAAGAGCCTGTTATTCACTTTAAGTGTATCTTTCATCAGTTAAGTGACAACAATTTGAAAAATTATGATGGTGAACAAATGGCAGCTATTATTGTCAGTATAACTTTCCCTGTCAGCATCCTATAAAGCATGTTGTACTGTTGACACCACCTTCAGACTATTTCTACAGGCCTACTCATGAAAAATCATAAACCATTAAACACCATGCATTATTGGCACTGAATACATACATGTATTTTGCTAATTTATGGCATGTTTCACACGTGAGGAAAATAAAATCAGGAATAATTATTTCATGTTAATAAAAAATAATCACTGCAAGTGCACAGATTGTGGTTTTGTATGCTACTTGCTTGTGGGAAAATTATAGATAGGATTACGATGTCATAATTTTTATGGGGAAACAGTATTTAACAGCCTTAATCAAAAGTGGGTATGCCAACACTCACAATGACAATCAATGTGAAAAAGTAAGTCACACATTTAGACATCCTAAATCATCAGTGATTTATCTTCTGTTGTTGCTGGATATTTTTGTTTTGTTTGGAGAGGCTGGGTGGTTTGGGGGTCAGCTGAGTGTGTGGAATTAAATCCAGCTCCTAATCTGGTGAGTTATCTATGGTGTGCAAGGCAGACACCATCCATTATGTAGCATCGGTGAGTGACAGTATGAATAGCAGTCTTTGCCAGTTAAAGCTGCGATAAGACCTGGATTCTGAGAGAAGTTCCTGCTCCAGAGCGATCTCTATTGTTCCAGTCATCAGTTTTGGCAGTAAAACTGATTCAAAGATAAGACAACAATGATGCTGGAAAAATATCAGCAAATAATCAGTTCATCTGCATTTAGAAGGACATCTATCAAGTTGATTATTATTTTAATAAGACCCAAGGACATGTTTTCAAAATGAGTAACTTAAAACCACAGAATTTCTTGGAGTCAGAATCTGATCCAAGGCAGAATTATTCTATATTCAGTATTTGCATCCCCATAAGCGACTATTTGCATGAGTAACTGGTGACAGCCCTCATCTCAACCTCACCTCGTTTGTAACTTCATTGCTGCTGATGGACACGTTTGCTGAACTTCAAGTAGCAGCACTCTGCTATTAACCCAACTTTTTGCCAGCCTGAATACTAAAGCATGCATATTTTTCTCCCGTAAGGTTGCAGGAAACGTTGAGCAGGACTGCAGAATGCTAGACTGCAGAATGCTAGGTGTGACCACAACCCCCACGGAATTTAACACGTGGCTGGTTTCCTCGCAGAGCACGCGCGGAGGGCGGCCGTTCAGCACCGCGGACAGCGCCGGGACCCGAGCGGATGGGGCCCCCCCGCAGCGGATGCGGCCCCCCGCAGGGGATGGGGGCACGCTGGTGGCTCGGGCAGGGCCACACGCTGGCCACCAGCCCAGCAGCGTAGTCTCACACCAGCTGTGAGCTACTCAAACCTGAGATTCAGATTTGTGGCACACAGTATAACCAGAGTTATCTTCAGAATGTCCTCAACAACAACAACAACAAAAACAGAAAAGAAAAAAAAAAAAAGGATAGGCTTCCTGACCTCTTTTTGAAACAGTTGCTGAAATAGTAGTTTAAACGACCCAAGGTACATAATTTCCAGGAGTTCTCAATGAGGTGTCCATGAATTCTCTCCATCATAGACTATTAAGGAAAATAAATAACTGTGGGGCAAGGGACAGACTCCTGGAATTGATTCAAAAATTGTTAAGTGATAGGAAACGAGTAATGGCAAATGGCTGCCCCTCAAAATGAAGAAAATGTAAGAGTGAATGCTCCTGAGGCTGCTATTGAGATGAGCCCTGTTTATTAATGGCTTGGAAATGGAACTGCACAGCAAGTTAAGAACTGTGGCAGTACAAGTTTACTGGGGGTTTTTTAAGTAAATACTGAAAAGTTTTACAATTACTATCTTTAAATAGCTGAAGAACTACAGTGATACTACAAGTAGCAAACGAAAGTTCACTAGGAAAAATGAGGCTTAATATGAGGAAACATCTTAGTGTACGCTATTGGACTCTAAAGTAGTTTTTTCAAATGGAAAATGGTGGGCATGTTTTTTACAGATGCGCTATATAACAAGCAATCATTCCATTTGCCTCTGGATATACCAAGTAAAGCAACTAGCCTTTTTTTCTTTTCTAGTAAATATGTAAGAGAAAGCATCTGTCACAATGACTGACTACATTTAGCTTAAGTAGACACAAGGTCATGAAATTAGAAAAAAGTCCATAAACAGTCTACATAATTCCCACATTGTATCACATACTGATTACTAGACACAAAAGATCTGTAAAAAAAGACTGAAAGACCATCATTTTCAGTTGTTTTAAATTTATAATTATTCTACAGTCGTTAACTTAGAAATAAAATTCTTTAGAAGACAGACTATGTATTCTTTTTCTTTTACTAAATTTCTATGCACCATGAGGAAAAATGGCAAAATAATTTTGGCTATGAAAACCAATGAAGGGATTTAAAATTTAAAAACATAGGCCTCATATCACACAACAGGTAAATTTTAATGCCCATTAGTGTGCACAGTTAAAAAATGTAACAGGTAAAAATATCACAGAAAAATAATTGATTTGTTCTAAGGCTGAACCAATAAACACAAGGGAATAAAAAGAATAACAAAGTTCAGAACATTTCTGCACCCAAAATGATATACAACTTAAAAGGCAATTTCATACAGGTATTCATAATTAGGTAGGATATATTAAAATCTGATCAGGTTCCTCTCTTTATCACATAAAAGGAGTTTTAACTGAAAGAATGGTAAATGCAGAAACAATATGAAGAAACATTTCTTTTACATAGTCAATCGAACTGGCCGCCAGATCAGGTCATTGAGATAAAAACCATAGCTACATTTTTAAAAAGAACTGAATAATTTTATGACTGCTAATAACATTTGTAGCTATGCAAGCTAAGATAATAAGGGTAATCAAATCTCATGCTTCAGGGTGTAAGACAATGAACTGCAAGGTTTAGAAAGAAATGTGCAGTGTCACATAAATGGATAAGACGCATTAGCAATTTGGTAAGAGATTTACCTTCTTTTAAAATATCAAGAAAGAGCCACTGCCAGCGGCATGGCACCAGACTACAGGGACCTGAGGTCTGATCTGCTGTGACAAATCCTTTGTTATTATGAGTTTGGCTTTGATAGACAATAGATTCTCCTGAGTTTTATGGAGCTGAATTCAAATTAAAAGCCCATGCTCTACGAAAGCATAGCTTGGAGGAAGGATCTGAAGGACAGAACTGTTAGCCAGTAATTAAGAGTTCTGTACTGTGCTTTCTGGCAGCAATTATTTTAACATAATTCTTAAAAGAGTCTATTAAAGAGGAAATGCCAATTAGCAATAGCTTATTGCACAACAAAACAATGACTGCCAATATAATTTACTACCATAAACTACACAGAGAACTGACTGCTGAAGACAAGATTGGATGTTTAATTAAAAATGGGGGAGAGGGAGGAGAAACTACATGCACTTAACATGCACAAGTCTAATGAAACTTCAGTTCCTACATAGAAAGCTCAATTCAGAATCATGTTAAACTATCCAGGCTACGCATATTATTTGAAGACTCCTTTCAAGTTAGAGTGAAACAACGAGGTTTTGCGTTTTTTCAGATTACCTGCTCATACTTGTGCACTGTTATTCCCACACTTCACATCAAGATGAAGGAGGCCGAAAAGAAGACACAAGGAGCCCTGATCTCAGCAAAACAAAGTGCAGTTTATACAGGCCCTTATATGGAAGATAATTTGCTGCTCTAGGGTTTTCTAGCAGTGCTGCAAAGGACTTCCCTGAATTACTGACACACTTGTCAGGCCCAGCCTGAGTCTTGTTATTTCCGTCACCCAGTTGTTCCATCAAAATGGAGTATGTGTAACACAGAAAACATGCAGCCAGTGTTGTGTAAAGAAAATCTACAGTCAGGAAGGCCTCCTTGTGCAACAAAAGCCTCCGAAAGAGTATAATAGTGTGCTTTTTTTAAGCTTCTAAAAGTAAAGGAAGAACTGCATGTTTAGCTATTTGTCTCTGTTTTTCAGTTCTGACAAATAAGAAGCAACCTCTGTATTCTTACCTTATAGAAAAGGATGACAGCAGCAGGAAGAAAATTACCTTTAGACCAGAGATTTAGAGGGCCTGCACTGCAATCTATCCTGTTAAGTTGATAAAACATACTGTCACAGAAACCTGGTATGCAATGGCATTGATGCACTCAAAAAGATAAAAGACATGAAAGGAGAAATGTGAGGTTCGCAGTCATAAGAGGTGCACTGTTCTGCAGTCAAGATCTTCAGCTATGTGGAAACACAGTTTGGCAGTATTATCACCTAAAAGACTGCAGCCCCCCACATAAGAAGACTGAAAGGAAAGAAGAAAAATTATGCTCCTGCTTTCCCCCTAGAGGGTGGAACAAAACTGTAATAACTGGAATGTGAGATTTTTTTTTAAATTTTTTTTTTGGTAACATGAGAGTTAGAGACCATCTGTAGACAGATTTCTCCATGAACTTTTGAGTGTAAGTCTGATGATCCCCAGAATTCAGTTTTACTTTTTTTATATACCCTCTTGCTTTCTCAACTTCAAGTTTTAAGCCTTATTTTGAGATGGAAAGATAGAATCTAATTCTTTGGCTCCCTGTATTGAATCTGAGAATTAATTATCTCTTGACTCAATAAACTAGAAGACAATCTTTGCTTTTAAAATGAGAATATAACTCAACTATGCTTTCTCTGCCTACCTCAAAGTGAGCTTATCTTCCCAAAGACTCAGGTCACATGTAGCACTGCAGAAGATGGTATATATATACTGATGAACCACCTGATTGATCTGGTTTCAATTTTTGAGGGGTTTAGCCTTACTCTGGAGAAAAAAAATGCCCTTCTTTTTTTTTTTTCTCCTTTGGATACATTTGCAGTGGATCTTTAGCACAGTTAACTGCCATAAACAGAAGTAAAAAAAATCATCAAACCTGAACTGTGAACTAAATAATGGTTATAAAGTATCTTATGTACCTGATTTGATTGCTACAGAAATCAAATAAGTACATACTTGACCTCAGCTTCTCAGATGATGAATTAATCCCTTTCTCATAAATTATTATTGTACCTAGTAGGTTAACTAACATATTACTGAAAAAAAAAAATCACAGCTGAAAGATTTTTCACTTCTAAAATAGCACTAAAAATCTTTCCTCTATTTGAAAGCAATTATTGGGGTTAGGTTCTGGCAATATATATAACAAATAGGTGAAAAGCCTAAGAGTTTCTTCTAAATCTAAGGTTTTCTGACATTTTTTCTTGTTAGACGGTCTCCAGATACTTAGAATTTTGTAAAACCATTCTTTTCATCAAAACTTTCCAAAAGGGTTATCTGACTCAGTTTCTGGTTCAAAGCCTACGATGTTTACTGAGAAGATGCATTTCTGGAATGTAAAGTAATCAACATAAGCAGTGTTCAGGAAATTCAGCTATTAGACTTGCTCCACAACTCTCTGTTAAGCATATATATAAAGCTTATAATACTTTTGCTACTATTTAGTAGCAAACATGTAAGGTTTTATAAAAATAGGTATTAGACAACTATAGGCTTACAACAAACATTAAGATGCTACCACTATACACACAGTGAACTAAAGATTGTATCTGTGTAACAACACACAGCATAGACACCCTCTACACTGGTGCGAACATCACAGATTGTTAAGAACACAGGTATAGACCTTCTTTCTCTGTTTTAAATTGAAGCATTCTCCTAATGAGCTTTAAATTTTACTGAAATATAGACTACCACATAAACAACTAAACAGAGTAGTAGGCTTTCTTCTAAAAAGAGATGGAGCTCTAAGCTAGGATTATTCAAATTATTTATAACAGTTCTTATCTACATTTTCTTCTATGCCTGTCTAGAAAAATGTTTTAAAATTTGAGTCAGCAAACCCTAACCTGGGAAATCCAGTTCTCCACAAGACAAAGACTAATGGAAATCAGTTTTTTTTCTGGCAGTTTAGTCTGAGTGCTGAAAGGATGCATCTGACTAAGCAATTAAAATAGCACTGGGCTATGCAGAAAGAGGGCATTCTGACCAGAGATATTACAACTCAAAAATAAGCTTCTCAAAAGCATTCTTAGAGATTTATGTGCTGCATTTAAGGAAATGCTTCTTTGGAGATTTGGCTAACATAAATAAACATAAAACTCTTAGGCACCAAACCTTTCACTCCTCCTGCATAAGCCCATCCCTCTTGCACTGTAAAAAGCATCAGAAGACACTGTGTATTCAAAAGCTGGTTTTTATCTCTAAAAACCCATTGTATGCTTCCTTCTAAAAACAGGTTGTTCCTACTTCAGTGTTTTGCTTTTAAATATATAGCTATGTCTATTATGTCCACAAAATTAGAACTATTGTAGCTATAAGTACAGGCTGACAAAGCTCTTTATTTGCTGAAGTGTCCACTGTCCATCTTCTCATTGCATATCATAGTATTTGCTTCATAGTAACATAGGAGCTGAAAGCATACAGCATTGAACATTTTATATTTCATTGAATTTGAACAACAAGCTGCTTTTTGTCTACAGCAAATGACTTTCCACTGATTCCACAATGCAGAGGAACTCACTCATCCTTTCCTCCACTTGGACACTGGACTTCCCAAGACATGAAGACCCCCAAAATTAGGAATCTCTCAGTGCAGGGAGATGTCAGTAGGCATTGTGTACCAGCTCACTTACTCTGCCCAGACCTGGCAGAGGAGTCAGCTTGGAAGCAGCTATAGAAATTAGATATTTTGTGATATCCCCAATGAAACAAAAGATTATACCTGAAATCAGGCAATTCAGCTCAGTTACTCTAACAAACATAATTTGTATGTTTTTATTTTTCCTTAAAGTCAGTTCTTAGAATTGAACCTTAAAAGATAGATACTCTCATTTAAACTCCTACAGGAAAACAGTGTATGTTACTCTTACTTGGCAAATTTCCATATTTTGTCTTTTTTTTTTTTTTTTAATACCAAATTAAATGTAGATATTACCACTGCCATATAAAATATTTCTTTATCCTGACCAGAAAGCTGTTGTCAAGGCTTGGCAGAATGCTACACCAAGTCTTGCACTTCTGCTTCCAAAATAGAAATGTAGACAGCTCTGAGTTTCACAGATTTAAGAGACAGAAGTTCTGTTCAAGCTGTATCTCTATCCTTGTATATATTATGACATCATAATGGCTACATCAGCTGTAATAAAAAATGAATTCCCTTGACATATATTACCCGTAAGTGCAGCGTAGTAAATAAATGATTCATGCAAGTTCAATTACAAGGGTATGATGTCTATAAATGCTAAGTACCTGCAAGACAGCAACAGTAAAGGAAGTGAACCCATGCAGTGCTAAAAATGCCTTCCAGCTAAAATTTCTGACCACACCTTTCCTCTCTTTTTACATGCTTTTTACATGTGTTTTACTAAACACACTCATGGTAACAATCCACTAAAAGGTTACATACAGAGTTTCTATCTTTACTATGGATAAATCTAAAAATAGAACTAGACTGCTTTTTTGCTGTAGAGGCGGTAAAGAAATCTTTGTAAGAATTGGAACTCCCATTGAATTTAAGACTCCACCTCTTCCCTCTTCTGAGTTAAATTATTCATCCTTTAAAAAAAATATCTCTACCCATGATGAATTACATACGTATAGTCTAAAATTAGTATATGTTATGTTAGAATCTTTTGTTTCTTAAGTATATATAAGACAACATGACAAACAATTCCTTATATTTTACAACCATGTATAGGAAACAATGGCTTAGAGAACTAGAAGAGTCTCTAGGTAGGTAGGTGGTCATACTCAACTCTAAATCATGTATAGTTGATAATCTTTAGAAAATTAGTTTCTAAGTTTATATACATCCTACAAGACAACCATTCATGGTAGCAATTTTGTTGACATTATTAGCAAAATCTAATTTCTGAATGGATTTGTAGTAACAACCTCATTGTCTTATGCAAGCTTGCAGTTGCCCATTCACCCACAAATGAAATAAGGATTGTCACGTGGACAACCTCATCATCCTCATAAATTTGCTCCCTGCCTCTAGTAGCGGACAGCACTAGATGTTTTAAAGAGGTCTTACAAGAGCATCAGAGTATAGCTGATAAGGTATCGCCACGTATCGTCTTATACCAGTATATGTTAAAAGTTGGAGTAAAGACCACAGCACATAGTTTAAATATACCTTCCACAAGTCTATACTGTCATAACTACTAGCAACCTTGGATATTTTGGATAGTGACTTAAGTTACAAATGAAGTGTGGAATTTTGTTAAACTCTCGGTTTTCGCAACGTCCTAAGAAACAGGTTCCAGAGCTAAAATACACACTGAATGAAAAATAAATTTCCTATCTTCGTCTTGAATTTCCTGCCTTCTGATGTTCCTTTGCTTTTGTACTATGAGACAGGAAAATCAAAATTCCATGGCTTACCTTCTCCAAGTCATTCATTATTCTTTTCATCTGCCTGGGTTTTAACTCATGTAAAATTCCTCAAAACACTTGCCCAGTACTGGCAAGACATCCATAGAGACTTTTGTGCCATGGATGAAGGTGAATTTGTATTTTTTAGGATTCCACTTTGCAATAAACAGCATATTTTAATGTGTTCTATATTACTGTGTATAATTGCATTTTCAATACAATTAGAAAAACTGACAATAAATTGTGAAATTTCCTGTCTTCCAGGCAGGGCACTGAAGCCTCTATGTTTCTTTGCAAGAGTCTTGCAAGTTTATTTTTTATAACAGATTCTTGAAATGTCTTTAGCCCAACCCAAAGGGCAGATGCCTGAGGGGTGGATTGAAACCTTATAATGCAGCAAATGAGAAACGCAAATGTCAGTTTGCTTATTTCACTGTTATGGCCATGGAAGTAAAAAAAATAATTTCTGTAAATTGTTTAGCAGAAAATTCTCTCACTGTGATAAAATAAACATGTGAAAGCAAGGACAGACAGAGTTCAAAATGACACTCTGCAATGAAATAATATAGATATTTACATTCAGAGTATTTGAGTCCGCAAGGGTGGAGACTGACATTCTGAGGCCATTTTTACCATAGGCAATAATGAGGAAAAACACCTCTTCTAGGTTTGAGGCTTATTTGATATGAGACAGCTGCTGAACATGAACAGAAAGTTGCAGTACATTTTGTTCACTTCTTTACCATATGGCTGTAAAACTATTAGAACTTACAGCATCTGCTACAAAAAGATCTTAGAACAACAAATCTTTAAGCCATTATAAGCAGAGGCTGCTAAACCTCTTGCCTAAAAATAATACACTTGAGTATGTAATTCCCCTGTACTGTACTGAAAATTTACTGGGAAGGATTATTCATAAAATATCAATGCATCATTACTTATTAATTAATTTAAAAGTGACACCATCCTCCCAAAACCCTCTTTTCACACATGCACAACTTGATTCTAACCAAAGATGCAAATAAAATATAGAGGTGGCAAATGATCTGAACTCTTCCTTATTTTACAAGCACTTCATATACAACAGCCAAATGATCTGAACTACCTAGTAGGGAACTGTTTTTATACAAGAAACATGCATCACGATCTCTGCCAAATTTTATGTAGTAGTAGTAACAATGTTGTCTGATATGCATATTTCTCCTCAGCTCTTAAATGGATTTAAAGGTTGATCCTTATACTCACCTCCCCTGAAAATTATACCATATTGCAGCATTTATCTTTACAGATTCCAGCAGCGATTTTTAATTTCAGATTTTTTCCTTTCTTTTTGAAGTAGTAAACACTACTGTAGAGCTGTATTAAAAATGGATATACACTATTAACTTAAACCATGTATTTAAACAAAAGCTACCAGTCAATACTGCACACTGATGTCTAGTCAGGTTTTTTAGATGATGAAAAAATGTAGTAAATTTTATATGGGCTTAACTTTTACTTTAGGACTGCGACTAATTTGATGTTTATTCAATATGAGGCCCCTAAATATCCTTGAAGTGGTACTTGGAGAGATCACACAACTGGCTTTTACTAACTCAGTGTTCTCCACACAAGTTCTAGCATATGCCGTGAGATCCACAGAGTTAATAAATGCACAGATACAGATGTCATCCAGTCCAAAAAGCACATTTACTACACACACTCACGTTCTTCACAAATCCATGCTTGGACTATGGGAAGCAGCTCAAGACTCAGAAGTACCCTGGATTCTCCCAGAACTTCTTTGCATAAAAGTATCTTTGCATAAAAATATCCTCAACTTCTCAGTGTGCCACAACTGCACCTCCTGACACTTTTTCCTCACGAGGATACAGAAGTGGGGTTATGTGAAGGTTATGTGTAGTCAAAGAAGGAAAGGCAGAGCTGTTCATAGACCTCTCTGTATTGATAAAGATGCACCAAGACTGCTCAAAAGTGGGTTCTCACTACCAGTTGCAATATTGCAGTTCTGAATCCAAAATCTGAATTACAGTTCTGCTCCAAAAGTCCACACTCAAATGCTATAGAACGATAGTAAAACCAGGTCCACCCCCCAAAAAACTGTTCCCATAACCCACTCTAGGAATAACTGTAATTTCTGAAATGGCAAATACATCTTCCCTTTCACTCAGACCCAAACAACACCAAGCGCTCACTGCTCTAACGGAGAGGGAACGTGCCTCAGCAATTTTGCTTTTAGAGGATGTGCCTCTTGGGTGTCCCTAAAAACGTCAATGAGAAGGAGCTAAAGTTAGCTGCTCTGATGCATCTTCTGGAGGAGTCACTCTCTATCTACTCACTGTAGAGAGAAACTACAATGATCAATCTCACTTGGTGAATATCCAGTGTAAAGATGTAACATTATAGATAATACTGTAGACTGTGGAATGAGTTGGGTCAGAATATCTTACCAGATCAAGGCCGCAGAAATCTTCATCCCCTGTGTCCCCTTCTTCCGTAAGTACTGTCTGCTAGCAAGTGTAGCTTAGGCTTTCCCAGAAGAGTGTAAATAACCAAATAAAAAGGGAACATTATTTTAAAGATGTTCTATCAGCTAGAATAGCCAATATTCTAAATAATATCCCTCCAAGATTTTACTTTGTCAATTCTTTTATTTCCTGATCCTTCTTCCTTAGGCTTGGCTAGCTCTTTCAGTCTACATTGTACGTGTGTGGATGGAATTAAGGTAGCAAGAGCAGGCCTAATAGATTTACCAGGTTTTTCTGTTGCCTTAAGATTTAATGATCAAAGTTCTTCACAAAAGAATACTTTAAAATTTCTGTTAAAAACTTCTGAAATTAAGATTTACCAGAAAGATTTGAAAGCCAAGTTTCCGAAGAGCAAACGTCTGGCAATATTAACACCAGAAATACTTCAGAGGAAATAAAATGGCTCTAGGCTGGATTTTTCAGATGTTGGCATCAGTGTTCAGACTGCCCAACGATTCAACTAATCTTTTTAATGACACCTTGCAACAGGCAATTGTAAAGGTGATCCGGCTGTTGCTGTAATAGGCAATCTGACTCCTGTCTGATATAGCGGCTATTTTCTGAACCATCATTATATCTGTAAGGGTATCAGTTTTGAAACTAGCAGTTTATTGCTACATATGACCTGTTTCAAATGTAATAGATATCATTCTCTCATGCCCATCAGATTTGCATCCCTGTTTTCTTCTTACCCATTTTTCTTTTGCATCTCGAAGTGACCTTATACATTAGCGCTATTCAGTATGGCAAAGCTTCACATTAAAGCATCAATATTGTAAGTGTGGATTTGCCATGCAGTTCCATCTCTGAATAAAATATGCCAGTATTTTACTAAAGTAAGTTCCACCACTGGAAATAAACACCAAAAGCAATACTTTTCCATACAGCATTCCTTTTATTTTTCAGAACACTACTTCTTAAGAAAGACCAGCAATTGACTGATTACTTAGCAACCTCACCAAGTCTGATAGAGTCATGCTGTGATAATGGAACTATCAATGCAGTTATAATGTACTTACACTCCGTAGATAGCTGTTTCAAATGGAGCAACATTCCCTTCCAGCCCAATGCTTCTCTGCAAGGCTGGAAGGCCTGGTAAAGATTGAATACATACCTTTAAAAAGAGCAAGCTACAAAGAGGTTTCACTGACCACTGATATTTTGTGCTACATTAAATATTGCCGATGTCACTTACTTTTTTCCATTCTCTTTCTTCTCATTTAACAATAACCTTTAAATTGATTTTCTGTGGAGAAACGCAAAGTAATAAACATCTTCCATGTATTTTCCTTCTTTATATTACTTTGGAGTAACAATACAGCTAGTAATTGGTAAATGACCATGTTCCATGATATTAGCATGTTACACAGGTCAAGATTTTTACACAGAAGTATTTCACACAGCAGACCAACCAGTCTGTATCATGAGGATATATTTTATATCACAAAGGTACTCATTTAGTTGTACAACACTGTGACAAAGGGTAGCATTTACAGAAGTACATGAACAGCAGATGGATCTAAGACCCAACTTCACTGGCTGTATCTGAAACACACTCAAAATACCCCACCCCAAAAGCAAAAACACCCCACAATCAGGCCCACTTCTCCTCCTTATTGCAAGGGGCATGGATAGCTCAGCTCAGATCCAAACAACTGTACACTTTTCATCCCCAAAACAGTGGCTTCATTCACCATGCCTACTTGGAACAAGCCCTAATTTATGAGTAAGATGGTCTGTGAAAATGCTAGTTGGCACAGGCCACAACTGTGCTATATAACACTGAAGTAATAGTCAACAAATAAATGACATACACAATCATGGCACAGTGCTCAGTCCATAGCCCTGTTTGATTCACTAATATAGTCATAGGGGGGCTCACAGAAACCTAACAGACAAGAGATTTAAAGTCCTTTGACAAATAAAGAAATAAATAGGCATTGCAGACAGACCTATCTGCATCTCTCAGTACCAAAGTGTCATTACATGCCTGCCCTAAACACCTTCGTTCCTCCAGTTTAACCTTTATCTTTTAGGTGTCTAAATAAGCAACATACTCATCTAGATGTCACAGTTAGTCTGTGGAGAGAGACTGGCATCTCTGTGTTTACCTCAACTGCAGTGCTCTAGCAAAGATGGCTGTTGCCTTACAGACTTTACAGGGAGCCCAGTTTAAACACAAGACAAGAATTCCTCAATTTGTCTCACGAAGCCATGCAAAAGGAACCATGGCTCAACAGAACTTAAACTTGTTTGAAAGCTTGACTTACACTCACCTTTACTTTTGTCTCGGTAGCAATTCACAGTGCATCTAAGCAAAGCACCTTCAGTGTTAACAGTTCTAACAGACAATAATACAATCTCTTTTTAAAACATACACACACACCCCCCTTCAAAATAGGAAGTACATCACTGGCACAAAGGAATAAACAACCAACATACCTGTACAGATTTTGTATTGCCATGGGATAAAAAAAGAAGTCAAAGAATGTATTAGTAAGTTAGAAGTTCTCAGATTGGCCAGGCCTAGTGGTGGCCACTGTACACTATATAATGAACCAACTGAAGTTCATTAAGAATTTACAGAGAATGAAGAACTTTGAGACAGGAGGCCAAACACAACACCTGTCACTACAAAGGGAAAAAAGCAGTCAGAAAGGAGTGAAAAGCAGAGTCACTCTACTTTCAATAACTAGAAAGATACTGAAACAAATTATTAAACAATCAATTTTTAAAGACCTTAAGGATAATAATGTGATAAGGAACAGACGACATGGATTTTCCAAGAGGAAATCAGTCAGGCCAATCTCATTTTCTTCTCTGACAGACCAACTGGTCTAGTGGATAAGGGACATGCAGTAGATGTGATGCAGCCTGACTTCACTAAAGCTGTTGATGCTGTCACATGTGACATTCCTAGAAGCAGAAGAGGGAAATGTGATCAAGATTGCGCACAATTTAAAGGATAGTTATCAGTTATTCTCCACCAAGCTGAGAAAAGATATCAAATAGATCCGCAAGGATTTGTCTCAGGTCCTGGAAAATCTGCCATTTTCATGAATGGCTGGGACGACAGAATAGTTTGCATGTGTATTAAAATCTGCAGATGTTACTGAGTTAACACAGTTTTATGCAATTTTAAGAACAACTTTAAAAATCAGAACTACCTTGATGAACTCCACAAATGCACATGCACACAAATGCATTGGGAACAACTACAAGAATTCTGGGGTGATAGCATTTTACCAGAAGAGAGACAATAATAGCCTTCCAGTTCGGGAAATTGTTATAGACAAGTGACTGTTTTATGTGTTCACTGATCATAGAACAAGTTGCAGTCATCTTAATCTGTAATCTGTGAGAGGGGACTGGGGAAAAAACAAACCAAACCCATAGCTATAACAACAATTTTTTCCAATGCTTTTTAGGCTAGTGAGATTGGGAAAATCTCATCACAGGAGGTTTTCCAGACTGGTTAATATCTGTCAAGGATGGTGACATGTCTCATCCCACCCTGGAACAGAGACCTGAAAGAGATAAACTCTTGAGGCCTCTTCTGGGCTCTCATATCCTAACATCTCACAAAAGAACAGTGTCATGTATCTATGACTGTTCTTAGACTGGGCATTCATTTACATTGGATATGTGTCGTCATCATCTCAATTTCTTTCTTTTTTCTCCCCACAGCCATTGAAAAACAAGCAAGATAATAAAAGTCACGTTTGTATGTGCACCTTCAAATTGCCACTAATTCAGTATTCCATTTTAGCTGCAGAAGGTCACTGTCTAGGCACAAAAGCACACCAGAAAGCACAGTGGCAACTGGTTAAATCTAGATGGAAGATAAAGTGAGTTGTGGGTTTGGTCTGCATTAAGAATTAATGAATAGACTTGACTGTAGGATCAAAGAAAATACACAAAAATCCTTCAACAGCAAATCAGTATAAAGTCAGCAAGGAAATTAAACGAAGCTTGCAGCATTTCTCTATTCACCTTACACTTAAACAAAAGGCTTTCATTTTATGGGTATCAGATTGGAGTTTCTAGAAGGAACTCTTCCGTAAAATTTATGTGAAAGCTTATGGCAAAATGTTCATGCATTGCACTATTTTTTTTCCGATTAAAATAGCTGTGTTAAATTCCTGCATTCAGATAATAAATATGTTGACAGTAAAATGTTAGGGTGTTTATCTGTTCTGTGATGGATAAAAACGTACTCTGAACAAACAGCTCAGAAGACTGACCTTGTGCTAGCCACGTGTGAAGAGCAGCAGCTCACCTGCCAGCGGAACATATTTTTTTACACGGAAGGGGGGATAGGGCTTCTCCCCATCAGGGTACTTTTAAGATAGAATATTGATACATACTGAAGAACAAGGAACTGAGGGAAGGGACTTCATGCATTTGTGACAGCTGCCACAATATCCCACTATTTTCTGACTTAGTTGAAATTGCACAATAAATCAATAAACCTCTAGCTGATTGTTACCTTCAGTGAAATATGATGAAACATAATTTAAAAGGTGATTTTTAGGGGTAATTCTTGGGACCTTTTATGACACACATTTAAGGTTTATTTTCTTTTTCCCCATGAAAAATGTTTCAAATCTGTGTGTAAAATTGGGAAAGTTTTCAGCCAGATAAGCTGCCTTTGTCCCTCTCTTCAGCTGCCTCTGTTTTCAGTCATATCAATATTATTCTGGGGCACTGTTTTTGGATTTGAAGTCATACTGACTTTCACTAGAGAGATTATAGTACAGAAAGTAATGCTGTTCATACATGCAGCTCAGCTAGGTCCTGCCTTCAACATGCTTTTTATGAGAGCACTGCACTCACATGCTTCATCCATCAAACCAGACACTTTGTATTCTGAAATCAAGGTTGTAACAAAAATGCCTGACCTCCTTTCCTACAGAAGTAAAAAAATATAGTGTATTTTAAAAGTGCAGTTCACTCTCTTTCATTGTTTAAGTGGTTTTGTCATATGATTTCATGGGCTGGCTGCTGGAGAACTGATCAGGTTAACATTCTAAACACGACTACTCAAAGTGAACCTATGCAGTTCTGCTGTCCCATCACCTCTTTCAGTGATGTAAGCAGATAGGTAAATTTTAGATTTACATCTGAGATGTGTCCCATAGTATTTCAAAGTTACATTCCAAGATCAGTATCAAGTAACATTATCTACATAAAGAGTTAAATGCAGCTTAAAAATTAGAATATAGATCAGCAGACAGACAGTTCATGTACTTAAAATCCAGCTGAGTCTTCTGCCATACTCACATATACCCTTAAGTGTGTGCATTTGCAGTGTAATGCTGTCTTCACTTTAATTTTTTGAACATGACTTGGCCTGATGCAACACCATAGCATATTTGACAATATCCCCAAAACAAAATCTAGATCCAGTAAAGGTTCATGATTTTGCTTTGTGTATAGTTACAGTCAACAACAGACGACCTTTCAGTCCCATATGTTCTCAAGAATATAATTTGACTTATCAAGCAATCTCTAGATTGACTTGGTTAAGTACTTGACAGAGTATTAGCAAAAGTTGGACTCAATTCAAGCTTCAGTTGCTTTAATCAATACAGAGTTTGAAAGCTTTCATTTGACGTGATAGTAAGAGCAGAGCAGAAGTAGAGACCTGACAAAAACAACAATCAGCTGTCTGCTGTCTTAGTAAAGAATATTAAAGATAGTAAAAAGAGTGGCAAACAACATTAATGATACAGAAAACAAATTCTGATTAAGAAATGAAGGTTTTTCATGTAAGTGTACTGACAGGTGTGATGCAGTTAATTAATTAACTGTAAGATATAAAGGAACAATTATATGGGTAGTTTTGATCATTCTCTGCAATGCACCATGGCTTTATAATATTTGAAAATCCCACATAGACACCACTACAAACAGATGTATAAAGTCAAACCGTTAAAAATTAATCCCAGCCTTAAGAGACAACAAATTTTCTATTAAGCCAACAATCTGAATTTACAGTAATCCACAGCTGCATTCCAGAGAAAGGGTGGCCAACACTTCCACGGACAGAAGTAACTTCTAAATTTCAGATTAAAGAGTGAGCACAACTGAAAAAATGTAGACAGTGTATACAAGTGAAGTGACACACACAAAAAAAATGTCAAACAAGCTGATGATCTTTAGAACGCTGATGTGATCCTGAGACAATTTTCTTCACACACCCAATACTCACTGTCCACCTTTGTTCTAGGTTATCAGACAGAATTTGCAGAGTAAAGACATGGGTTAATCTACAAGGTCAGACTTACTTTGTGAAAAAATTCACAGGAGAGGATAATTGCACTTTTCTTCTGCATTCTCTTCACACTTACCATCGTAATTGCTTTAATGTTTTATGAAGAAATTGTAAGAGGGTATTAACATTCTTCTGTATGTGATGTTATGCCAGTTTAACCAAATGGTATGACTTAACTGACTGTGGAGTTTTAAAACAGTTTAGTTAAACAAGGGCAAGATTTGGTTGCTCATGAGGTTGCTCATATTTTGGTTAAAACCAGGCTAATATATAGTATTTTATACACCACAATAATTTTACTACTAAGATAGTTTTAATACTAATAAAGAAGTCCTGTAAGCACAGAAATAAATTGAAAGAACAGAATAAAGAACAGAAGAATAGAAGAACTGGAGTTGCACTATCTTTCTCTGTATGACAGTAACCTTGGCCCCATAGTGGCCAGTAACTTGCAAAGAGATCCTACTTCTCATGAAAATATGAGCAACCTCCCTTAAGTTAGTTGTGAATTTCTTGGTGAAAAAGTGAAAGCGACCATCTAACCAACCACCAGTGGGTAAAGGGAAGAATAAAAGTGCCAGTTTTATCTGCTTAATGTCAGCATCAGTGAAACAAAGTGTAAGCTGAAGGCACATAATCATGCAATGATTTCTCAGTGCATCCAGGGACAAGTTTTCAAATTAAATGGAAGTAGACAGAAAGGCAAACTCCTCCAAACATAAAGTAAAATGTTCTATTTTAAGAAGGCTTCACCTACACACAAATTTTTACCCATTTAAATAAACTAGTTCAGCTAAACCACTGTAAATCCATGTTCAGCATCCTGTGTATTACCTCTTATTGTGTATATGACTGCCTTTTGGATCATGGGGGAAAAGGGGGCAATGTTTGGTCAGTAGTTTTGACAGTCAGTTGGTGGACAGTTTTCCCTATACTGCCCATCAAAATCCTGGTTGGGCAGGTATGGCCAAGAATCACGCGAACACAAAATACAGACACAATCAGCTGGCTGTAGAAGACCAGAGAGGAAAAAACGGCATTCTTTACACCTTGTCACAATACATAACACGGTGAAAATGAACACAAGGCAGACAAAAAACAGTGAGAGGACACATTACAAACATGTCAACAAATTGGATATATTCAAGTGTGCAGAACCCTAGTCACAGATGCTGCAATGGCCATGAAGAAAGAATGATCTAATCCCAAAGAAATATGAATGGTAACAATCTGAGCTCTAGCACTATGTTTTTTGCATGTGTGCAGCTTTGTCACCACTCTGTTTGCCTGATTTACAGAAATACTGATACTGAAGCAGCAGGACATGAATGAGCAAGACACATCTTCCTTCAAGTGGGATGTTAATGCAAATGGGAGTGCTTTTTTGTCATAGCTTTGACAGGAGGTTTCAGAACAGGAAGTGTCACAACAGTCGTTTCCTTCTGAAACTCCATTTTCCATCAGAAGTAGGAAGGGAACAAAGATGTTTTCAAGATTCATCTACTTCATGGGTGAGGAGAAAGCCAACATAGTCCAAATAAACCGCAGGCACAAAATAGTCCAAATAAACCACATTCCTTCAGACACTTCAATGTATTAAAAATTAGTTTTTGCCAAATGTTCCCTTCTCAGTACAGAGAAAAGCAGACTGTGTCTGGTAACCTGCATAACTTAGCTCTCAACATTTCAAATGTTTTGTCTGGAGAAGATATTTACATTCTTTTTTGAGACTTTAAGAATGGTTATGGAAGATTAAAAAGAAAAAGGTTCAAAATTACATCAGTTCAGACAAAATCAAGTGAACAGGACTACTAATCTGGATGGTGAGAATTTGACAAAGTATCTGAGACATAACATTCAATACAATCTTTTTAATGGCCACTAGCTGAGAAATTATAGAAATTTCTGAAAATATCTTCTGAAATTAAGGCATGGGCTCATGAGGACTCTTCACGGGTTCTTTCTTTTTGTTGTTGTTCCCCCCCCAATATTCTTAATATGGCACCTGGCTAAAGGAATCTGTCTATGGGGTCATTTTCAAAGAAATCATTATGATCACTGTTAAAACTGAAAGCCTATTGGTGTTTTCCCCAAGGCAAATGCTGCATATAACAGGGTGTGCATAATAGATTTTTGTTTTAATTAGAGGTTTTCTAGAGCTTCTATTCCAGTTACAGAACCATTTCAATTGTAAAACATCACTAGAAACCAATTGCTGGTTTTGGAAACTCACTAGTGGAACAGGTCAAGTCACAATTCATTTATCTGTCTGGCACAGACACTGCCTACATGAGGCATAATTACCTAGGAAAGGTAGTAGGTCAGCTAACTGTATGCATATGAAAAGGAAACTGTTCTTAAAGAGGTCAGCAATGGGTCACAACAAAAAGCTCAACGATTAAAGGAAGATACACATCCAGTCATTACATTTACTAACATAATATCAACCTACTGTTCTGCACAGCTTCCCCATTCAGTACATCATTAGAAACCAATACTATCTATTACATTGTGTTATTACTATCTGGAGATGGAAAATATAAATTATGCAAGATATCAATAAATACGAGTTCCTAAATGGTCTTTAACAATAAAAACTGCTGACATTATGCACGGTTGAGTTGCAAACCCAACAAAACAACAAATAATCAGATAAATACTGCTATTAGGTATAGTTTAAAAAAATATAATGCCAGAGACCATAACCTTCAACATTACACATTTTCGTTTGTTACATTCCCAGAAATCATCTATGCGGTTATCTGGTTTAGCCCTTTGGAGCTGAAACTTTGGTGTGCGGAGCTTCTTCTCCCAAGATCTTTCAAGACAAAGAACATGGCCTCATCTCTGCACAGAGGAGGTGGACACTTAAGGCTCTGGCTGTCTTGCAGAATTGAGCCATTTGAACTGAATCGGTTGTGCTGGAGCAGGCTAAACAGAAATGTCCAAATTGGTCTTGTGGGCATTAGTAATAGATCCACTGAATGACTGCTCCCTGTCCATGCTGAGCACTGTTAGAAGATATTTTTTTTGTTACAGAATTAATTCTCTAACTCTGAACTCCTGCCATTATGAGTCCACCTCCAACAGCTGCAGTCCTTACCAACTACCAGTAAGAAAATTAACTCTATCCCAGCTGAAACCAGGGCAAGCTCGTAACAGAAAAATGGGTTGGATAATAGGACAACAGGGAAGTTTAAACAGAAGAGCGAGATGAACCTTTTCAGCAGCCTACATCCTATCTGGTCATAGCGCCAGTGTGGACCAAATGATTTAGAATGAATGGTTCTTACACCTATAGTAAGTGCCATGGTATAGTCTTTTTTTCACATGAAAATATAAAATGTACTAAAGTCTTAAGTGAAAAGGCACTTTATAGACCAGTGCATTTCTCTAATACAAACAATAGTTAAATGATATATCATGTTTTGATGGGTACAGAAAATGAAAGTAAGTCTAATCTATACTCGTCACATGTCTTAAGAGGAAAATTCTCCTTTTTGTAACAATGCTTCCTGCCACTCTTCATATCAAAACCTCCACACTTGTAGTTTTGTAAACTACAAAAAATTAATCCCTTGGGCACAGAGTTTCTTAAAGATACTTGCACAGAAGTTTAGGTCAAAATACTGGTTTTTAAGCCAAAGAAAGTTCTATTATCAAAACACAAAATATACTTAAACAATAACACTAAGGGTCTCGCATTACGAAAAGCTCTAAGAAACTCCCATTACCCCCTACTTACACATAATACTAGCTGTGACTCTGCTGGGTCACTGTATTTTCACAAAGGCAGTGCTGTAGGAGTTCAGAGAATTCAGAGCAAGAGAATACAGAGAAACCAGAACTATGAGAAAAAAAGAACACAACAACTGGCTGCAGAAATTAATTACAAAGCTACAGGGTAGGCCTTTTTTGTGATATGATACATTCACACTTATCTTGAAATAATTCTGAAGACTTTAAAAGTGGCCTTACTAAAAGAGATGGAAGAACAGAGATTTTTACCTCATGTATTTGAAAAGAGGACTAGGGGCAATTAATGATTCTTTACAAGAACCATTAAGCAACACATGAAGAATGAATTATAGTAGTGAGCATATAAAGATAATGTTATTTTTTTTCCCCAAAAAAGCTCCATCTGCACAGGAATCCAGAAAACTCAAAGCCAAAATTGACTTTGTTTTTCCCTGTAGGTTGACCTTCTCTTACCTATTAACCAGAAACCATCAAGTCACTTCACAGTGAAATCCAAATACATACTCCAGTTGTATAGTGACTTAATTCACTAGCCTTCATAAATATGCTGAATACAGTAGTGAGAAAACGAGATGGTAAACTAACAGCAAAGTGAATATAACATTTTTAAAAACTAAATCAAGTCTGTTGTTCATATGCAGATTTTGAACCCAAAATATTGTAACAAGAATTTCAAGAACCATCTTGGATCTGGTGGAGCCATTTCTATGTACCACCATCACCACTTGGAATAGACTCATTGTGAGCTATAAGCTATCAGCTGGCGGATGAAAGAGGCTAAGTGTTTAAGTACTGGCATATTTGAACATAAAAGAGGTTAAACCTTTAAATAGCTATTTGCAATACCATTGAAAGAATAGCCCTAAATGCAGTATTGCAACTGTATGTGTAATTTGGGAAGTAGTCCATGGACTTCCTCTTTAAAAAGTTTGACTCTAATTAGATGTTGCTATATAGAATCTTTCCCAAGCTCCTGCTGAAGATTTAGAAGTGTTTAGGGATTAGCAAATATTTCTTTTCCTCATACAATATATGATTCATCTCAGTCTACTCCAGTGCAAAGCAAGTGTTTATGAAAGAGCACTGTTGTGACACATTGTGCTGCATATCTTTATTTCTGCATTTGTGTTTTACAGTTTTAGGTACTTTTCCTCATGCAAATAGTCATATCGAGTGATTTGTATGAAAAGCTTAAGCACAAGATTTGAAGGGGGGGGTAGTCATAAAACAAACAACTCTAAAGGAAAATAAGTCAGAAGTGGGGATTTGTCATTGTAAGAGCACAGACTTACATCTAATCCAAGAGAAAGTTAAGCTGTGAGGCAGATTTTGTAGCATCATTCATGTATTCATCATTCTTGTTATGCTCTGAAATTACTCTGAAACAATTTAAAATAGTATCTATAGATAGACTTATTTCCATAAAATTACTCTGAAATCAAGTTTAAATAGTAAATATTTACTAAATGATAGCCATGTGTAGAAGAAAATTTACTAGAACCCCAGACAAGGAGGAAGCCCTGAGGAGTGATGCCACATCACAGTGAGGGAGATGGGAAGCATTTTCACCTACAAAAATCCAGACATGACATCAGCATCAGAGGGTGATGTCAGACCACCTGCATCATGGGGGAATGCAGCATTCTGCATCAGGCCACGGAGAAAAAAAGGGCACACAGAGAACCCAAACTCGGCTCTGGTGAGCTGGTACAAAGGGTTGCTAACAGAAATCTTCTCATTAGAGTCAAGAAGTTTAGGCTGTGTCTTTTGAATTGCTGTTAGTCTCTGAAAAAGTCAATTATCCACTGTTACTGCACAGGCGTCTTATCTCCTGCTCCATACCTGTCCCAAGAGGGGAAGATACTGATCCAAGGACTCCGTCTCTGCTCTGTACAGCTGGCCACTGGAGAGAGTTTTCTTTCTCTTTTCTCTCTTTCTGTTTTTGCCCAAAGCAACTTTTACTGCTAAGAGCTAGTGTGTCTCATTGGCTATGGGTCCTGTGAAGAAAGGCCTGTGTGTGAACCTGTCTCAACATCCATTGTGCAACACTGAGCAGGAAAGTGCAGCAGCCCCTGGTGTAATGGAGCTCAGCCCAGGACCCCCGTCTCACTTGTGCTCTGCACCCTCCTCAGTTGCCTCTTGTTTCTCACTCCTCATTGCCTTTATGTATCTGCTCCTGGTCTTCTTTCTTCCTCACTTTGACTTAAACCTGTTCTTCGCTTTCACCTGACACCATCTAATCTAGCTCCTTGTCTCTAGCCACCTTGGCTGATGCCTCTTCCTCCTCCCCTCACCCACAAAGCATAAGCAGAAACCGGTAGTGAGCAAGATTTTAGTTATTTCTCCCATTTACATCAGACCATATACTCATAAAACCTTAGCATGTATTTGGATGTCTTGCTTTGAACCCTCTCCTCAACTTTCCACCAGGCAGCACTTATCCTGATGCTATGATATTCTTGAATTTGAGGAGGTGTTATTTCTTCTGCTTTCAAGGGAGCGTCTGCAGGTTAATGCATCAATGCAGTTCCTGGAATCAAAAATCTCATCAACGACAGCAAATACACTTGATGTCTTAGGGCGACATACAGAAAGACCCTGTTTTCATTTGTGCTTAATCCTTTCCTCTTGCATTGTGTTTTATTGTGAAGACTATGTATAGCAAGTAGACTATTTACAGTCTGACAAAGGCAAGCTGAAATGGCATACAGACATCAGGAAAAGCCAAATGTGTCCGAGTGCCAAACTCTTCAAACTCTGATGTGAAGATTCCAGGTGTTTTATTGTCTATAACATCTTTACAGAGCACCTGTAAGAACAGGTCTGTCTATGATAAAGCTGTTTACATGTGATAATGCTCTGCAGCTTCAGTTTTCAGTGTTAAAACTTAGGTTACTGGCTTCATTTCTGCAGCACTGCATTACTCAGTACAACACAAAATGAACAGACAGACATGAAACACTCGAGAAATGAGTTTTAAGAGGACACATGAGATCAAAGAACAGAGTCTACATCACGTTTTGTTGAAAGCACACTGAGCCATTAGATCAAATAGTCTGTGTCACATTCTCCTGTAATTTCCAAAGCAAATTCTTTCTGGCAGGGATGAAGCGTTTCTTACGCTTTGTGATGTGTTATGATACAAGTCAGCCCGATTTAAAAGATCAATTCTTGTTTCACCAAAAGCCCATGGCCATAACCAAAGACTTCAAAACGTCTTAGCTATACAGAAAGCATTAAAAGGTATCCCAAAAAGGAAAATCAAAAACTGCCAAGCAAAATACCATGGCAAAAGTTTCTAAGGAAGGGAATGAATGCTTCAAAGTCAGCTCATGATGTGATCATGCAGTGAACCAGCAGGTGCAGGTAGGGCCTTAGTATTGTCATCAGAGATATGGGCTCTGCCAATAAGTGCCTTTGCATGCTGGACTGAGCGCACCAGACTGCTGCATGGAAGAGACAGAGGCTTGACCCCAGCAGTCCTTTTAACCAACTCAAACACAGCTTTCTTTCATCAATTCCCTTTTCCAGTAACAAGGACATGGGTGTTTATTTGGACAGAGGATAAATCAAAATGAAAGAGAGGATTGTTCAGAGAGTCTTGAGGCTTTAGGTATATTTTCCCAAGTAGAGGGAAATGATGATTGACAGTTATTGATATAATCACTAAGATTTGCAATGTCATTTAATCTTTCTATGCATCAGCTTCCCTTTATTTTCAGAGGAAGCTTCACACACAAAGAACTAATAAAGCTTGTTCTGCAAATTCTTCATTTCCTGTTATCAGACAAGACAGACTACAACATTTCATTGACTCAGTTGGATTCTCCCCTGAATATAACATTGAACATTTAGAACCAAGAACTTCACTTCAGGCACGTGGCTCATAAAAACCAAGTAAGATTGCAATATAGGACTGTGGTGAAGAGCCAGTGACCTTGGGGTAAGTTGAGAAAAATACACAAATAAGAACACACTGCCAGAACTGAAAAGGCAAATTAAAAGTTACAACACACCACTGCTTTAAAGCAAACAAAAAACCCCCCCTATTTTGTCGGCTTTTCTGTAAGACAAAGTACACTGCTGTTTGTTAAATACACTAATGGAACTGCTTATTATTATTTAACTTCTAAACAAGAGAAACACCATTAGTCACAACACTGAATAATCACATCAATTTGCAAAAGAATCTTTTTAAAGATATTGCTGTTCTTTAAAGTACACAATACTTTCTATGAACAATTCCAGAGTAAAATATCACTAAATCATTTGAAGCTGGAAGGTTTACAGATCAGCTACCATAAATATGAGACTAATTACACCATCCAGAGCTCTGTAGGAACAGAACAATTACTCTAAAGGGATGTAACTCAAGAGCCACAAAATCCTCTGAGGAAAACTTTAGCTGAGGACTGGGCAATGTAATTTCAGTAGACAGGCCAGGATACAGTGTGTTCAATTGTACCAACTCACAGAAAAAACTGGGCAATGCTGTTCATGGAGTACAGAGCTCAAGTACTCCTATGCACTCAGTTGCACAGGTCACATACGTTGAGGAGTACACCAAGTACACAGCTGCACCCTAGATCAGGGAAGCACCTGGGGTACAACGAGCAAGGCAAAAGGAGTCACAAAGTCTCCATGTAAACATGGGGAGCTCCCCACCCTTCCTACATTTCTATGGATGGCAGAAAGAGCTGATGCTCCGTACAGCCTATGCAGAAGCTCCTTGTTGTCTCTACTGACAACTGAGCAGTGACAGAGCCTGCGTGGCACCAGACACAGGGCCAAACCAACAGCCGGGTCCCTCTGAAGTGCCACAGACCACCATGCAGGTACCAGGTGACACTGCCCTATCAACAGCATCCCAGGCATGCAGCAGTAATGTTGTGTAAAATCATTCTTTGGGCTTGGTAGCAATGTCTCCAAAGAAAACCATGCAATGGAGAATCATATTCCATGAAAGTACACATCCAAGGATGAGGAAAAACAGGCAACACTGGAAGTCCAGCACTGACACTGCCAAAGCACACTACAGTTTGCAGATGGAAGATCTCACTCCCTCTCGCCAAAGACAAGAAAAAGGAAAAGAGGTTGTGGTCAGAGAGTACCAACAGTAGAAGTCAGCATCTGCAACAGCTGGTGGGCTGCTCCTATACAAGGCAAACTTTATTCGGGGTGTCTCAAGATCATAGAATAGAACCATAAAATGGTGGGTTGGAAGGGACCTTAAAGATCATCTAGTTCCAACCCCCCTGCCATGGGCAGAGACACCTTCCACTACATCAGGTTGCTCAAAGCCCCGTCCAACCTGGCGTTGAACACTTCCAGGGAGGGGGCATCCACAGCTTCTCTGGGCAACCTGTTCCAGTGCCCCACCACCCTCACCATAAAGAATTTCTTCCTTCTATCTAATCTAAATCTACCTTCTTTCAGTTTAAAACCATTACCCCTCATCCTATCACTTACACTCCCTGATAAAAAGTCCCTCCCCATCTTTCCTGTAGGCCCCCTTTAAGTACTGGAAGGCTGCTATAAGGTCTCCCTGCTGTAAGTTCTCTAGGCTGAACAACCCCAACTCTCTCAGCCTGTCCTCATAAGGGAGGTGCTCCAGCCCCCTGATCATCTTCGTGGCCTCCTCTGGACCCGCTTGAGCAGGTCCATGTCTGTCTTGTGTTGGGGCCCCAGAGCTGGACACAGTACTCCAGGTGGCGTCTCACGAGAGCAGAGTAGAGGGGCAGAATCACCTCCCTCAAGCTGCTGGCCACACTTCTCTTGATGCAGCCCAGGATACAGTTGGATTTCTGGGCTGTGAGTGCACATTGCTGGCTCATAGTCAGTTTTCCATCCACTAATAGCCCCAAGTCCTTCTCCGCAGGGCTGCTCTCAATCCACTCATCACCCAGCCTATATTTGTGCTTGGGATTGCCTCGACCCATGTGCAGAACCTTGTGCTTGGCCTTGTTGGACTTCATGAGGTTTGCATGGGCCCACCTCTCAAGCCTGTCTCAAGGTCCCTGTGGATGGCATCCCTTCCCTCCAGCGTGTCGACCACACCACACAGCTTTGTATCATCAGCAAACTTGCTGAGGGTGCACTCAATCCCACTTTCCATGTCTCCATGAAGATGCTAAACAGCACCAGCCCCAATACAAAACCCTGAGATACACCATTCATCACTGCTCTCCCCTCAGACATAAAATCGTTGACCACAACTCTCTGAGCGTGACCATCCAGCCAATTCCCTATCCAACAAGTGGTCCATCTGTCAAATCCATGCCTCTCCAATTTAGAGACAAGGATATCATGCGGGACAGTGTCAAACGCTTTGGAGAAGTCCAGTTGCTTATCCACCAATGCTGTAACCCCATTGTAGGAGGCCACCAAATTTGTCAGGCATGATTTGCCCTTAGTGAAGCCATGTTGGCTGTCACCAATCACCTCCTTATTTTCCATGAGCCCTAGCATAGCTTCCGGGAGGATCTGCTCCATGATCCTCGTATTATTGACCCATACAAAAACACTGCAAGGTATAGCTGGAAATACAGAACTGGTCTTCTAATTACTTAGGATAGTAAAGTCCATTAAATCTTTGTAAATATAGCAAAAAAATAATAGTAATTCATAAAAGTTTCTTCAGCAGAGAGCATACAAGAGAGGCTAGAGTAACACTCCACATGATATTAGGCAGTTTAGATAAATTTAATTTTTTCTGAGAATACCTCATAACATGCTGTTTATACAGTGTAGCATATTTTGTACAGATGATAAAACTTATTAATGACATTTCACTATAATTTCTGCTGTTAAATCTTGGCTAGAAAGTTGGAAGATTTCATCTTTTTAAATCTATACAATGAATTGTACAAACTAGGAAAGCATGGATTAGAAAGACTCGACTATCTTTGCTAAGGACACCACAACACATAATGCTTTGAAAATTAAACTGAAATTAATGAACTTGAGATAACTTGCATATTTTAGTGAAGTTTACACAAGTAGGTTTTTTCCCTAATCTTGCCTAATAAGCCCAGGTCTGCTTCTACCTACTCTGTATTGCCATCATCTGGGCTGTCTGCAGCAACGATTGGCTGATATGCACGGAAGCTTAGGGAAAGGTAGCTTTTTACAATGTCTGCCTAAACCAGTGCTTAGGCATGTCAAATGAAAACAAAAGTGTAATTGAATTCTTTGCCCCCTCCAAAAGATGCCCAAGCAGCAGAGCAGCTTGTCACTCAGCATTCTCGCACAGCTCTTTAGAGAGACATGGAGCCATATTGTAAATAGAGACACAAAACATCAGAGAAGAGCTACAGTTCCAATTAGGACGAAATCAGCCACTCTAGGCAATAAAACAACAGGAGGCATCACAACATCGATACCTGAGAAATACTGCCACTTGTTATCTAACCATATCGCTCACTCAAAACATTACCCAGGAGATTCAAAGCCAGCCTAAACACTTCAGAAACCATCCAGAGCCGTATGGCACTGCATTCTCTCATACCTCAGGAGTAAAAGTTAGCCAGAGCCTTCTGACAAACTAAAATGATTTATTATCACAAAGCAGAACTAATGCATTCTGCTTTACAACTCTCCTGGTAGTCTAGGAGAGACATTGCATTTATTACCTACAGTACATAATGCCCGGTGCAGAGCTGTGTATTATTCATAAGACTGGCTTTTTTGTGCCATCATAATGCTGATAAATTATGAAAAAATGCATATTTTATTTCAATTTCTAACATATTTTGGTACACATATCAATCCGTCATGTTGCTGTAGGAGGAATAAGCTTTATTGCTGACAGCTGTTGACACGTTCACCTCAACAGAGACGAAACAAAAGGGCTGCAGAGATTGTCCTCACTCACAGCTATCATTCCACTTTCATTGCTTAATTTTTTGTGGTTTAATATTTGGAGAAGGCTATGGAAGAAGTCAGTGCTACCAGAATCGGGGAACGCCAAGGGATGAAACAGTACAAAGGATTAAAAAAGCCATCAAAGGTAGAAAGTGGTATTTACAATTTTCTCTTCAAAGGTAGATTTCTGCTAACAGAGTGGGTCCCTAAAATGAATTTGATTTCCTAGATCAAGGTGAGGTTAATTTCTACAGGAGCTTATATAGGTGCTGCTGAGTAACACAACTACAGATGCAGGTGGGGCTGAAAGGAAACAAGGGAAATTTCAGCTTCCCTCTGTTTGGCTGTGGTGTATTTCTTCCTCTCTCAGCTGGAGGTAACATGAGCATATAGCCCAGAGGGCCCCCACCACCACTGCTCATCAGTCCTGATTAAAACCATCTTGCTAAAAATATTACAAAAGCTGAAAATACAACACCCTGCCCTCAAACCCATTCAATTATTCACAAAAGCATCATCTATATTATTAGACAGATATAAGCCACACTATTTGCCTATTATTAAACTGTTTTACACCAGTCTTGACCTGATGTTAGCACTTCTAGTGCTTTCCACAGAACGTAGTTAACAGGGATAGCCCTATAGGTACTAGGGTATCATGACAGTTGTGGGTTTTTTCTACTACTATTGGTTAATACCATAACACACTGAACAGATGAGCACAATCATCTGAACTATTACCTTAAAAAATACCAGCTCTTACAAACCCCAAAACCCTGCAGTTCATAAACTATGATCTCTTTTGGAAGGCTTAAATCTTACTGTTCCCTATACTTTATACTATTCTGATTTGGTTTTAACTTGAAACAACTACTACCAATACAAAATGCAAGTCAGTTCTCTGCTACTTCATTTTTATTCATTAAAATATGTTACTAATATTTACTGAAAGATCACAGCACAAACCTAACAAAGTGTGCTACTTTAATCAGTGGTGTGCACATAGTGGTTGTAAGGTGCCCTTTTATCTGCACACAAATATTCTGCGTGAGAGGCCTATGCCTGACATACAGCCACAGCTTTTAGATCTACGAGACCATTAACATAATTGGCTCTGGAGCAGATGAAGGGTTGTTTGCCTTAAAATCCTAGCAGCAGTCTTAAATATCTAACTAATAGCCACCTTTTACTCAATGGTCTTTCTAAAAATAATGTGCACTCTCCCTGTATGAAGAGGAATTTGCACCTTGCACTCAGTGAGTTGCTTAAATCCTTAAAGGGGAATTTCCTAACAAGCGCTGCCTGCCCAGCACTGAGCATGGATGCAGCCCTGCCACAGCCTGAGCCACGGTATGACATTAGTTTCTTTGAAAGTCTCAGCAGCATCTCGAGCAGCAGGATCTCTTCCATCTCACAACCATCTTGTGTGACTTGGCACAGCCGAGATGGGCCTGGCAAGCCTATTACCACCCACCTGCACAGAGCACCCTTCCTCCACCAAAGGAACCTGGGCAGCGTTTGCTCCCAAATGCCTCACCTTGCCCCAATACAAAGGTTTCTGATTCAATATTCCCAAGTAAGGTCAATCTTCATAAAAGTTCCATAAAAGCAGCATACAGGAGTACTCCATGTCCTTGAAGGCGCCTGCCCACGTTGGAAGCATACCGCATTAATCAGATAATATATCAAAAGCATTTTAATGCATACAAGGCAGCCTGGGCTGCACCCAATGTGTGGCTTGATGGGATAGACTAGGATATCCTGCCATCTGCTGGGAACAAGCAGCTTGCTGCCTCTCTTCAACCTGTTTATCACCTCATAATACATTGTGTACTTTTAAAATCCAAGGACACCAAATAAAGTTATGAAAAACATGCAAAAGGATTTGTGCATCACACAGGTCATTTGTGAAATACATAGCATAGTATATATTTTGAGAGCATATTTGTTTGACAGGATCTCCTCCGGTGTATGGATCATTTTATACAATACCATAATAACGTCTTCTAATATCAACACTATAAATTTTATCAGTCACGTTAATTCTTGCGTAATTGAAATTTTTTTTCTATTTGCATAATAAAAGAAACATTTAAATATGCAAGTAATCTAGAAAGATTTGGTGATAAACTGTCACTTCATAACTTTCAACAGTTTCCTTATTTTTAGAATCTTATTCCAAGTGTTTTGGTATTATGGGGGGTTAGAGGGTAGGTTTTGTTTCAGTTAAAACCTTAGCTGTCAGATTCAGGAGATTTCAAGTAAACAAGTTTGAGAAGACTTTATGGAAAAGAAATGAGGGGGGAAAAAAAAACCCAACTTGGAAACACAACTAGGAAACACCCTTATGTCTTTGAAGACAGTAAATTTGGATCACCTATATTGTCAGGAGTAGGCCCCCTCCCTGGAAGTGTTCAAGGCCAGGCTGGATGGGGCTTTAAGCAACCTGGTCTAGTGGAAGGTGTCCCTGCCCATGGCAGGGGGTTGGCACTAGATGATCTTCAACATCCCTTCCAACCTAAACCATTCTATGAACTCCACTACAGCTACCTAACTCCATACCAGCCAGGTTGCATAATCTTTAGCACCACTGTAATAATCTCAAATAGCCCAGTTTCTAGCTCATGACCCTCCAAAGCTGACACAGACAGCAGAGGGCCGCTGTAGTACTCCAACCAGATGCCCAGCTAGAGGCATGGAGTCCTGGGTGGCTGAGGCATTCATTCAGTGCTCCACATCTGCAAGCCAATTCAGAATAGATGCTTCCAGGCTGCACTGAAGTTAGCTGTACCTTTTAGCTGGCGAGATAACACACACCACCCTAAGATAACCACATGGAGAAAGCTCCAGGATATCCACAGATGTTACAGCACTGTGGTCACTGCAGTGGCATTATACATCCTCCTCTGCGAAGGCAAGCCTGCCTTATTGCCCTGAGAGGTGTTGAGGATGAGGAGCAAAGTGGGTCACCCTGAGAGGAAGGAGCCCACCAATATGCATAACACTTGTCCAGGAGTAGTTTGCAGTCAGAAAGTTGGCTGGGTGAGGCAGAAAGGAGCACAAAGCGAAGGTAAGCATTTCGTTTAACAAACTTGTTAAAACTGGAACATGGAAAAAAAAGCACTATCTGCGCATGCTGATTTGTTAAAAACTGTTGGCTTAGTAACACTTTCTGCATTACAAAAAATAGTTTAAGATTTAAAAAAAACACAAACTTTTTCCCATTGCAGTACAGTTTATAATCAATGAAGAATGCAACATGTCATTTAAAGAACAAGGTGACACCAGAGTTCTCAGTTGTCTGACTAACTGTACATAGTTATAAAAACCTCCAGAATGCACACAAATCTTCTTGCCTATGTTACTGAAAGTATGATGTCAAAATAGTCCTGTTATTTCTAGTAAACACTAGAATCTATTCAGAAAAATGCACCATTAAATATTACAGGACATGCCTGTAAATATTCACACTCCTATGTAATCCTCAAGAAGAAATAACATGAATACACATAATACGTTACAAATAACCTGACTACTAAGGTACCCCAGCCACTTAACAAATCTACTATAAACAGATTTATTCATAGTGATTACTTCATATCCACTCAGGCTGCCAATCAAAGGGAAAAAAAAGTTTCACTGCACTGGGGAGTAACACAGTAACAGTGTAAAAAGCAAAGCAGACTCAAATATTGGAGCCAGTGGAAGTAAGTACCTGATTCAGAGTGCAACTGCTCGGGCTGGAATTTGGCCAGGACAAGGGGGATGATGCCTCTGGTCCAGAGAAGCTGCTGATCTAATCACCGCTGCAGTCCCCTGTTCAGTTTTACATTTAATGTGAGAAGTGACACATCTAACCATAGAGTGCTTCCCTCTCACTTGCTGGCTTAAAGGAAACAGACTGCTTAAACGCCAAGTTTAAACATTACACAAAACACTAAGTGCAAGACAGCAGTTTAAATGTATTTCAAAAGGAATATGCTGAAGTTGTGCAAGTCCCAAGCTCCTGTGTTTGTGTCAGCATTAATTCAAACTCCACTTCAAAGCACTGCCAGCAAGTAGGCAACAACAGGGTACAAAAAAAAAAAAGGCACCTAGAGAAAAACACATCATAGGGAAAAAAGAGCAACTTTACAGATAAAGCTCAAAGCGATGAAGAAATGCAGTCTGCAAATATGTTCAGCATAAAACCAGACTAGGAAATAATTTCAACTTTGCTCACTTGGGTGGCCCATGCCACTCAATACAAACTGATTGAAGTCATTCTTGAAATTAAAAAAAGAGTATCACACTTCCATTGAGTGACAAACTATTGAATTTCCTGTCCTTTCAACTGCAAGCAGGACCCTTTATGACAAGTCAGAAATAATCAAACAAGAACCCCCGTGCACAACATATTTCCCACAGAAACATTTAATACGTTGGATATACGTGAGCCTCTAGCATACAACAAGATTCACCCATGCTGTTAACAGGCAGTAAGAGTATCTCTTCACAGGTACTGCCCACTCTGCTTGTGTCTGGGCCCTGAGTGCACTAAGGGGTCTGACCAGAGCCCCCATCTTGCCCATGGCCCAGGACCCCGTTTCAGCCCAGCCCAGGGCATAGTCCCTGCCCATGGCCCTTTAGGCACCCCCCTCTGCTCCTGGCTGTTTCAGAAGACCCCAAATTAATTCTCTCAGCAGCAGGGATTCTGAGTGAGCAAAGCATAGACCACCATCACAGGAACAACTGCAGAAAACCCCAAATCAACTATGAGAGACAATATCATGGGTAGGGGCTGCAGCAGTCCCTCTGCCCTCTGTAAATGTCACTGCTCTTTTTCAATATGCTTTCATATTTAGATGCAATTGATGATAGTTACTGATTTAAAACAGGGAAAAAAACAAGAGAATGTATAAAATGAATTTCCTATGAAAATATTATTTCAGACATTAAAAGAAATTCAACTTACAGAAAAATCTCATCTGAAATTAATGTATAGTACAAACTTTTTTTTTGTATAAAACAAGTTTTTGATATTGAAAGTGAAATAAGTATTTCCAAGATGGTGCTAGAACTCAAAGATAATTCCTGTTTTCATGACGGACATATGCTTTCTTCCACGCTTGCTCTCATTCCATGTATTATAGAGGTTCCTTTACATGTTTGCAGATGTGCATAGGAGCAATAAGGGGATGCATAGATTTTTGTAAATGATCTGCTTTAAGAGGCACTTAGAGCAGTGACCCCTTAAAGCAATTTCAAATAGTAGCCATGATTTAACACTTATTTAGCTAGGCAAATGGCTTATTATTGGCAAGTTGGTTATTCTTCTAGTACGTCAACCAGGTCACACTTAAAATCAATACATGGCATTTGTCAACTGTGTTTCATGTGTCTTCAGCCTGATTATATTCATTAAGAGAACAGACTACTAATAGCATTCATTGTAAATCAGGTTATGGTGTCAGGGAGCAACAATCTTACTGCAAAATAATGAGCTTAAATTCTTAGCTAGAAGAGCTATACAAAGCTCAGTTGTAAAAATCATAATGCATGTAGTCTTTAGCCTAAGAGGGCCTTCAGCCTACAAAACCCTGAAACAATGTTGCCATAAGTATTCCATCAACCCATGTTTAATATCAGTCATGAGAGGAAAAGTAAGTCCAGTGGAGACCTTCTCAAAAAGAAATCAGATTATATCCCATGGTTTTACCCCACCATTATATACACTAACACTTGAACAAAACTCATTTCACCTTCAACCTTCAACTTCAGTCCCCAGCAAAAATGAAGAAATGGCTAATCAAGTTCCTAAAATAACCTTTCAAGCATCCATCTATTTCTTCTTAGCAATACAAACTGATGAACATTAGTGCTTCATACACACTCATTTGATGTATTGGGCTACAAAAATTGGCTCAAAGTCTGTGTTTTATGCCCATTTGTTTCCAGTGCAACTGGAGACATGAGAGCAAAACCTACTCTTTTGCATCTTCAGTCATGACCTGCATTCCAGCTGCAACTATGAGTGTGTCACCCCTGATTTGTGTTCATTAATCACAACAGCAAATGAGGTGAGCACAGACCTGGGTTCCAGGCTGCAGTCTGTAAACTGGATCAATCACAGCTGATTGGCATTTGGAATCAAACCAGGAGAGTGTGAAAAAACAGATGCTGGTTCAGAATGAGAAAAAGGAAACAAAAGGCCGAAGGAGTACGGCTCTAATTGATATAAATAAAAAAACAACAGGTTGAAAAGCCTTTAAATTTTGAGAGAGGAGAAACCAACTGTTTAGAAGCACAGTGAAGTAATTTACAATGTTCCAGATTTTTAGTGGTGGCTGTACACAAGAGCCAATTAAATAAATGCTACAGTAGGATTGCCAGAGTTCCCATTTTTTGAATTGAATTATTATTGAATTGTAACCACTGGCTGAAGCAAAGGCTTAAAAGACTCAGTATAGTTTCTATTCGTTACCATGGAAGCAGGGGAGAGTGATACACAACATATTTCAGAAAAAAAGTTCTTTAATGCTATTCGTTAATGGTAATTATTAACTTCTACAGACTTACATATCACAAACATTCTTTTTGGCTCTAAGATATCAAATACATGATCAAACAGGACGATAGAAGTACATTTGAGAAAAATGCTGACCTCTCATGAACTGGGAAAACTAAAAACACAAGCCACAGTGTAAACTGCCTAGGAGCCTGGCAATTTTCCTACCACTGGTGAGAAGGTACCAGTTATATATTACCATCTTTTTCATATACTCTGTGCTCCACTGGCTTGATCTGTCTAAATATTGTACACTTTTCTCTGCAGCACACAGAGGATAGGGTGACCTAGAATTTAATTGGAAATGGCAAAGTAATGTTAGGTAACCTCCATCAGTACTGTCGCATTGCTCTTAATAACACAGTTAATAGCCTGTGTCAACACGGACTATAATATATGTTTGCAATCCTTCGTTTCGATCTGCATCTTGCCATCCTTTGGATATGTGGATGCAAATGATACAGGAATTAACATATTGCTGTATACAGCTGAATGTTAACATGAATGAATTATTTATAAGACAAGCTAATGACTAAATGATACTGACTTGAGAAACAGTAAAAAGTCTGGTTTAGATAAGTCTTTATGTCATTACATTTTACCAAGCAATCAGATTTGAAACACAAGCAGACTTCTTAAAAAAAAAAAAAATAAAAAAAATAGAAGCTCCAAACAGTAAAACAACTGGAAACCTTCTAAGCCATTCAAGGAAAAAAAAAATAAGAAAAAAAGGACAAAAATCTCTTATAGAATCTTGGTACTCAGTTATCTAGTCAGATATTTAGACATATATATGTATTTATTTCTCTGCCCTGCTTACTGTTCACCTGCAGTACATTACAATCACCAAACAACTGCCTATTTTAAAAAGATATACACAAGCCAGATGATGATGAGTTGCATTCATTCCATTCCCACACCTGCCCATATATAGGAAAGTAGGGCCAATGCAAACTTACAGGAACAAGAATGAAAAGCCTGAACCAGGTAGGTTTCAAAACAAGAAGACGACAATGACATTAAAGTCATGCTCTTTCTTCCTTCAGTTGACAGATATAGATCATTTGAGAACCAAAGGTTTTACAATGTGCATTACTTAGCTCTGAGGTTTCACGGAAGGAGGAGACGTGCACTTCATAGCCCAGGCTTCCCAGGGGGCATGCAGAGAGAGTATCACACACCCCCATCTAGGAGGACATGCAGCAGAACGCAAAGGATGTTCAGGAGCACAGGCCAGACTGTCCCCAAGCTACAACCGCCACCAACCCAGAATCTCCGCTGTGTGTCCTTTGAGAAGAAACCCTTTAAGTGGCACTTTCCCCAGTGAAGCCATTCTCAAAAGGCAAAAAGCACCTTCCTTTTTTTGTCTTTGAATTACACTGGAAATGTTAATGAAACTTACTTGACATAGACAGAAACCACATGGACAGCATTGACATTATTAAATTCTGTGGTGCTTAAATTACACAATTTTCAGATCACCTCCAAGAGTTGGACCCCTTGATCTTGCAACTGCAACCTCTTTTGCAGAAGGCAGCACATACAGCAATAAAATTTGGTAGTTACAGCCTCCTTTCACTGTTGTAGGTGGTGAGCATGTATAGCTCTGCTTCAAATGTTAATAAATCGGTTGTAACCATTTTAAAATTTAGATTAAGTAGCCACCTCACCAATGTGACCAGGGAGGTAAGTTTTCACATCAACAGATTACCCAAGGGGTCTAATCATTAACCAGTTAGTAGCCTGCAAACATTACCCTGAGTTATTTTAATGACCTTCAACCATCAAAAAGAAGGAAAAAGGCATACCTATGAAATTGGTCTCTCTGTAGTTAGAGAAGTATAATTTCTTCTGCCTCTTACTATATGAAAAAAGTCTCTGCAGTGAACTGTCACAGGTAGTGACTAATTTTTTAGCTAGATAGTCACCATTTGTTGCACACTCTAATTGTTTTATTGTAGACCAGGAACCTGAACAGCCGTACCCTTCTCCATGCATTTTCCAATTTTGGCATCAAAGGAGATCTCCAAGCAAAGTGATGGTGTAAACAGGGAACTCTTCACAGAAACTACTCAATTGTCAAATTTGTATTTTCCCACTCCGTAATCCCCAGGAGAGGGGAGGGAGTGGAAGAATCAGGCTTGCTAAACTTAGCAAGCATGAGAACACTTTGCAAGAATGGCTTTCTTTTTCTCCTTTGTTGTTTCGAAGAAAAAGGGTGGGGAAGAAGGGAATAATTGAACGAAAAGGGAAAAAAAAGTCTGCTGTATGTATTACACATTTTTTCTTACTTTAAATAATAAGCTGGAGGTGTTCTCATGTGAGAACTCAGTTGCTTCCTGTTTGATGCAGCTTTGACTTTATATAATTATTTTTTCCCAAGACTTGTAAGCAACAATTACTACCACAGCTATCTAAAACAATTAAACATGATAACCATCTATGTCAGTACAATCAATCAGTTGGAGCCTGAGTCAGTCATTCACCCACAGATTTTTCCCTCCCCACCTCCAGTTTCTCATCAGCTGGGAAAGTCACATTTTCAGAAAACCATTCCCAGGGGTGGCCCCAGTAGCGTGCCAAGGAGGCCACCCACTTTGAACTATTTCAGACCAGAACATATGGCACAGGTAATATGATATGCAAAGAATATATAGTTCCTTCTTGATATCTCATATATTATCAGTCTCATGGAGTAATCACTAACTACTGAATTACAGCAAAACAGAGCCAACTGCAGTTTTTGGGTTACTCGCTCTACCTGTGCTTCTCTCCAATTTGTATCAAAGAGAAGTGCTGGAGCCTCACTCCAGGCAGGCAGCTGTGGGATCAGCCTTGTGCTCAACCAAGTTCAACGTCACCAGCAGCCTTTAAATACTGCTCACAACTCAGTAGTACCTGGCCTCATGAAAATGAAAAGGGGTCATAAAAAAAAAAAAAAAATTAAAAAAGACTGACATGTTTTGCAAAGTAGATTTTTAACTTTCAGTTACTTAAACCTGGCTCAATCATACTAGGAAACCCCTGACAGCTGACCCACAACAGCATTTTCCACTGTAAAAGCTGAGTAGGTTATTAATGTTATTTATCTTGCTAAGACGAGATTCTTTACATCACATAAAAAACAGCTAGTCACACCTTGTAAAAAGTCTCTAGGTAAATAAAAATCTAAGGCAAAATTCTCTGTTATACAGATCTTTCGTGAACAGTCAATCGAAGACTCAAAACAGATTTTTTTTTCTCCTATGCTCCATCTATTTAAAAAACAAAAAGCTGTGCAAAAACCACCCTCTGCAGGGGACCCTCCATGCTTAGAATCAGAACTCTGCTCTCCCACCTGTGCGTTGAACTCTCAAGGGACCAGTCGCTCTCCCAAACCTCTAGGAAGCAAAGGTGTGATGCTGTCAGACACAGCAGGTCCATCTGCAGTTTAGAGCACTTTGCTAGACTTTGGTGTCCACTGGGAAGCTGATAAAATCATCAAAGTATTCCTGTGCAGCAGTCTCACAAAGGGGGGAAAAAATGAAGAAAAAAGCACCTTTTATCTTTCGGTGTGATATTTAGCCATATTTACAAGGCAACACACTAGAGCTGCATCTTCCTTTCCAGAGTGTGTAGACCCTCTGGGAAACACATGCAAACATTTTCATAATGGCACAGCACTAACCAGAGGCCACCAATAAAAATAACACTGATGAGAAAGTGAATAGCTTTAGGACTATTTATATATGCTGGATCTGTGCAGCTTTAGAAAAAAAAGGGTCTGGGGAAAAAAAAAAAAAAAGGAAAGACAGAGTTCCTCATTTGTGTACAATTAAAAAATGACTGGATCATGCAAGCATGGGTTTTGGATGGATGCCCTAGCTCCATTTCAGTACTTCAGAGCAAAATAAAGCAGCCCTGCAGTCTCACTCAACAGGGAATAAGCACTGCTTGCTGCAGAAACAAACATATTATACTGCATTTCATCTTATGGTAATATTAATCACTACTACCAGTTTGTCTCATATTTGCAAAGGAAAAATTAATGATAAAGGTTTAAATTTGTAGGCATTGTTAGATCATTTTTGCTGAATTTCCAAATGAAAACCAATGCATTTAAGTCTAACACATAAATTGACTATCTTTATTAATTTACAATATAAATGATGTTCTTGAAAAATGAAATGATACAATTATCACTGATTGGTACCCCACTGAGTGCCATACTTTCTCCATGGCCTGCTCCATTGTAATGAACACCTTGCAAATCACTTTAAATATTCACATTCACACTTAGGAAATTTATCAACCTAAAACTTCTCCAGAACTGCCTCTGACGTCTGGTAATCACATCGGCACTTCTGAACCCTATATAGGAACCTTCCCAATCCACTGATTTCAATTAAGTAAATTGCCTTCCTACCTGTCAAGGAACAAAAATATAGGTCTCTAATAAAATATAAAATACAAAGCTTGCTTGCCCATCTCATCACAAGAGGTACCACATCATATCAAACCAAAAGCTGAGCCAATTCAGTGTTCTCTTTTCAGCAGTGGTTGCTAACCATGCTTATGAAATAGAGAAAATATAAAGCAGTGTTTTTGCTGACGTACCTTCTCATGCTTCCAGCAGTTATCAGGAGATTGCAGAAAGATCAAGACATACAAAGTTTACAAATCATTTCCTTCCACAGTGCATCTATAACAGTATGTTTATGGGATAGCATTTTGTTTAAGTGTTAAAATTGGAAACATCATTCTGACGTTTTATGATTTACTATCTTTCTAAAATCTGAGAGAATAAAGGTACTAAATGTCTGAGTTCTTAAAAAACACATATTAAGCACTCTGATTTCAATAGAATTTTTGCCTTAGGTTACTTATTTAAAGAGAATTTACATGCTTGGTTTTCCTTAAAAAGGTTACAAAATTCTTGCACGAGCAATTTGCTCATAATCAGATGGTAAGTAAACTATAGAAGGAGGAGATGGAATTTGCTTTTCCAAGTCCTTTTGTTACTTCTCTATACTAGGCACATTTTAAGGAGGTTATAACATGCAAATCTATTGTATTAACTCAAATGTCATAACAAGAACAAATTATTTTCCTTGTTCTACTACTGAGCTAACATACATTCTGCAATTAAAACAGCTTAATTTCAAATAGAAAACTAAGTTCAACCTTATCAAACTTGTACCTGTTGTTCATCCACTGTTCTGTTCCATCGCCGACTTCTTTCCGAACAAAGCAATATTAGATTGCCCTCTAATGGATTACCTGCACAACTGCACAATCATGTTTTTGCTGTTATGTCTTTAAGAAGTAAACAAGGTTGCACTAGAAATGGGAAAATTAATGCTGTTTTGTCTTCACTTTTGTTTAACTATCTTTTCAGATTTGAATTTAACTTTGCAAAATTTTAATTGTCAACATATTCATTTTACTGTATTCAGCTACAAAGTTAAGTAACGTGCCGCATGTTCACATTTTAAAATAGTCTCAGACTGCAAATTGAATTTGAAATCTGGAGTCAGAAAGCTTCTTATAAAATAATAAAGTAGAATCTGAGCCAGCAAAGGATTTCTCAAGAAAATTTCAAGAGATTCCAACTCGACTTTTGCACTCAATTATCTACCCAGAACCAAATGCTAAACTTGCCGACTCCACCACTGTCCTCCTTTGTCAGCAAGATGACAGCCAGCACGACTGCTTGTCTTTCTGCTTTTTTCTTTTTTCTCTCCTGAAATCAAAGTGCTTATCTCTTCCAGATGGGAAACAACTACATTTTCCGAAAAAGAAGATTTTGTAGAAGAGATCTAAATGCATCTAAATGTGACATCCAAAATAAACAAGAGGACATACGGATTTTTACTACATAGCTATTTCAAGATATTCTATACTTAAAGCTTATAAAATAATTGAACTGAAGATTTCACTATTTCCAGCCTAAATACCTGATTTAAAATACCGTAATGTGGCTCAAATCAAAAAACTCTTCATGCATTTTAATAAAGAAATGCACACGTACTCCCCTAAGCCAAGTGCAGCCTTCTTGGTAAGCGAGAAGGAACTGACCACCTTGAAGGCATCCCATCCTACAGAGCAGGAAAAGGCTCGTGTTACACAAATACAAACCAAAGATTTCCTTCACTAAGCACTTTCCTCACTCCATATTATCCACATATCTTACCATGGGTGTACATGGGGCAGCCATCCTGAGCATGGAGAAGGGACAGATAGCTTCACATAGTTCAGGTAAGTGAAGAGAGGCAACCTCTCTCTCCCTGAAGCTCAGCAGGTCCACATCTGTGCGGAGGACTGGTTTGGTACATTTACAGATATGGCCCACCCCTGCAGAAGTCAGCCCTTGGAGGCCGCACAGCAGTGGCCACAAAAGAGGTATCCACACCGACCTCTCTTGGCACATGCTGCTAGCACTTCTCTGCCAGCATCTATAATACACTTTATATCTGGTAAGATATACACACAGATGCTCCAAATCCCCTCAACTCTTTAAAATACATATGCACCTTTAGGTAAAAGGTAAGGGGGTTTTTTTTGGTTTTTATTTCTCAGACATTTTAATGCTGCTCCAGCGATAATTTTTAATTATCTTAATTCTCAAAATGCTAAATATCCATTGTGTATTTCACCAGTAAAAAACCCCAAACAATAGTGAATACATTTCAATTTAATGCAATATTTAACATACTAAAAGAGCCAAGAGAGCACAAGTTTAAGCACACCATCTATTATCCTTTAGTTGTCTAGTTTTATCCTTAAAACCACCACAATCAACATCTGTAAATTAAAACAATTTAGTCTTTAAAGTATGAGGAATAAGATCTGGTGAACATGAGGAAAATGGAGGAGACTTGAATCTCTGAACGTTACCATTCAAGTAAAGCTCTTCTTCCTGGATATAGCAAAATAAAGGGGTTCAAGGACAAAAAAGAGACAAAAGGCATTTCTGGATTGCTAAATTCATTAATTATAACCAAAATACAGACAAGTGTCAGCATTCAACAGTGGAAGAACAAGAAACCAGCTTAGATCTACATCACGAAGCTAAAACAAGTTGTAGCAAAAACTATGGATTAAAGACGTTTGAGTAATCACGTTCCATTTGCTGCAAGATTTTGATGGTATCGAAGAAAATTGCATTTTCCTCTTTTGTTCTTATAATGAGGTGCAAGATAATTAAGTCTGAAAACACAGATATGTACAAACAAACAAAACAAGTAAGCTTTTCTGATAATATCCAACCGGTGTACTATGGAACAGAGTTTTCTAGCTAAATCTCTAACCACTCACACCGGGATTTGTTCTCTAAAGCTTACAAAGGTTACACATCCCTAGAAGAGCTATGTAATTTCAAGTAACAGCTCTTGCCCAGTTCTGGCTGAACTGAGATTTGAGCTATTATATTTAAAAAAAACTATAATGAAAGAGAAATCCACTGAACTGGCTACAACATTTTCACTCATGAAACTGGGTCTAACCTATGCTGAATATAATGACTTCTGGCACTTGCGCTCAGAAACAGAAGCAATTTTTACACCCAGACCACCCAGCATCTGACTATCTGATTAGGGCATGAGTACTGAAGATGATATATATTTCCATATTCAAGTGCTCAAAAATATGCTTACCCAAAGAAAAGTGCATTTCAGGAAGGTTATTTCTTCCTTTGCCCTTCTCTTAAAGTTGTAACTTAGACTAAAACTAAGGGAACAGTTTCTAAATGACTAAGGTTTAACTAAATAAGCCAGCTGACTAACACAAAACAGGTTATGGTGAAAAGTATTTAAAAAAAAAAAAAAGGACACCCCCCTCCCCCCCCATAAAAAAACAGAAGTTAAAATTACTGTTCTCCTTATAAAAAAATGAGGAGGATTGAAAATTAATTAATGAATCAACAAAACTTTACCAGGCAACAGGTATCTATTTAGGAATATTCAAAAGCTGAAAGAAAATGTTGTGAAGCACAGAACAATCTGTGTGAAGAAGAGATTATGAACTGGAAGTCAGAATTTATAAAGTTATCTTCAAAGTATATTTGAGACTGAGAGCATCAAAGCCCTTAAGAAAGAGGGAACTCTAAAACACATAGAAGCATGACACTAGATAAGCTTTTAAGGAAAAATTTTTGAAATCCTGCCTCAAAACTCAAAATAGACTGCTCACTATCAACTGGAAGTATAAAGGGAGAGACGCCAATATCACTCAAAGGTATTCTTTGGTACAAACTCCACAGAGGGTGGGGAAGTATAAAAAAACAAAGGAGGCAGAAGCATAGCAATACTAACCAATGTGACAATGCTGTGGCTGTGATACAAAAGCGCAAAACAAAGCAGGGAAGGTTTGATGACCTGCTAGAAATGCTGTAGAAAGGTCTCTGACAACAGTCGCTATAAAGGTAAAAGAGAGTTTCAAAACAATTTAGAAAAATATATAGCTCTTTTTATTTCTTACACAAGTCACAGATTAAGTGTTATCTTTGTCTTAAAGCATTAGTAATCAAGAAGGATTCTGCAGGGGCCTCTGTGTCAAGAGTGGCTTCAGATGATGCTTCTGTCTCTCAGCATAGAAGAAAGTAAAAAAATAAGTGATTGCATAGGTCTTTTACAGATCAATAGGAAGCAGAAATGTTTATTCCACGAATAGTAGAGGAAGCTGTTTGACTCCAGGGGAAATGGTGAATAAAGCAAACGGATCAAGAGAGTATTTTTCCCCTGCTCTTTTGGCTATAGCACCTTTTGTCTTTATTTCTAAGCAGCAGACTACTCTTCTCCTAAAAATACTTTAAGTTTCTTTCAGACTGGAGGGAGAACTTTTGAAACCATTATGGATTAGTGTGGAACCTGGTTCAGGCAAGTCCCGTGTGTGGGACAGTTCACCTGAACAGCTGGCTCCAGTGGAACCAGAAAGTACCAAAGGGTCATTGATTCACACCGAAGATGAAAAGTAGTAATTCACCTCCACATCTCTGTGAAGTCAACCAACACAATCAAATGACCTGTACCCTCAAAACAGCAGCTGCTGCTTTCAGCAAGAGCCTACCACATTATCACGTGTGTGTTTTATAGACCCCGCATCTATATACTACTGCTTACACAAATCCAGCTCTAAATGTGCCCAGTTAATGTAAAGGAACTAAGCCCACTGAAAGCTCTTGTTGCATACCAGGTACTTATTTGAAGTTACTGCATGTTTAGTGTTTGCTGACAGTAGTAAAAAGAAATTCCTGTAAGTTTACAGTTAATTTCAATTTAAAGCAAGGTAAACAGATTTCCCAAGTAGTAAGAAGAAGAACAGGGAATGACTGGACATTTTATCGCAAGTACTCTAATCCCTTAAGGATGGAAACTGTAACTCACCAAAAAAACCCAAGACCCTGAAGGTTAATTTGATTGCATGACTAGCAATTCACACTTCTCCTCACCAACCTCTATCATAAAAAGCAATTACTCTGCAGAATAACTAGGTGCTCAAATAGACTACTAATTGTACCATATGTGGGTGGAAGATACCATCTCCTAGATTTTGTTCAGGTTGCATTAATTTTCTCCTGTTAGAAATGCATTCCTCCACTTCTTCCACCTCATTTCTAGATCCATATCTAATGGTGCTACTAAGAAAAAAAAAAAAAACCAAAACACAACACAACCAACCAGCCTGACCTCATGGACTGTTTCAGCATCCCTGTGTATAAACCTGGTGATGACATAAGGGGGTGCTTCAGAACAAATGCTTACTCAGATTGGGAGCAAGCCTCTGACTTGGTTTCACCTCAGCCACCATCTTCTCACTGAAGAATGGAAGGGAGTATTTGTTCAATCAGATGATGAGCCTGGAGAATCTTTACAAGACAGGTGAATGTTAGATATCACAAATTATATTCCAGTCATGCAATACCAAAGAGCTAAAAGAAATCATTTAAATGGATCCAAACAGGAAGGAGCAATGTGATTCTGGCAACGATTCTTGCAAGTCTCAGACAGTCAAAGATGCAAAGCTACATCATCATGTGATGAAAGATAAATGATAGAAAAGACAGCCAAGATAAGTTATATACCTGTAAAGAGTTGCCAGGTAATAAAAAAAAATCTGTGCATATTTGTGAGGTGGGGAGAAGTGGTAGAAGCTGTTGGCAATAATGTAGCTTTGAAGAAAGTCGCTTCTAGACAGATCTTTGTTTTTAAACTCTTAGTTCCAAAGCTGCAAAATTTTAAAAACCTATTACACCTTCTGGACTTTAACATTTAAGAGCATAAACAAAAAGTTTTTGCTGCCTCAAAGCCAGTTTGCAAGAGCACAAGCTCTTACAACTCTGGAAGTGTCAACAAGCATACACCAAAAGAGTGCAGACTCCCCTCTCTGCCCTATGGGGGCTCGCTCCCTCACTTGCTTTCTTCCATTTACAGCACACATATACAAAGTGCCTTGACTCTTTCTCTACTTTTCCTGCATAATTTTTTTTTTTCAAATAACTGTAACAAATTCTTACCTACCAGCTTCACTTCTTATTTATCTTGTTCTCCTCCCATCCCACCCCTCTGTCTCCTTTTTTCTCTTTCATTCTCATCTGGCCTTTTTCAGCCAAAACCCACATCCAGTGTGATGTCCAAGAGAAAGACAGACACAAAAAAAAAACCCAACAACAGACCACAGAGCAGTAATTTCAACCTTTCCCTGTTTAAGTCCACCCAGAATGTGGCTGAACATAACTTTCCAAGCCTGTTCATTTGGCTTTGTGAACTACCTTTTTTGCAACGACTTGTTTGGCATCAAACAAGATGTTTCTAACTAGCAGTGGCATTGGTCTCATTTCCCTGTTTGCTGTATTTCCAGATAGGTGACATGTTTTTTCTTTTTGTATCAGAAGAGTTTCTTCAACCCCACTGCAGTTGTATTTTTCTTTAAATCCCTCTTTAAAACTCTCCTTTGCAACAGTAGAGCAACTTTTTTAAAAAAACAACAATTTAGGTATCTAGCCTATATTGCTGACCTATTTCATTGTGCTCCAACATTTGTCCCCTGTAATTTGGCTTATACCTGAATTGCAAGCTACAGCTGCTTTTCACTCTTCATTTGAACACTGCCCAGCCCAGAGTGTTAACTATGACTTCAGCTGCAATAAATTACAATAAGTAGTAAGAGATTTTCCTTTGTTTCATAGTATGTAAGACTACTTGTTTTCCCACCAATTCAGTCTTAGCTAATGAAAATCAGACAACCTTAATAATTAAGAAAATTATTCCTAATTTTCCAAACTATTACAGATTCATCTTAGAGGAAGGTACAGACTACTCTGAAGTTGAGCAACTGCTGCATATAGAAGAAAAGTACAAAGAAGATAAAAATCCAATTCCACCAAGTTACACTCTATCATGAAAAATCATGATAAAGTTGCATTCAGACAGTTCTCAGACATTTCAGTAAATAACCCAAACATGCACAGATTTCTTATGTGGGAAATCTTGTTTCAGTAGATTCATTCACATGAAGTGGGCATACATGACAACAGTGAAGAAGCTTTCAAAGTCCATTTTTTAATAGAGAGTAGTTGGGTCTTTAGTAACCTTAAGTTTCCTCAAAGTTTTTATAACATTTTTTTGTCTTTATCCCCATGAAATATGAAGGAAGAAGAAGAAAGCTGACACACACATTTGATGGAAATAATAGTGGCTACCAATGGAAGTCTCTCCACACTCGATGTACTTAATCTTCCAGGAAAGGCGCTCTAGGGCTCACAGGCTGCGATGTGCCTGAGCAGGTATGTTTTGTTGTCGACAATGAAGAAGTGTTAATATATTTATTATCCCTAAAAGTGCTAACATTATTCAAGGTCTGTATGCTTCAGTATTTCCTACAGTAAAAACATCAGCTTCCTATCAATGTTCTCTTCTAGTAAGAGTTAAATTTGACATGATAGATTTAGAGTCTGTCTTTTTTGAGAAGACAAGCTGCTTGGCATTCTCATGAGACAAAGACACACAGGTTTGATGACTACCTGACCAGCCAAGAGCAAGGAGATAATTTTTTTTTTTTTTTGATGGGGGCTGCATGTTCTGAAGTGATGTTGGAGGCATTGCAAAGAAGGGGGAAAAAAAGTAGCTGCAGGCTGGTTTTGATCCTGTGGTTCAAAGAGCTAATCAGTTAGAGATGTAAAATCTGTAGTCAGAACTTATACCACTACTAAATCAGAAGACAGGACAAAAAGGCTTTCAATTTCCCTCTGATGCAATTAACATTTTCTCCAGTTTTTTATTTAGTTACAAAGTTTATAGAAACTATTCTTCACAACAGAGAAAGGACTGCTTTTCTCAACAAAGCGTCATATGGGCAACACAAACTTGAAACTTCAGCACCTTTGCACTATCTCAGGTTAACTTTCAGAGCTGGTAGCCACAGCAGAAGATAAACTCCATTACCCTGAAGAACCCACCCTCAGCCTCCTCCATACTAACATTTTCTCAGCATAGGAAGAAAACTTTCAAGTTGCTGTGGACCTCTGAGCTTGAAAGTCAATGGCAGTAACTCAAGAAAATCTGTTCTACTTAACATTGAAGGATTCATTTGATAAACGAAGCTGTTTTTTTCCAGGCTGGCAAGCATCAATGAGTACATACTGATTAAATTAACCCAGATACTTCTACAGGCAATGATGTTCCCGGCTATACCAGAATTAGAATAATTCTGACAATATTAATAAAAATATTAATGAACAAAATTGATGCACTGAAAAAAAAAAAATGCCTGCTAATAAGTGCCAACAAAAGCAACCTTACACCAAGTATGTCTCATTGCTAAAGAGGAGCCAGAAGATCAGGTGGACTGTTGCTGGGTTCCAACAGCACTGTATCATTACTCATTGCAGCTTCTTAATATAGGTTATCTCCTGTGCCGTAATGACTTCAAATGACTTGGCTGTGAATTCCCATCATTAGCTTTTCCATGATGAAATCAGTTAGCATAACACCAGTAATTAGTCCCACCCTCAGACACTCTTGGAAGTAACTCTTTCTAGACCCACCCATCAAATGCATCTGAGACACAGCAGTCACTTTATCATTTTGGTTTTGTCAGCACTTTTAGCACCCCTTCAAGTTACATATGAAAAGACTTGACTGTCTTGACTGTCAAGAGCATTTTCATTCAACAACTTTGTTTTCCTTAGCAGCTTGCCCCAAGGATACAAATTCCCAATGATATGTCAGTTCATCAAGATTATGTGGTACTATGCAGTAAACAGTCATTTATCATCCATGTCACCAGGCTGCAAAGTATTTCTTTCAAATGCAGTATTGACAAATACAGCAAATTATAACGGCTTATCCTGGCTTGTGTTGCTGCTTCTTTACAAACTCTGTCAGCTTCGATTTCTGGTCATGAATATCAGCCCTTGTTCTAGCAACATATGCCATAAAGAGCAAGTGAGTTCAGATAGCAAGATAAGACAACTGACAAAATGACTTATAGCCATGAGGCTGAAGAGGCAGCATGCTTGTTTATGTGGGCCTTGGCTTAACCCTCCAATCACTCCAGGAATTTCAGACGTGCTGTTATGCATATGCGAAATGACATGTTAGAAATAAATTCAGAAGGGGTGGGGGGAGAAAGACTGAATCAGAAGTTCCTGAGTACAAACCCATTAATCCAGAAAGGAAGCTACACATGACTAAAAACAGTAAATGTGTATGTGGTCTATAATACTGCAAACACGGGGAACAGATTTCTGAATCAGAATAAATATATCTCTCTGTATGCTTATTTGAGTATTATATTTCTGAGCTCAGTAACACTTTTAAAAAATGCTCACGTTGGATTTTGCACCATTTTATACCTGTAAGAACCTTCTGTAATATTTAAGAGATAATTGAAAATATGCAGGGAGTCTGTCATGTAAATCTAGCCTGACGGCTAAGTCCAGTTCCTGCATCCCAGCCATGAGGCCATAAGGCTTACTGCCCAAAAGGGCACCGACTTCTGGCTTCTTAAACCACATTGCCTGTATCTACAAAACCATAGCCATGAAGGTTTCCATACAAATTAATAAAAAACAAATACTATAATTAAGGTTATAAAATAAGGTATAAATAATATATTCTTGCAAGTTTCTGTTCCAGTGAGAGAAACCTTTCCCCTTATTTGTTTTCCCAATTTAGGGAACATAAGGGAAACCTCATCTGCTGACCTTCGCTGACATTGCAGTTACTGAATATTGGGGAAATACGCAATAGCTGAAAGAAACCCTATGCCACTGAAATGCTATAACACAGCAGATCTAAATCAGGGTCTGGGATTTGATTAACTGCATTTTCCTTTGAAATTCAGAGATATGAAACTATGGTGACAAACTGGACCCCTTGATGTGTATAGAATCCCACAAGATACAGAAGACGCAAGTGTGTTGCTATTTCTTTCATACAGTTGGAAAAAAACTGCTACCATAGGCTCTAATTGCTTCTAAGAATTAAGGGCAAGTTTCATCTGAAAATGTGTAAAGAAAAAGAAAAAAAAGAAACCAAAAAACCCCAATCCAACCACATATTTCAGCCAAGAAAGTATCCTGATGAATTCAGACTGCTTAACAATTCTGGACTAATAATACTGTTTAAATTGCTCATACTGCATTTGGACCACAACTTTTTTCCTGCAGTAAATGCATAAAATAAGTTAATAAAAGTGAATGACTAATAAAAGTAAATTGTAAACTAACAAAGCTTAATTTATGGCTGTCTTCATAGCATATTTCTACAGCGCTCATAAAAGAGAAAACTTATTGTTATGGTTTAGTTAAAGCCACACAGGATGCATTTCCTCAAGCTGTTTAAAAGGACATATCTATAACTAATCAACTGCCATTATTCTGAAAATATACAGTGTAGGTGCAGATCCTGACCTTGTGAGGCCCTATATCTAGGGAAACAAATTAAATACAGGAACAAAGGCCCAGCAACAAAAAACTAACCGGGCCACACAGCTAGTGATCACACAGACACACTTCAGCCAAGTGAAGCCTTGCAGTAGAAGCAAGCAGCATATGAAGTTGTCTAGAAAAACACTTACTGAAGTCTGGGAGCACCCATAAAGCTGGTACAGACAGTGTTGCCAACTGTTGAAGGTACATTTGCTAAACCCATTAAATTCATGCAAGTGGAGTAGCACATACCTTGTTTACTTTGGATTACTGAATCAAAAGGCATAAAACTTGCTACCTGCTTGCCTTAGCCTTCCCATTTTGCCAATTAGTTTTCTGAACTTCTGAATATATTTCAAACAGGAATTTTAACTTTTAACATAGATCCCTTCTCCCTTTCCTGTAAGAAAGAAAAAAAACAAAAGGCAAACAAAATTGATACGAAAATTGTACAGCTAGTTCAGCTTAAATGCTGCAATATGAGAGAATGTGAAAGGATTGCACTGAAGACCGCCAGACGAGCATACTCACCAAATCTGTCAGTTAAAGCCATTAACATTGCTTTATGGACTCCATGTGAGATAAGAGTTTTTATGGCCTCACTACTAGTAGCTTTTTTTATTAGCAAACTATTGATGAACCAAGGTAAGATATCCCTGTGTTGTGTTCTAAATACAATGACAGAGATTCTGCCATCTCAACCAGTCTTCTGGAGCAGATCACTTCTACTGGTGTGAAGCAATCAATCTGACATGAAAATGCAAAACTGTAAAAAAGCCTACATCGAAACACCATTTTTACTTCAACATGACTTGAACCAAATGTTTCAAAACATTCACAGAAAGAGTATGAGTAAACACATATTTTGTATTTAAACTGTGACATATAAATGCTTCCTGACCCAGTGAACATCAGTCTGAAATCCAGGTTAGGGTTACCTCTGACATGATATAAATCACCTTGCAGAGGATTGTTTTTATGCTATATTAATCATTTATGCTAAATTTCCCAAAGTTCTTTTACTCTGAATAAGGCACACACCTACCTTGCAGTAACATGGTGGTCTCTGCCTCATTTATGCTCCGCCTTTCAGAATACAGACTTTCTTCCATCTGTTGGCATCCTTAGCTAATTATTGCTTATCAAGTGTGTTATAGCCCACTTCAGTCATCAAAAAAGTGCACATTGCATTCATTAACACAACTTACCTCCATCACCTCTGGGTACTTGACAGTATAAGATAACAAATAAGAATGTTTAAAGTGGTAGCGATTAATATTGGGTCTACTCTTGCTTAAGGCTATTTTAACTCATTTTATATAAATTGCTACACATACAAATTGTATTTTCCCTGTTCCATCCTGAAGCATTTATACATACGGAACAACATATTCAGTTTGTAAAAGTTGTGTCAAGTCTAGTCAAAGACTAGTAGTATCACAGTGCAACTTTCCCTACGCCATGAGTACAACACAATACATGCAGACGTATCACATCTCTGTCTCTGCAGAAAGACTTCTGTATCATCAAAATGCTATGACATCAAACAGTTTTACTTAGCCAGCATAAAGCTACGCTTATGACAACTTTCAAAGGGTTTTAGCAAGAATTCAGCTCTATCTCATGCAAACATCGGATGCAATGATCTGCTAAACTTGAACGATAAGGTCAACTTTCAGAACGACATCCCTTCAGCTGTTCCAGAGAGGTGCAACTCACTCACATCTTTCTTCCTTAACTGCCTACTCCATACAGGTCATTTCCTCCTTCACACTGGCTGCCTAAAACAACAGCCCTGCCTAGCTCACATCTGGGAAATCTTTCAGCAAATGGATCAGTGCCAGCCCCTCATGCGGCTGAAATATCCAGTGACTGTACAAGCTCTCTAACCTTGTGAGCTGCAGCCTGCCTTCTGCCATGGGTTGCAAAACAAGCACTTTCCCACTGAGTTTCTGCAAGCATGAGAGCTAATGTTTCACCCTCTAAAGGATTCATGCTTCTTTTCAATTTCCTTATACTGGTTATGGCACTTCTCACCTTCGTTTAACCTGCACGTATATAGAGGTCAATGCTATTAATTGCAAAATGACTTTGGATTCAAAAAACTAACAGTACATTTTAATTACAGTAAGATCAACTCTGAGTTAATCATGTTGAAATTACATTTTCAGGGAGCAAAATTCTTGTTACACACTGTTTTCTTAAAAAAAAAAAAAAAGTAAGGCCACAAGAACCTCACTGAACTGGAAATAGCCCCTATTCCTTGAGGACCTCTATTAAATACAGCAGTAGCAGGCATTACTTTATTCTTAATGAGGTCTTATTTGCATATCTATCATTGTGAATTGTCTCAGCCAAGAGGGAAAGAACCAGAACTTCACAAAATATCCAGGTTTGAATATTTCAGTAGATACCCACGAAGAAGCTACAGTGCTGCTAGCAAGCCAAGGGTGAAAGAGGACAAGATGGAGAAGACATGTTCCTGAACCTGCTGTTTTCCAAAGGCTTTCACCAGGACCCAGACAACTGCTGTCCTGGAGTTAGTACAGGGCTGCTTTGGAGTTATTATGTGGAGCGCATTATACCACATATAGGACTCAGCACGTATGTGCAGTACTTAGGCACATTGCTCAATGCATGATTAAAAACATATCTAGTTGTAGCAGCAAGGATAATCATTTAAGCTTTAAGATGACTGTAGCAAGAGCCTACAAGGCCATTGATTCACTCACAGGGGAACATAAAGTTATTAAAATTGAACTAGAAATACTGCAACATGGAATTAAGCTACAGATTTGGCCAGTAATGAAAGGAATGGTGATGAACAGTGATTAAGCACAGGACTGAGTTGCAGAAAACTTGAATGCTCAGCTCAGCTGTTTAGTTGCCAGATGACGCGACCCAGGTTACACAAAACCCAACACGCACCCTTATTTGTTCCAAGTACGTGCAGGTTGAGTGGAGCAGCTCCTGCCTGACTGACCCCTAAAAGTAGGGGCATTTCTGCCGTACAGCGCATCATTTTGTCTCACTCCTCCTGTCCTGACCAGCAAGGCTTGTAGAGGCCTACCAGTGGCCCTTCACAGGTGTAGAGAAAAGGCCATTTTTGCTGGAGAAGTGGATGGGATTCTTCCTAGTCACAGCCTGAAGCTGTGGCCCCTCCATGTCCCCAGCTTGAACCAGCAATGCACCTCAGAAGGCTGCTGGGGAAGAACGAAACTTGGGAGACAGCTTTTACTCTCATGAGCAGCCCAACAGCTTCATTTAGTATCACTGAATAAAGAGCGCCCCTGTATCCCGTTTGCCTCCCTCCAGACTCTGCCAGGAGAAAACCACCAACCTGTCACACAGAGACCTTTTGTTATTTTGTTCAAGTACAGTAAGATTTTTCACTTGGTAGGTACCAAAGTCAGAGATTTATTGCTATACTGTTCTGAGGAATAATATTTGAGCAGTTCAGTAAGATCTGGGAAAAAGCAGGTCACTGTGAGTATAGAGAGCTTCTTTATATGATCGCCTCTATCATTGCAAAAGGCTTTAAAAGATAAAAAAGGAAAAGTCATGAGATAAAAGCTGGACAAAATTATCAGAATGTTTAAGAAATTCTTGTTTTTTCTAGAATTCATTAAGCTGTTTGTGAGAACGTGAGAAAGAAGGTAGGTAGGGAGTAGGGTTAGCACTAAGCAATGGACAATAATGGGGACAGAAGACAGGGGACTAGTTCAAGATAAAATAACCTGAAAGGTCACAAAGGCCATGAGAAAAATCAAAGATTTCCATGTAGAATTTCCTTCTAAAGTATCTGAACAGTATTAGACGAAAGGACTAGTCTGAAAATCCCTACGGAGAACAGGCAGAAAGCAAGAGCAGAAGAGACTCCAATGCTCCGCATCTCAGGCCACTGCATGCGTTTAATTAACCAAAGTGAAAACATGTACATACAGACATCACCTGGCAAGGTGCAGGGTCAGATCCTGAGCAAGCGCTCCTGCCGAGTCCCAGTTTGGGCCTAGGGTGAGTCTCCCACCCCACAGCCATCAGCATCCAAAACACAGCCTCAGACCAGAGTGGCACACGGGGGAGGAAGAATGTATGGCACACTCCTGCGGCCATATGAACTATTTCACAAAGAAAAGTTATTTCCAAAAATATTTCGAATCCCGTGCTGCATGGAAGCAGCTAATGTTCTGTGCAGAATAGAAGGAAGGGACACACGTCCCCCACAGCCCTCCCTGCTGCTCTCCCCAGGGCTGCACTCAAACTGCCCAAGCGCCTCCATCACAAGGAGCCTGGCTCCAGTCCTTCCTGCTCACTCAGCAGCGGCTTGGTCGGTCACGGTCAGAGACCATCCCTGCCCCGTGGCATGACACCTGCCTGATGGTCATGTTGACCTCAGTCTTATGGGGAAGGGGGCTGTTGCCATGACTGGCACTCACACACCCTACCAATGCAGCGCCTACCCATACCCACCTGTATGAAGAGTTTTATTAATCACCCTGAGGTTGTCCCTGCACACACAGCCAAACATAGCTGAAAATGGCTGGGGAAAAAAAAAAAAATCAAGTCTTTACCACAAGTGACATGCTGAGAGAGTCAGACAGGGACACAGAGAGTCAGAGAGGGTCACAGCAAAGGAAAGACACTAAAAATGACGTACCTTGCCCAAAGCAATTGGCATTAGTTAGGCACCTTCATGTTAAAAAAGCCCCCACACAACAAACTAACAAAAAGCAGAAAACCCCAACAAGTGGCTGGAAGACAGGCATGTCCCAGATCCCACAAACAGAATAGAGAAGGAAAAATATGATCAGATATTTTTCTGCCAGAAGGAGGGTACCATGAGCAGACATATTCCAGATGGGATCACCTGCTGGGTTCCACCAGCACACCCAGTCAAACTGAAGACCTTAAAGAGGGCAAGACAGTGAAATCATTCCCACAGCTCCAGGAACTCCTTTTTTTCATCCACATCTCTGGGTACTCTTTCATCACTCTCATACAATGCTCAGTAAAAGTTTAGCTGTTTAATTCGTGGGTGTTGAAAAACTGCCAGAAAGATCTTGTAAGAATATAGAAGGAAAAAGGCTCCTTGCTGATGAACTGGAAGAAACTGCTTTAATGCACCTAGCTGTGGAATCCCCATCACAACAGAGGTGCTGCTGTGTATCACAGCAGAAACCGAATCACAAAATCTACACAAAAGCATTACATGGACTACAGATGTTCTACAGGTTTTCAAATGCTAACTTCCAATGTTCTTTTTAAAAAGAAGTCAAAATATACCTATGTTACTGGCAATAAGAATAAGGAAGATTGATGACAGGCGGCTCAAATAGGGAGGAGTGGAAAAGAAGCCAGCACCTTTAGAAGTGGTCAACAAGACAAAAGAGTTCAGAGGGAGTGTAAAGCAGCAGGGTTTAGCAATATCCTAAATTGCAGTGAGTTAGCAGCTGGCAGGGCATAATAATAACCAGGAGATTAATAGATTTTTCCAGTATGAGGTCACAAAACTACATAAAATAACATTACAGTGTTGGCATTTTAGAAGAGAGTGAAGTAACAGGTACTAAAAGAAGCCACAGCAGTGGGGGGTGGGTGCAGTACAGGGTCGAAGTCCTGGTGGACGCTCTGCTAAAGCTCCTACTGCTTCAGACTGTTCAAGCACCTACCAATATCTCTTTAATTTTCAAACGTAACTGCAAGTCACAGATATCAACTTTTGCCCCAAGTTGGAAAGCACTTTCCGTGGCTGTAGAGGGACAACATGCTGCTGTCTTTACCTGGAAATTTTTACAGCACAGAAAAATTCTAAGCAAGGATGAAAAATGAGCAGACTGCATTACACATTTAACAAATGTCACTAACAGGAGTTTCTGCAAATAGGAATTTCTGCAACAGGAACACAGCAAACAGAAGAAAAATCTATTCCCTGACCTTAAGACAGGTTTAGTACCAGAAACACACAAGTGCTATGTCACTGCTGACTACATGAATTCCTATACACGCTCTAGTACTTTTATTACAAATTCTTTTTGTATTCAAACCTTTACTCCTCTGCACTGTGATACCTAAAAGCTGAGCTATAAGCATTTTGGACCACAGTGCAGAAACTCTTCACTTTTGACTGCTATGCTTTATGGCCAAGATTTTGACCTTCGCCTCCTTTTTTGATCAGCAAAACAGCAAGAAATTTTGTTTGAACCCCCCAAAACTCAGCAAAAATTAAGAATTAAAATATAAGATTGTGTCTTATTTTTAATGGTGTCGAAAATGTTTTTCAACTCATTACTTCAGGAGTTGAAAATACATTGACAGATTCACGACTGCATGGATAAACTCTGTGTTGAAACTCATGTTGCGTTATTGGTCATGTTGGAGATACAGATATGTAAATTCTTTCCCTTCCCAGTACAGAAATCTTTTATTTACCTCTCATCTTGTTTGTGTAGAAATATCCAGGCAATATAGAAATAACAGCAAAGGAGCCTGTAGAGAACAGAACTGCTAAATCTCTACAATACTAAATTTTGGTACATGAATTTTGTTACGTTTACAATGCTACAAAAATCCCTCATATTTCTAGACAGGTTTTGGTAATAACTATGCTACTATATTATCAATGTCTTAGTGTATTTTTGCAGTTTGTACAGTATTCAGGCTGAATATGCATGCTCAAAGTGCTGCAATAAGTTGGAGAGGCAGGATGTGTATTAGTAGGAATTAATTGCTAGGATGCTTCTAACTTTTTCATGACTAATAAAGATAGGCATACTTGCTGTTGCAAGTAAAGAACATGGTGTTATTAGAAACTGGCACAAGGAGTGCCTAAAACATCCTCTGGCAACTCATTAAAGAACTGGATTAGTCCTAAGGAAAAAAAAAGGGGTCAGCGATCAACTCCAAAAGATATAAACTCAGCCTTTTTTATGGGTGTATCAAGAAACTGATTACCTATACAAACACAGCTAAAGAGGAACTAGCCACTAAGTTATGAAAAGGTTGCAAAAGTAGCAAAATACTTTGAAAACATCCAAATATGAAGCATATTTATGAAAAGAGACAAGACATAGCAGGACATCTCACTCTCTCTTATGGCAAAGGGCACACAAATACAGTTAGAAATGAGAGAACAGGGAAAGGCAGCTCATTTTCAGGCTAAGATCCCAGGATCCCTCAAATTATTGCCACAGGCATGAATTTTCTAGTAAAAAGGGGGTAGAGCCTATGGAGATTTTAGCACCTCATTAGCACATTGCTTCTATATCAAATAACCCATACCCATGCTCACTCCCTCCCCTTGAAATCAGAAATGTATTCTCCCCAGCTTTTACCCCCACACCCTGTTTATTGGTGTTGTATTTATGTAATGTTGTGCATGCCACAACAGTATCCAAGGGATCTGTCTGTGGGTTACAATTACAGTTTGTATGCCTGCTCAGATGAATGGAAGCGCTATGAAGGTGTCCCCTACAGCATGCTCCACCTAGGGAAGCTGCTCTCCCTTCCCGGGCACCTGCTACTCAGTATCACTACAACTGTATTATATGCACAAAGTTTCTGATTCAGTTACCCCCGAAAAAATGAAGTCTCTAAGAAGTAAAAATTTGTCAGCAGGGAAAGTTGTTCTTGCAAGTCTCTGGGAAATGAGAATGACAGATGTCTATGATATACCCAAGACAAAAAAGGACTTCATTTCACTTTCAGAAAGAGTTCCTCAGACACAGCTGCTGCACTAACTGAATTAAAGATCCATGAATGCAATATCGAGGATTCCCCAACAGCAATCTTTATTGCAAGGGCAAAGCTTCGGAAGAGGCAGTAGCGTTTCAGAAACTTACATCCTCCTGACTTTTTCATGCTGCTAAAGCTATTGAAGCTTTATGAGTCCAGGATGGTTTTTTCTCCCCTCATAGTTCCTAAATGTGAAATAAATATATATTAGTAGGCACTGCAGCATTGCACTGTCTGAATGTTTGGCAAAGCACCCTCAGACACTGCAAGACACAGCGCCTCTCTCTTCTTTGAGGGCAGATCCACAGCACTAATCCATGTCAGGGTCTCAAAGGAGATCTCTTCCAACACTGGAAAGAATAATTCAAATGAAGTCTTGCAGGACCAGAATAACATTGATGTTTTTACCTGCACCTCAGAGTAGCTCCATTTGAGCTCCTCTATTTAACAAAAGTCTGGCCTTCAAGATTATCACAAAAGAGAACTGTAGAAGGTACAAGTAAGCGTGGGCAAGGGGCTGGGGGGAATTGGCAATTAAACCTGACAGGTAACAGTCGAAGATAAGCCTGCACTGTCCACAGAAAGCTAAAGGGCTCTAAAATCACTCATCACTTACACTGGATTTATTCATGCCCTTCCTCCGGTGCAGTCAGGCAACTGCAAGCTATCGCTGCAGAGAGGCTGGTCTCCCCTGCTGAGATGCAAAAACTGTCTGCTGGGTTGAAATGTGTAGTAGTTGGTCATCTGGGCCATCTTTAGTCTTACTTTACAACATTTTGGCTCAGTAGAGGTTGTATCAGATGGTGCTTAGGTGGTGGGAAATGTTTAGAGTTCAAATACCATCCGTACCCTTAAACCTAAACGTGTCTTTGCATGCTTGCCTTCTATCAGTGTATTCCTATGTGAGTTATTAGCTCTTTAAATTCAAAAGGTGTGGTCTCCCCTCATCCTTGAAAGCCAGATATCGTATCTCATTTTCATAAAAACCTCAATTTTTTTGTAGTGCTTAGCTGTGATAAAATCCATTTAACAGAGATGAAGAAATGATCTTGAAAGGGGCAATAGTCAAATATATACCAGACAGTAGCAAATCACTTCAGGGGTACATTTCCTTTATGAGCACTTCTAGCTTTTTTAAGGGGTCTGATTTGCAGAAAACAGACTCTACAACTCAGAGAGTTATAAAGCAGGTATGTTTACTCTGGCGCCAGGGTGCAAGGGGATTTCTCCACAAAGCTTGCACACCAACAGCACATTTTACCAAAAACTTACAGAGTGTGGATATACATATTCATTAGATTACATAATACAAACATACATATGCATAAGTAAGGCTGGGTTGGTTCAAAAGGCTGGTGTCAGCAGTTTATGTTATCTTTGCACCTGTGCATTGCCTCCTGGTGAGCATCTTCGGGGGTCTTTTGGAGGAAGGCTCACAGTCTTCCTCACCTTGTACTTTTCCTTGGAGCATGTGCAGATTCTCTTAGCCAATTTCTTGAATAACAAGAGTGGTTCCCATTGGTTTACCACCTCTGTCTTATCTAAAAGCACCAGTCTATTAATTTCTACCACCCATATATGGCTATCTATCCATAAACTTGCTAGAACACATCTGCTTTCCAAGGACATGTCTCTTATTTTTGCCGAACATAGTAATTCTTGGTAAGTTTCCACAGAAAACTGCTTTGTTTTGATGAACACGGTAGTCCTTGGTAAGCTTCCACAGAACATTCAGGGCAAGGAGGATTATTCAGAAATCATTATAAGTTGCTATAAGTAAATAAGTTGCAAAGCAGGTGATCATTTCCTTGTATCAGGTTCAGTACAGCTATGTGACTGGTCTTAATATAATTTTCGCATTCCTGACCTTCTGATCTGTTGAGAGATGCATGAAATGGAAATTATATCATGAAGGAGGTTAAACAGATGCTGCTGCTTACTCTTCAGTGTTCAAAAACTCTTACTTGAAACTGAAATAAAATGGATATTGGGAATGAATTCTGCAGTTACACCAAACACCAGAAAGCAAGATGTGGCTTATGGCATGGTAAGGATTGAGGAAGACTCATTGAAAGAGTTCAGTAGTGCTACTGCTGTCATGCATAAACACATGTTAGCTTAAGCATTACTTGTCTGGATTTTTACCGTTTTGCAAAATGTTACTGTGGGTATAAAACCCACAACTTTGCACAGAATTTAAAAGATACAGCAGATATTTCTTAATAGATCTTCCTATTCGAAAGGCAATTAATTCAATAACCAGGTCCTCACTTCAGTGCTTTTCTGGCAGTCAAACCTTCTCACTTATTTAATTTTATTTTTATAAACCTATGATGATTCATGGAAGATTACATGGCAATAAATCTTTCTGTGAAATAACTATATTCATACAGACATGCACAAAACCCAAGAAAGTTCATACTGCACTTCAGTTCCCTCAATAAAACAATAAATATAATACACGGGAATTGGTTCTTTATTCTGAGCACTGTTTTCAAATACATTTTTCTTTTGCCAAAAAAATTGCAAATTATTTTTTCAAGCACGAGTAATGAACAATTAATTTAGTTTTTACCTTGTTTTTTAATTTCCAGAATTGACCTGAGGCACTCTGTTTCTTTGACAAAGAGAGGAAGATAGATAATGGGCATTTCTTTAGGGTGTCTCACATCTATCACTGTTATCAGGACAGAAAGGGAGATCTTTCATTCTGATCTGCTGATAATTCAAAAAGTTCACAATGAAGGGGCTGAGTTCACTATGTTTGTTTAGTACAGGAGATTTCAAGTTCTACAAGAAAAACAAACACATTCTTTCAGGCTAACTTTAAAGGTTCAAGACTGACAATTGAAAAGAAAAATAAAACCCTCAAGCCCTACCTTAAGGTCAACTATTTTTTCAGCTCATCACGAACAAAGCTAGCTATATGAAAGCCATGTAGTTCAGCCAAGCCTTCAAGCTGATTTTTTCCCCTTCTTTTATTAACTATCTCTTGAGTTCGTAACCAATTTTAATTAAATGTGGAAGCTGTGATTCTAGGCAATGTTCATGTGCAAATCAAGATATTGTTAGCAGCAGTCAAACAAGTGTAAATGGGGAGCTGAAATACAGCTGCAGGACCAAGAACCTGACTGTTGGCTGAGCCCCTCTTAACACCTCTAGTCCTCAAACCAGGAGAGCAGAGGCCTGGGAGGGGACCATTTTCCCAAACGCATGCTTATACTGGGAGGGACGGAGGGTGTGGACAGGGACAGCATACAACCACTGCATATTTTTAACGTGCCAGGATAGGGAGGGGAAAAACCTTTTCTTTAGCAAGCGTTTCCAGAGAGCCTAACCTCTCACCTGCTGCCATAACCTTCCTCCTCCTTTACCAGATCTCTTCAGGCAATTTGCCTACTCCTTCTCTACAAACACAGCCAGTCATTCACACAGCTCTTGTACACAAAGGCAGGTGAGCCAGCTAACTTGCTGCAACAGAAAAGGTGAAGCCAACATTAGAGCATGGCTCCAGAGGGCTTCCAACACCTGCTGACAGTGTACACCACACCTTCAATGCTACCCCTGTGACCAGCATTCCCCAGGTCCCCTGTGCCCTCAAAAGTAATATTAAACCAATTCCACAAGAAACTGAAGATGATGCCTGGAAGCAGACAACTGAAATCAAGAAACTGAAAAGCCAGGTTAAGATGCAATCCATCAAATATCAGCTTTGGTAATTTGATTAAGTAATGTCAACTACCCTCTTATGGTTCTCAAGATCTAATTTTATGCCATCTCAAGATGTGGTACAAACTTATAAGCAAATATTCAAAGGGACAAACACAGACCAACTGCTCAAAAAAAAAAAGAAGCTCCAATTCAGTAGTCCTCTAATATCAAAGGAAAATGAAATCTAGCATATTCTGTCCAACTCTGCAAACCACTGCCTTTTGAGAAGAGTGAAAAAAAGGCAACCCCTTTCCTCCCAAGTCCCACAGCTGCAGTCCTATAACTGAAGGTCAAATGATGCTGTATGTTCATGCACAAAACTTAGAAGTCTGACATTTCCTTAACTCCTGGCCACTTGAGTTTTCAACTTCCACACCCCCTTCTCTTCTCAGTATAATCAATGTATAAAATTCCTATACTAAAAGTTGCAAAAGAAACTGAAGCCCACCCAACTCCAAATTCCACCATCTGGTATCACATTTCACATGGACTGTCAACAATGATTTTTAGTTTTATTACACTTATCTTTTGCACTAAGTCAAACTGAGGACAACTGGAGGTTCTTGAGCTCCACAGAATTAACAGAAGGGAAATAGAAACACACCCTACCAGGAGGTTTCACAGATAGTTACTGGCATCCACGTAATGGAAAGACTCACAATCTCCTGTCTATTCTAAACAGCAGAAGGGAGGGAGGTTGCATATATGATACTAACTACCCACAAGACGGTACCCAGTACATCTATCCTGGTTTTGGCCAGGATAGAGTTAACTTTCCTTGGGCTGAGAGGGAGCACAGCTAGAGGGTCGGGCCTGGATGGATCATTGGAGTATTCCATTTCATGTGATGTCATGCTCAGTATATAAGGGGACGTGTGCTCTCTCATTTTCAGTTTGTTTCCTGGTCAGCACGGAGGGATTTCTGGTGTGGTCAGGATCACTGCTGGGGGCAGGCTGTGTACCAGTTGCTGGTCAGTGAACCACTGCTGTATTTGACCCGTTTGGACTTACTATTGCTACTGTTGGTTTTTTACTATTACTAAATTATTTTTTTTTATTCAACCTATGAATTTTGTCATAGTGACTGGACACGTGGTGATTGGCTACTGGTCGAGTTCAAACCACAACATCATCTCATTCAGCTTGTTCTAGTTCCTGCTCTAACTCATCACTATACTTTATCCTAGCCAAATCTCCTTGTATAGACAGACTCAGACCCAATTCTCAATTTTGCATGAAAAACAAAAGAACTGGCCTTGTTTGATGTACCTAACAAAATGAGAGCTCTGAGAGTTAAAAAACACTTTGCAGCAACAAACCGTAGAAAGGCGAGACATTTAAGCTAAAGGCTAATGCTGACAATAATGGCTATAAAATCACTTACTTTGGAAACTGGTAGACCATCTATGACTACCACACAAACAACGCTCTGGAACAGCTTTGTAATGGGAGTATTATGGACTAGGTAATTTTAAGCTCCATCTCCAGTAGTTAAAAGGATATTATAACCTGACAGTACAGTCCATCACTGTCTTAACTGCCTCATGTTTCCAATAATGAGTAACATTCAGCTTTCAAAGATGCAAAATTTAATGATACATTTAATCAAGACTCTTTTTTTCTAACCAGCTGACTGTATTTAGTAACAGAAGCCAGAGGAAATCCTCAAAGTATATTGAAAACTCCAGCTCACAACCAAGGTCAAGCTGTAAAATACCTCCAGAAGTAAAGACAAATTCAGGTCATCTAGTTCATCCTCTGCAAGAAGCATATCTGTCTTGTCATCACGAAAAATGCTCTGGAGAGGTGTCCCCGAAAGGTTTAGATAGAGCTGTGCATTTATATAACCCTCTAACCTTCAGCTTAGGCTGAAGAGGTCACTTACACAGACCAGTAGCTGGCTTCAAAGCTGATGGTTGAAAAAAAGGTGACAGCAATGTATCTTTCCTTACCTTCTCAGCATGCCCACTCCAATTACTTTTATATTTACTGACTTCTGTGCTCGCTCACATTTCATTTTTCTTCTCTTTGATGATACAGACATCCTGGCTCCATCTGTCATAGGATTAAATAACCATCTCTGATTTCAGTAGATTCTATGAACTGCAAAATAGAGCCCTGAACCAAACAAGATTTTCAAGATGTCTTTTTTTTTAAAAAAAAAAAAGACCAAACAACAACAACAAACTGGTCCCTTCCAAGCTGAAGGCAAGTAGAATTTAGCCTGAGTTTTAATGAAAGTAGAAGCAGACTTATATTTATCTTCATGACAGTTCCATATAGTAACTGTTCTCTTCTGCTTTTCAAAAACATATAATCACAAAATGTTATTTTAGGAAAAGAAAGACAAAGAATGCTTTAACTTATGTATAAGACTATTATTCATCATTGCTTAGAGTATGGAAAAATGTTTTTTTCTTACTTCAGGAAACATAACTCTGATAATGTGTTTGGCTGCTGAGCCATTCTGAAAGCACTGCCATTCAGAAGGCCATGCTCTAACAGATGTTCACCATAACAGTCTGGTGAGCTAGGATATGCACCCCTAAAACCATCCACTTGCCTGTCTCTTCTTAATTATATTTTACTGTTTATACTTGCTATGCACATTCCCATCGGTCCAACTTTTCATACATTAATTGACATGACATTACAGCTCAGATATCCCAGTACAGACACTGATGTTTTTAGTTCTGTTATAAAGACATCCTGCCATCCATCCAGATCTTGATACTCACATTTCACTAAAGCATATACATACCAATTTTAACCATGAACTGGGAGAATAATACATCATAAACATTTACGGTTTTTGGAATAGAGAAGGATGCTGTTTTCAATGAATCTGAGGGCATAGTTTATAAACTGCTTTCCAGGATTTTTGTATTTAAAGATAAATTATACTCCTGCCCAAGACACTAAGTAACATCAGCCTCATTGCTAATCAGTGCTATTACTCTTTCGCTGTCACTCCCCATAAGTGAGTCAACAGGAGGCTGGCTATGCAAGCAAAATGCAATCCTGGTACGGATGCTGGGGAATTCACAAACCTTCCCAGTGCATCCTTCACAACAGCTAGTGCTGCAGGATGGTAGTCCCTCTGGCTTTTCTTCTTCCCCTATAATTTTTGTCAATGGTATCAATGAAACATCAGCTTTAATGAGAGTGCTGAAGTCAGCAAACATGGAACAAAAACCATTAGGGTTCTTTCAAAGTGCGCTTCAAGACTCACAAGTGTTATATATAGTGAAATATTTGTCACTGTTCATCATTCTCCAGCTATCACCAGGCAAAATTCCCTTGCATGTTGACCAAACAGTCTACTTCAATACCAGTATCTACAGACAAGTTTTTAGAAGTAAATTAAAGAGCAATTACATTTTAGAACATTGTACGGGCACATTTGGCTCAGCAGAATGTAAAGTACAATTCGTGTCTAGCCTTCCCAACTGAAGGAAGTCACTGTGCCTGATGTATCTGAAATGGGCTTTGGACACTATTAGAACATAACACAAAACAAGACACTACATAAAACAGGAACCTCATTCAGAGAAAACAACAAAAACCAAACAAACAAAAGAAAAAAAAAAACCACAAAAACAAACCCTCAGAAAATGATGGTTACCAGCAAGTCTTAAAAAGCAATTTTTATCGAACATGTCAGATAAGGGAAGAACCCAAAAACTTTTTTAATACTTTCAGTAATACTCCAGTAGAGAAAATGGTATTTTTTTACCCAACTTAAAAACACCTGCCTAGACATCCTATGAGGTTAACTAGGAAAATGTAATTCTTTGGCACTGGAAACACTGACCTACAGAAAAAACATTTGTTTCAAGGTTATCATAGGGTTACAAAATGAAAACAGACATTTGGGTTTGAATAGTCTCACACAGTGGAGGCAGAGATGGAGCAGGAAGCCCAGTTGTTGAAGTAGGATGTTGGGCTCTTGTGCAGATACACCCCAGGCAGCAGTGGGACTTTAACTGCTAATGAGCGTGATTTGACCAAAACCCCACCAAACAACAAAATGTTCCCATAAGAACTATTCTGACTGAAGCAAACGGTCCGTCAAGCGCCAGGTCCTTTCTGCAACTGATGAGTATCCACAGCCAAGGGATGAAGATCAAAGCAGAGCAAAAGTGTACCTTCCCCAGTATGCTCTCCCAGCTTCTACTGGGAAGAGGCTCACAGTGGGGTTTACAGTCTTTGACGATATTGTGCTCCATTAAAACTGTTGATTTGTTTTTCATTTATACCAAGTGAAAAAGAACGTACTAAGTAATTTATAATGATGGTTTTGAAAAATGCTGGAATGAAGTTTTGGCTGTATTCTAGTCAAAGCCTTCAGTGTTTGTGTGTTAAAGTTTTACAGTTCGGTATAGAACTTGAAAATCTTCATCAGACAACAGACTAAATGCCTCAACACAGTGATGTAGTGTGGGGAAACTGGGAAGAATTCAGCACTCAAAGGAAAAATGCAGACAAAAAATAGGTTTGGACAATATGGTGCTGTCCAAACTAGAATTTGGATCCAACTGTGACTAATCCTTGTGTTTATGAGTTACTTAAGTTTCATCTATGAAGTGTGATTTCCAAGACTATGCTTCCCCCACCCTAAAAGCACTGGCTTAATACTGAGTTTGAAGAAAATACATCTTTCTAGGCTACCAAAAAAATGTTCCCCTAAACCCAATGATCAAAGGCAAATTCAAGAACCAGCAAAAACACCGCCACTATCTCCAACACAAGTGGACTCTGGCAGAGAGATAAATCATTTGACTTTTAGACAGAAAATTGTAAAACACTTTCTGCCCATTCATGACAAAGTTGTCTTGGGACAGGCAGGAGTGCTCATAGCAGGTTCCTTTCTCCAGAAATGCTGTAGGTAAAAAATAGGAAATAGTGACCAGGAAAGAATCAAGAGATTCTGATTTGCAACTTCAGGCCCAGAAAATGCCAGCTGTAACTTCCCAGGTAATGTTTGACACTGCATACACAGTGGAAGAAAATCCAAACTCTCCACAGACTTACTAAAATCCAGTCATCCTGCTCCATTTAACATTTCATATTACACACTACAGGGACAGAATGTTTTTCTTCAAAATACAGATGTGCACCACAGACCAAATTTTGCACTTCAAAATACAAATTCACCATCACTGACATAAACAGGAGTAACCCACACCCTCCTTTTAGACTGGATACAATCACATCTGTCAATTTAAATGTAATGGTCTGGAAATTGCTGGAAGTTGTTTTTTCAAGCAAATAAATTTTCAAGTAATATTTCTTGTGTGTCTTTAGATCCTTTGTCCGTTCCAATCTGCGAAAACAAACTCGGAGATACCAATTCTAGTAGCAATTATTTCAGTCTCTGAAATATGTCACTAACTACTCCAGAGGGTCACTGGATGCACAGTGAAGGTATTTTCTTTGAATGACTTGAATCTGAGGAAGACTTTAAAAGACGCAAAGTTTTTAGGCTTTCCTGCTGACAACAAGGGCTTATCCTTACAAATGTCCTGAAATGGAAAATTTCATGCAGTAGATAAAGGCAGCCCGCACCCATATTTGGATGAATGCAAAGGTATTTCAGGAGGAAAAACAAATAACTTCATTTTCATGTTAATTAGGAACTTAAGTCAAACCACATTCTTAGGTACAGGCATCTACAAGATGTCATTCCAGCATATTCCCTTTGTTGCATTATCAGAAAAATTATCAAGCTGTCCAGATAATGCCATTCTGATCTTTTTTGTGTGTTATCGGAGGTTTTCAAAATGTTTATAAAAAAAACATGCAGTCAGTCAGTCAAACTTTTGACCCAGCAATCTGGCACAGCTAGCTGAAATTAATCCAAAGCAAAAGCATTGAACTATGAATTTCCTTACTGTATTGCAAGATGATTATTGTGACAAGTAAATGGCAAGATCCTAATGAATGGCTGCCACTGTTCAATAGTTGAAGAGAGCTTGAAAATACCTTATCTGTGCTCTCTTGTACAGGAAGATTAAGGAAAGGGTGGATAATAACCTTTCGTACTACACTCAAACACAGGATTCAGTCTGTCTGGCTCCATGCTGTATTATTGCTTTGGTCCAGGCTATTGTCTATTCTCACGACATTTATAAAAAAGAAAACAAATTTCAGGCATATGATTTTTGGCTCATTTTACAAGACAACAGTGCCATTAATAGCCTTCTGAATGGTCCACAACATTATAAATCATTTAACTAAGTTGCAATTGTGAAAGTCAACAAACATGTTATGAATGGTACCTACACATAATAGGTTGATACCAACTTGTTTTTCAAGTATTTTAATAAAAATCATTTCTCTCACTATAATGGTTAATACAGAGAGGTAGGGCTTAATCACAATAGGTAGAAGCTTATAAAAATTAATCACAATTTAAATTTGTAAAAAACACATTAAAAATAAAGAATTGCATCTGTTTTTCTTTCTTTCTGATCCGTAAAGAGGATCTGAAAAGATTTTTCTATGTACTATTATTTTCTGGGTTTCTTTACCTTAAATATACCAGCTCTTTTCTGACCCGTTTTCCTCAATGACTTTTAGAAACAACTATGAAGAACTAATATATTCAGATTCAATTACTGAAGAGGTGGTTTGGTTTGTTTGTTTTAAAAAAGTATACTTCATGTGAAAGTTGAGGAGAGTCTAGAACACTTCCAATCTTTCAATACACAGGAGAAAGTATCAGATACTGCTCTTTCCAAATGGAAAGAAGAGACATACATGCTTGCTTGTGAATGAAAGCTTTTACTTCATTATAAAACTACTAAAAGCAACAAAAAGACAAATCCTGTGCTTTTCCTCCTTCTTAACCTTCATCTTTCTACCTTTAAGGTATACACACAGTTTATAATATACTGTATGCACATATGGACACCCTCAGGGGTCCATATTGGGACCAGCACTGTTTAATATCTTCACTGATGACACAGACAGTGGGATCAAGTGCACCCTCAGCAAATTTGCAGATGACATCAAGGTGAGTGGTGTGGTTGACACGCCTGAGGCACAGGCTGCCATCCAGAGGGACCTGGGTAAACTCAAGAAGTGGGCCCATGTGAACCTCATGAAGTTCAACAAGTCCAAGTGCAAGGTGCTGCACCTGAGTCATGGCAACCCCTGGTATCAATACAGGCTGGGGGATGAAACGATTGAGAGCAGCCCTGCAGAGAAGGACTTGGGGGTACTGGTGGATGAAAAGCTGCACATGAGCCGACAATATGCGCTCGCAGGCCAGAAAGCCAACTGTATCCTGGGCTGCATCAAAAGAAGTGTAATAAGAAGGTCAAGGGAGGTGATTCTGCCCCTTACTCTGCTCTGGTGAGACCTCACCTGTAGTACTGCATACAGTTCTAGATCCCTCAGTACAAGAAAGACATGAAGCTGTTGGAGCGGGTCCAGAGGAGGGCCACAAAAAGGGTCAGAGGGATTACACCTCTCCTATGAAGAAAGGCTGAGAGAGTTGGGGTTATTCACTCCGGCGAAGAAAAGGCTCCAGGGAGACCTTACTGCAGCCTTTCAATGCTTTAAGGGGACCTACAAGAAAGATGGGGACAGACTTTTTAGTAGGGTCTGTAGTGATAGGACAAGGGGCAATGGTTTTAAACTAAAGGAGGGTAGATTTAGACTAGATATAAGGAAGAAACATTTTATGACAAGGGTGATGAAACACTGGAACAGGTTGCCCAGAGAAGTGGTAAATACCCCATCCCTGGAAGCATTCAAGGTCAGGCTAAACAGGGCTCTGTGCATCCTGATCTAGTTGAAGATGTACCTGCTCATTGCTGTGGGGTTGGACTAGATGACCTTCAAAGGTCCCTTCCAACCCAAACTATTCTATGATCCTACATAACATACCCGTATGTGTACCCCATACATATACTGCATATTGTTCATATACATGTGTATTTTTCTACAGAATTAAAGACTGAAACAGTAATTTTGTCGGTATTAGCTGGTGAATCAGCAAATAATTACTCAAGCCTAACAGGTTTTCTTTACATGCATGAGCTGTTAAAGTTGGGAAGCATATCTGTTAAGGTTACCTAAGTTTTAAAGTTGGTATAAACATAAATATGATAGCTATATTGGAAAGCATACAGGCAACACACCTGTACCCATTTTAGTTAGGATAAACAAGTCAATCTGGATGCACCCTACAGCGCTCTTGATGTATTTTGCAGCACTAGTAGTGAAAACATGGATGGACTCCAGGAAGCTTTTGGGTTGCTTTATAAACATGGAAAAAGAAACAAAAATCATTCAAGACATGTTCTGTTTGTGGCTAAGCACTGACTTGGACCTTGGAAATTGCTACAGCATTTGTCCAAGTCCAAAACCACTATGTGCCTCAATGCAGGCAAGGCTAAGGGCAGCAGGCACCAGCTGCCTGCACAGCCTTGGAGACAAGCATTCTAGGGCCGCCTCTGAAAAATGATGGCAACTATTTATAGGTGGGATAAATTGCATAGTCCCAACAACTAACAGCCCTTTCCAGGAGCAACAGATCAACCCACCAGCCAGTAGGACTCTTCTATGTTGCACAACAACCTGTTGATGAGAAGTGATTGCAGGCAAACCACGTAGGTTAGATGATGCGGGTACTGTCCCAGGAAACCCAATAAAGGGTTCAGACATGGCAGGCTGATGGAGCAGAAGGGGAGGCAATTGAAGTGAACAGGAAACTGGTCTTGCCTTGCCAGTATTAGTTCTCTCACCCTGCTCACCAAAAAGTTCTTTTTGTTAAATGCATTCATTAACTTATTTCTTATCAATGAGTAAATCTGATTCACTGAGTGACTAAACAGCATAACTTTGCCTCCCAGATTTTCGGAAGTCAATTGTTTCATAATCTCCAAAGGAACCCTAGGACCTGAAACTAACCCTTGTCACTGCCAGTCACTGTTGACCTACATTAGCTTTTCAGGTAATATATGTAAATGAAAATACTGAGCTTGATTAAGATTAAAACTATTATGAAGTGTTATTATCTCGATTTTCCATGCTCTTACAATATTTTCAAAATTCTAATCAGCCATGAGCCAATATTAAACAGATGGATTAAAAATGTCTGCACCAGCCCAAGGAAACTTGACAGGATCAACAAACAGTAATTAGCACCATTAAACATCACTGGCACCTAGCATTATTGAATAAACTAAATTGAAAAAGAGGAGGTAGGAAGGCATGTCTGCTTTATGGGCAAGCCATGATCTTGATGAATTACAGTCATGCACCATGGTCTGTAGATCTTGCTGCTGAAACCTGTCTATATTCTTTAAGGACAAAATACATGGAGCGAAAGCTCTCATCTGACACAAAGATCAGCAATACTTAATCAGTAGCACAGTTGTACCACAGCATGTTATATTACTGCTTCCCAGGCAGTTTCAGCATTTCCATGAGTAGATTCAGCAGGTAAGCTGTACTCCATGCCTGGGCATAGGAGGCCAGAGGAAAGAGCCATTGTCATTCAGTTCTCATAGCGCTGCACAGCACATGAAATCAGAGGTCACTATTCATGAGGTCACTACAATTTAAACAGTATTTCATTGCGCCTTAACCAAGTTTTTCCATTTTTACATCCTTTTATCAGTCTCACATCTGCTTTCAGACTAGTTTCATCATGCTGTTCCTCACCTTTCCTTTTATTGTTATCGTTAGATATGTAAAACCACGGTTCTGCACACTTTTATTTTCTCTCTATATATATGCGAGTCCCTTGGGAGCAACCACAGAGGGACTCTAATGGCAATGCTGCTGATGGCACAGGGTGCTTCCCTGGAGCACAGCAGCAGCTGTAGCTGGAAGCTTTTCACACCACCACAACCATTACATGGGATATTTCATACCTACAGTCAATTCTTACAGGTCAATCACCTGCAATGCTCAGCACCGACTGTGAAACCACACAGACCTCAGCAGACTTCCCACTGAGTGGGCTAGTCTTCATGAAAGTCAGGTATGAAAGGCTAAGGTACATGATAACTGCTTGCATGTGTATATAAATTCACACAGTCAAATAATTACGCACACTGTTTTTCTGAAGGTGAAAGTAATTATATGTTTTTTCCATATTTGTCATCTTCAAAATGAGTCTCTGAATTCAACAAAGTTTCTACAATAAAAAAATACATATACTTACAACTCTTATGTTTCATATTTAATTTCTAAAAAAGTAAAAAACAACAGCAATGTCTTCAGAAATATTTCCTTTGAGATTTTCTAATGGTGATAAAATTATTCATAGTATAAATACCTTCTACTGAAAGAGCAAATTCATCATCAATAAAGCATTTAATCATTCAGAGGGAGGAAACATAATGAATACAATGTACTACTATGGCCATTTAGCATTTTATTGGAAGCCAGCTAACGCTTCATGTAATACTCACTCTAGAGTTAAATGACTTTGTTATTAGAAGTAAGGAGAGGACAGTATTTTTGATTTTTAAAAATCTTTTTCACAAGTCTTCTAGCATAACCTTCTAGCATAGCAAAAGTTCATATAAAATATCCTTATTCACTGTACAAGGTCACAGTATGAAGGCACTAAACTGCAAAACTATTCAGAAGCACTCTTACCCTCCATAAAATGCATCATCTCCATATTTAAATTTATTTCCTACCCCTGGACTTTAAGTTATGCACTACTAGTTCTAGACTGTATTCTTCCAACTCTCTGCTGCAAGACCCATTATAATCTCCATATTGCAGAGCAGTTTCTCAGTCACTGGAACTACAAGGAAGATGACAAAAATTACATGTTAGCCTCATACTTCTCAAGCAGAATGAGTCCCACTCAACACACTCTCAAGCCTGCCCCAGACAAAGGCACTATTGGGAGTTCAAATTTTGAAGTCTCCAACCACCAAGAACAATTTTTATAGAATCATCTCCACCACTACTGCAAATATTTATATAAGTATAAGCAGTGACCTCTGAGCATACAACATTCTGTTGCTTCAAGCAACAGTGCATAACACAGCATCAAGAAAAAACGAGGCAGAGCCTACACCTAACCAAGAGTCCTTATCTTGTTGATGTCCTCTGTTTCTTAACGCATCTGTTTGGGTATAACAAGGGGGTTGTGTGATTATTTTCAACAACTAGCATTCTGTGGACAGAATCACTAATAAAATACCCAGCTTGTCAATGGGGAGTAGCCATGGCTCTTCTCTGCTTCAGAGTATTATTTATTATCCATTGATCCAGCCCAGTAAGAAAATCAAGGGAAGTCTTGCTGTAAGGCAAGGCTGCTACTCAGGGAGTCAGAGCAAACTACATTACTTTGGTGGTTTGAGTTGGCCTCTAATACTCTGGTAGTTTTTCCCGGCTAACAGACAAACATAGACACAGTAGCAAACCTTCTCTCCTTGTGTTAGAGCACAGAACATACCTAATTTAAAACTAACGGACCTCCCAACAGCTGACAGAGATGACATGAAAACCTCTGCCATGAGGGTCTGACATCCCAGAAGCCTCAAGGTTGGCAGGGTGTTCAGTCCCACATACAAGAAGGCAGACCTCAGTTTCACACTTCACAGCTCCTCCATGATGGATAGCTTTCATCTCAGCTCTAGTTTATTGCATTTCAGCATCTCCCATCTTTATAAACTGGGAGATAGCAACTCTTACATTCACAAAGGACATGATGGCCTGAAGGCACTGTTAAGTGCTCTTGGTTGTGATTCCATCTTCACTGTTTTGCATAGGAATTTACAGAGAGAGAATGAAACCAGTTTAAACCATAATACTTTGGTTCTTTTCATGTATTTTAAATTATTATTCTAATTAGTGAGATCTTATGGACTGTCATTATGAAGATACAGGTGTTTGCAATACCAATAAGTATCCCTTAGATTTATTTTCCTGGATAAGCTGGACATTTACTATTTCAAAGTCAGTATGAAAAAAAGTCACCACCTCTCAGCTCCAACTATTTCAGCACAGATCCCTGCCAGGGAGGTTTCCTTCACAAGAATCATCTCTGAATTAGTTTACAGGACACAGACTCTAGCAGTTGCTTTCCAGCCTGCCTCTATACTAACAGTGTGACTCAAACATTATCAGGAATTAACCAAGACCCCTCCATCTGCCATTGCTGCAAAGCCTTTTTCACTTCTTGTGCTTCAACTTAGCTTATGAGACCAGGGAGAAAACAATAATATAAAACATTAATAAATATCATGTTCTCAACACAAAACCCTGACAGCAGTTAATACACAGTAAAGCAAAGTCTTTGCCAAGCAATTAAGCTCACAGAAGATAAGCAGATGACAAGAATTAAACTCATTAGTTAAGGACATAAAAGCTGTGGATAACAGAAGTGGAGAGTGCCTGACATTTCTCCAATCTGTGGAGCACAGTCCCTGCCACCACCTCTTATCCCACACTTCGCACAGGACCACAATCACCTTCTTCTTCTTACTGACCTTACTGACAGCACTTCATGGCTTCAGTCACCTGGCTCTTGACTTTTAATATCTTCTTGAACAGCATTATCAAACAGCAGCAAAAAATACATAAAAAACAGGAACAAAGAAGACTGATTGCTTTCAGATAATTGCAGCCAACTCAGAGCTGAAGGCTTCTGCACCAAGAACATGAGAAAAGCTGCAAGATGCATGAGCAGGTTAGCAGAGAGACAAAGAGTTAATTTCCAGGAGATAAAGGGAGATATAATAAAAGCATCACAATTTCTTTAGTTCAACTAACTGCCATTAACATGCAGTGATCTTAGCATTATGTGAAAAAAAAAAAGTGATTACAGATGTGAAGGAAGGAACCAAAGTTTTCAAAATATTTTCAGTAGGATTTTACAGGGAAATATTGAAACAGTTTTCTCTGTTGACAAAATCAAGTGAGAAATATTTCCTAAAGTAAGATTTCAGATAAAAGTATGAAGTAAGAAGGAAAAATGTTCTATACAGAGCTTTAGCTTATTCAGTTCACAGAATCACAGAATCACCTAGGTTGGAAAAGACCTTGAAGATCATCTAGTCCAACCATTAACCTAACACTGACCGTTCTCGCTGACTTCACCGATTTATTGGCTTTGGCAACTGTTGTCCCAAGATACTCTGATTCTGACAAGACCTGCAGAGCCAAAGAGAATACAACCAGTTGTCTCTTTTCAGTACAACTGTAGGCAATGATCTGAGTTCCTGACACACATTTGTTTAAAAGTTGCATTTCACAGAAACTACTCCTTATGCAGTATACTGTGCCTCAAGAGTTTTTACAATGCTTTGAGTCGCTTCATGAAATTGAAGCTGTTGATTTATCTCCTATATAAGATCACTTGCACCTTATTAAGATGAATTAAAACAACTAAGCAAGCACATTTTTGCTGGGTTAAAATACAGACAAGGAAGAAAAAAAATGCATTCATTTCTACAACTTTCTTATATTGCAGTAGCCAAAAGATCTTCCAAAATCTTATCTCCTCAGCACTACCTTCTTTGTCTGACAAACAGGAAAGACAATCTTTTTTCCTCCTGAAAATTGTGAGCATGTGGAAAGGGACAAAAATATATGTCTTGCTTCTCTGCAAAGACAGCCAAATGTGACCCTACAGATGGATCATTCTATTGTTGAGGAAAATGTAATAAAATATTTTCAGGCAAATCCGTGTTTGTTTAGCAAAAGTCTGCAACTTCAGAATATCAAACAATGTGCCTTTAACTCGGGTATTAACTGTCTAACTTGTGGTTGTGAAAGATGTAAATTCAAAGTACAGAAAGGTGTCAAAATAAGTCATTGTCAGAAGCCATTTCAATTCCCTAAGTTCTTCTGCCCCAGTTTTTCCCACTCATCCTGCATTCTAAAGTTCACTTTAAAATCCAACCCCTCCAAAATACCCCAGCTTCTCCCATTTCAAAACCCTACTTCTCCCACCACTTCTCTACTGCAGGCTTCCCATACCTACTGCAGTATTTCAGCACCTCAAGTTCATCCTGCTCACACCTCCCCTCCCCTCCTCTCCCAGTCCTTGAGCCCTTCCACCACCTTCCCATTAGCTGCCAAGGCCAGAGGGGTGCTTCTGTGGCCAGAACTTACCCCAGGTCTCTGCTGGAGCAGGTGGCAGAAAAAGAACCAGACATGGCCTCTAATAAATAAATAAACATAATTCTAAGGGCAGAAAAAGGTTCTATCCTGAAAAATACGATAGTCTCAAGCTACATTTGGCATGGTAAAGATGCAGCATACTGAAACAACACGATTTTTATCTGGTTTACAAGTGCTATTCCAGTGTATTTTTGCAAATATATTTTTGACACTTAACTGTTTGGAAAGATGATTAAATTTGGGAAAAAAAAAATCACTAATCTAAACTGAATTTCTTGGATAAGCACCACTAAAATCAGTAGTATATCTTTTTTGCTTTGTTTTCTAATGACATAGGTTTTATTCTCAACTGCTGTAAAATATATTTCCCAGTTGTGACTCAAGTCATATGGCTGCAGCAATATCTATCTGAATCAACGTACAAGTTTACTCTCTGCATTTTCAACTAGTATTGAACATTGGTGTTTAACTGAACTATGTTATTTGAGAGAAAATAACACCAACTGCTCTTTTCAGAAAAAAAAAAAAAAAAACAAACAGAAAAGAAACACAAACAAAAAAACATCCAAAACACCTTTCACCTATTATGCAAATTGACACAGAAACATTTTTTTCATAAACTTTGAAAATAAGTGCAAAGATTTACTCCAGACTGAACTTCATCAGTTCAAGGTGATTTTGGAAAGCTTTATATGCACACACATTTGTTATATTTAGAGATTAGTATGGATATATCAAATGAAATATTTAAAAAATGTTGGAAGTGTCTGATTTAACTCAAGATACACACTTGCAGCTGACTTTACTGTAGTTTGCTCCTCTATACAAGTCCCAAACACCAAAATTCACACAGACACTCCAGTGAAACTTTTCAAAGATCAATGCTGACCCGTAACATTAGAAAAAACCACATGGTCTCTGTAAATGGGCTTGGCACAGCCCTGAAATCAACTGGCTTTTTTGTGGGCAGCTCCCAGTTAAGTAGTTGGACACAATTCTACAGTGATTCCCTTCTTTCTTTCAGCAAGGTATACTACGAGCAGCTTCAGTTTAGATTGCTCAAGCATACACTTAAGGTTTCTCTGTACTATTACTGAGCCTAATCAACAGCTCTTTCTTCAGAGATCCCATTTACGAATACAGAACACATCACAGAGATCCACACACCATCTCTGTGTGCTGACAACCACAGTATTTATATTTAATATCAAATTTGTCTTCCCAATTGATGACTTCTGAAGGCCAGAGGTCTTTTTGTTTCACTACAGACATAAAACCACACTGCAACTTACCTAGTCACAGATGGCAGTGTACCGTATGACGCTGCTGCTGTGATCTGCCACACTGGGTGCACATCATGGATGCTACCCTTCCCTCGGCAGGACAAATGGAAGAGGAGGAGAGGATGGGGAACCAGGACAGAGATGAGACACCATTCACTCCTGGAAGATCTTCTGAGAGCTGGCAGAATAGCCACAGCGATATGGCTATATTCACTTTGCCATACAGAGTCCTAATTGCCACAGCACATCCCAGCATTAACAAAAGCAGCAGAAAACCTCAGAATCTAGTTATGGAGCTATCATGTCTCATCAGATTTAATACCATCAACTTTCTCTTCTAGATGCTGGCTGAGTCAGCTGTAAAAAAAAAAAAATAAAAAAACCCCAAAAACCCTGTGTACACTGTTCAATCTTAATGTGGACAATAATGACTGCCCTTTCAGAACCACTCCCTTGGTTATCCACAAAAAGAAAAGAATCAACAATCACACCACTATCTCAGTTTTAAGTAATAAAGTCTTGATTTACCAGAATTCTATAAATCAGTTTAAAAAGCTCACAACTTCTTGAAGCACTGCTGCAGGAAGGAATGAGTATGTGCATGCAAGTCTGTCCTTCCTTTCCCCCCACTATTCCTTAACAGTACTGCTTTGAAGTGCATGACACAGGAGGAAAAAGCAGTCATCATTCACTTTCTTCACCTTGATGAATGATCCTTCTTACTGGAAACTTACTTTATAGTGCCTTGGTTGGAGACTGCAAGCTGTGCTGTAGTATTCATAGAAACAATTTGAATCTGAAAAAAATTCCCTCTGAAGTGATTATAGTTTCAGACCATAAGAGACTCTAATTTGTTACTCACAGAAGCTTTTATAGCTTAATCACTTCCAAATCCTCACATGTAAAGCAGTAGTTTGAGAAACCATGGTAGATGCCTTCTGATTACAGGAAGATACAGCTCACAAATTATAAAAAGAAATTTTAAATCTCATCCCAAAAGCACATCTTTATGGTCATATAATAGCTGAAGTTGGAAAACTGTTGCAAGGGAAAGTTAAATAATATCCAGAACGCATGGTTCAACAAACATGTAAAAAAAAAACAAAAAACAAAAAAAAACAGCCTGGAAAAATCTGTTTAATAGATAAAACTTCAGATGTTCCTTTTATACTATCCCTTTGTGCCTTACCTCCTATCCCATTGATGTGAACTGTAGCAAATAAAATGTTACAAACTTTTCCACTAAAGAGATTTTAAGAAACTCAGGATTTAAAAGGGCTTTTGAAAACCACCATACTAAACATTATATGTTTGTCACTTTCTTTTAGTCTCACTCATTTATTTAGATTGTTAATTCATGACGCAAGGATTATACTTTACACTAGTGTTTGTGCATCTGCTGCAATAGTGCTGCTGGTTTTCTCAGTAGCCTCTCAATGCCGGTTCACTACTGAAGAATAACTGATTCACTACAGTCCTACATAGCAGGGATACAGGACCATTCTAGTTTCCTTTTTAAAAATTCTATATTTATATTTTCATATACAGACAATACATATATATATATATACAGTATACCTGGACAGGAGTGAGGTTTTTAGGTTTGCAGTGGGGTTTGTTTTGGTTTTGGGTTTTTTGACAGAAGCACTTTTCTACACTTATCTGATGTAGGAAAAAGTACAACAGCTCTCTAAGAGCTAGCCAATTACTTATGCACAAAACTTTGAAAAAGTCCCCATTAGCATTTAAATAACACCCCGTCTCTCAGATTTCACCAGACAAGTGTGCCATAGACCAATAAACACCAAGTGGAGACTGAAAAACAAATCTAAAAAAAGCCCATCAAACTTTCAAGGTATTTCTAGAGCCAACATACCCCTCCAACCGTAGCTCTTAATGCCTCCCCACAGAGGGAGGCATCCTCGGAATTGATGCATCTCACACGTGTGCATCCTAAAACCTGATATGCTCATCCACAGCACAAATTTGCTTGCTGAAATTGAGTGGAAACACCCCACCATGAAGCACCAGAATAAACTCACAGACATAAAGATGACTAAGAACAGGAAAAGAACATTTTGCAGGAAACAACCCCCACATCTCTTAAATTCTCAGTCCTACTACCCCACTAAAAACAGAAAACTTATATTAAAGATATATATAAATCATCCTATGCCAGAATTAATGAAAGCACCTTTTGCCCAAAAGCCTATTTTACACCTGTCTTAGTTTGTTAAAAGACACTGCCTTCCTTCCCTTGTGTACCTTAGATCTCCATACAAAATACTAAACCCAAAAGCAACAAAAGCGCAGATTAAGATTTCTTACTTTGAGCAATGAGACAATTCGTATTGCTCTCTTGCCAAAAGAATGTCACCAGTCTCTCAGTCTTGGTATGGTCTGTTTCTCTGAACAAACTCCACCTCTCCAAAGACTGGGGAAAAAATGAAGCACCGCTCCACTGCTTGGATGGCTGGTGCTCTGTACCATTTCAAACACACATCTGCATCTTCACTCGCAAAAATCCATCACCAAGGTTCCACAAACAGATACTCAGATTCCTCTCAAAACTGCCAAAATCAAGAGTTTGCCGACTTCTAAAAAGGTGCAGAGAACAGCCAAAGCTGAGATCTAGGAAGCGCTCTCAGCTGACACAGCTGTTCACATCATTTCTCCCACTATAGCAGGGTCAGCTAAACCGGTGGTACACTGACCATCCTCTTAGGGGATACAGATTGCCTTCTAACACTAGGGTTTACTTTATTCTAATTCCAAAGATACAGAGATTAATGAGACTGGATATGACATCAAACCATATGTTAAATGATTTCAAAGCTAGTCTCTAAATAGGCATGGCTTACTGGAGCTTTTCAAGTTGTATCTTTTCTCATGCTAATTCCTGCCAGATTTTGAGTAACAATGTTCAAAATTTAGCAATCGAAATATCTGGAACATGTTGTTGTATGCCTATTCTGTTTTGTTTGTTTAATGAAAAAATATAACATTGAGAGAGTCATTAAGACTATGAAGTTGGAGCAAGCCATCTCAAATAGGAGTACCGCAGCATGGTAGGTGGATCCCAAGTCCAGTTTTCTACCTCAATTTCTCTTTTCATACTTAAGCTGCATTTTACATAGTATGAACATAAAAACTGATTCCTTGTACATTCCAGGTTCCATTTAGATTACTGAAATATGCAGTTCCAGAAGAACGGAATATCAGACCTATGTGAAACAATGTAAGAAGGTGAATGAAACAAGTTACATTCTTTCCTCTTAAATTTTATTCATTCTTGGATGACACAAGATTCAGTAAGCTTTGTTCTGGCTTTACAGTGAAGAACTCTGTACAAGGAGACCTTTTATCCCAACAATCTAACCTCAAAAGCACTAAAAAGCACTAAAAAGAAGTTGGTTCATATGAAATTTCCCTAGAGTTTAAGATGTATCCCTACCACTTTCTTCTCTGAGAGGTCAGATGAATCTCATCTTTACTCAGATGTCACTAAGTTAAATATTTCGGGCTGAACTAATTACCTTCACTAAAAATAAGTGTCTAACTCATCTTCAATACTTTAATATGGATTCATCATGGGTAGGCCAGGCACTTATTGATGAAATGCACAATATATGACCTTGGGGAAAGCTCAGCTCACTTAAAAATCAGAAAAAGCCGGTACATGCATTTATAATTGGACTCCACTGTTTTGTAGTAGTCTAGCACACATTTCTCTATCCACTCCACTAGCCTCTGAGGTTTCATTTCACCTCTAAGTGGCTGAAACAAAGGAAAAACTTAGAAAATGGGTATGGAGTTTAGTCTTCTCCTACCAGAACAGATCTTTAATAACTCAAGGTAGCATAGCCAGACAACAAGTACTTTGAGATGACAGAGAAGTACGATGCTAGTACTTGTACACTAAGCAGTGATTCTGGTTAAGAAAGCAGGAGGGGATATTTTTTGTTTCTGAAGTATATAAATGCAAACGGACAGGAAACTTCAGATGAAAAGGTATCTTGTACGTAGTGGCTAAAATAACTCAAATTGCCCTCTGCCTGTGCCTCTGTCCCCATTGACTAAGAAACCAGGGTAATCAGATGAAGCATAGGCATTTAACATTTATATTTGTCTATGTTTTGAAAACAAGGGACTGAAGTTAAATCTTTTATCAGAAGAAAAAAAAGTTAAGATAAAATATAAAGGAATTTCCAACTAACCTAATGGCTTACAATTCATCAACATTTATCTCATTGAAATACTCACACTCTCTAACACTGTCAATTGAATTTTTTTCTCCTGTTTCTTTAACTGGAAAAGTAATTGTAAATCTCTACTGCAAGAAAACTTGAAAGCTGCCATTCTTACAACTTCATTGGGAAGGACCATAACCCCACTGCAAAGCCAGTCAGTAGGAAATACTGGTCCAAGGGCTCTAGGTAGAAATGAGGTCATCTGAGCTAAGCCCAACCAGTTTTCCCAAAATTTTTAAATTAAACAGTAAACTGATAACTATGGCCAAACAGATTTGAGAATTCAAAGCAGAGCAGTTAAACTAACCATGCTAACAAGTAACATGGGGGCTTTCAAATTAGTGACTTTAATGGCTAGTATAAACTGTTTTCTATATGATATGTGCTTCAAAGTATACACGGAGGTAGTTCCTTGAACCACAGAACTTAAAAGTCACAGCATGCACAACACAAAAATGAAAGAGACAAATGCAAAGCAATACACACAGAAAGAAGCCACTAGTGTACACACACAGTTCTTCATTTTGTACTGGAACTCCCAGAAGTACTTGTTAATGATGTCAGCAGAACGTCTGTAATGGGCTGCAGGACTAACATAAAACACAAGTTTAAGCAATCAGATTAAAACTCGTTCTTAAATTGCCCTGCTAAATTAAGACATTAACCACTTTCTGAACAGTTCACTCTCTTAATTGTGTTCTGAAATGTCAATGTCTTCTTTAATCTTTATAAAATTGTCCATGGTTTGTGTTAATTAGAAGATAAAACATCTGGATTAAGTAATGAATACTGATTCTTTAGATTTCCATTACCTCATAGCAGGCAGGAGGAAAAAAAATACAAAACCCCCACACTCTTAGTACAAAGCTACAGTACTTAAGTGACTCAGAAAAGATGACTGAAAACAGTGGTCTACATTTATTTAATGAGAAATTCTAGTAATAATAAGAGTTCTTTACAAAAAAATTATATGAACTATTTTTGTTTCTTACAGGTTCTTTTTATATTGAAAAAATAGAAATGTTACTCCTAGTCCCTCACATTCTTCCTACTCTTTTTTAAATAAAAATGAAACATAGAGAAATCATTAAAAATATTAGACACTTATTTTAAAAATAAATCTTAAAGTATTTTGACTATTTGAAGACAAGGAAGAATCCCTATATTTTTAGATAATATCATACTTATTCTCATAAGGAAAGGTTCATGCTCACCATTAAAAAAAAAAATAAAATTAAAAGATGCTAGCACATGCAATATGACTTCAACACCATTCTTTGAGTCACTAGAAAGTAAATTTCTGTTAAAAAACTTCTCAAAACAGTCAGTTTTCCATTTATTCACACTCTAAAGCATACTAAAAAACAGTTGTGCTGAGCACTTGGAGATTTCACAGAGACATTAAGAAAGCAAGATGCAAGGGACACAAAGTGCAAGTCAGGAAGTGCTGCTACACATTTTGGCATCAGCACAAGGTGCCCACTTTGGATTGGGGCTCTGAAAACTGCAGGGGAAGCGAAGGATCCAGCTTTCTGCCCCAGGCTGCTGGGTGTTGTACCACTCAAAAATGCAACTAATCCATTCAAGAAGAAGGGTGCAACAGCCTGAAAGCTCCTGGAATGTTTATCTTTCAGGCTGCAGTAGTAGCTACCATTCAGAGAGGGCTGGGGTAGGCAAAGGTATGTGCTGAAAAGGCTTGCTGACAGCACAAAGACCATATGGCTCCATACTTGCCATGTGCCAAAGACTAGCCCAGCTCAATCAAACCGTAACAGAGAAGTGTAAGGATCCAGATGTTTTAATTCATGCAAGACAGCAAATCCCTTCCGTCTAAAATAGCATGCCTTCTTCCTGCAAGCTGCTGGAAGGACATCAGATATTAACCCACTTGATCAGCATGCTTAAGGAAACAAATGCAAGATTGAAAGACTGTACTCAGAAACAGATGGGCAAGCTCTGAGCCACCAGGTTCCTTAAATGCTGAATGCTCCAAATGGTCAGGAAGAGACAGATGAAGGGAAAAAACCCTCATGTTCTAGATCAACCTATTTTGGACCTTCTACATTAGATGACCACTTTTAGACACAGATTCACAATTTATCCAACTTTAAAGAAGCTAAACTATTTGATAGGTGTGTGGAACACAGTGATGTTCAAATATGATTTTCATACTTAAAAACCAAGTAGAAAACAGCAGGATGTCAACAGTTATGAATTAATTTTTTCCATAATCTCCTCCTTCCCCCTAATCTGTTTCCCAGTCTTGTTACTTGAAAAGACAAATTACTCAAAGAAAATATTACGTAAATCATATCCTGTAAATAGCATATGTAAACTATGTAAATAAACATAGCAGCCCTGACTTATTTTGTCAACAATATTTCATAAAGAAAATGCCTTCCAAAATAATTTGAATGAAGAAACAGTGTTGAGTCATTCCGTGCTACTTTCCTGCAGCAGCAGTGATTCAATCAAGTTGGGTCTACACACAAAGCTGTAAAATTACATTAGATTTGCAACTCCAAACAAGACATACATTTACTAAATTGTCTGTGTATTAGTAACAAATGTACTTAGCTTAGTATATTTGATTTTACTTAGCATAGTCTTTGATGGTGGTTTCAAGAGACCACATCTGCTCTTGCCAATTTGAAAATGAGTTTTTCCATTACTGTATGGTTTTAAATGCTGCAGAATTTTGCATTTTGGAGAGAAGTTATTTCCAAACAACCACCTTCTTTACATTATCACTTCAATTTTCAAAGCATTTGGAAAGCACAATGCTGTACACACTTCTGACTACTCCTGTTCACAAGTTCTAAGAAGTATTCTCCTGTTCAACACATTGCTGTGTTTCACAGCTCTTTAAAAATTAGGTTATTATTTTTTTAAATGAAGCTATGAATAATTACTTCATTTTGAGCATTTCTGCACTGGCAGACACGAATGGCTTTTTTCACTCAGCGTCCAATTACAGAGGACAGTGATTAGCTACTCTGTACAAATACAATTAGCTGATTAAGAAAAAGGGCAGAAGAGATCAAAGCTCTTGGAGCATACATCCTTGGATTGCAACAATCAATTCAGTGACTTAGGAGGATAAAACACTGCATTAACACAACATATGTAAGCTGTCATCTCTCTAGCTGTGAAGTTGTCTCAACCACAATAAAGAACAACCTTCATGAAAGTCTGAAGAAGGCTCTTTTCACTTTCTGAAAATGCCAAGAGCTTCTGGGGTGCCAGCAGCATGTGCTGTGGGAGACATAGCTTCCTCGCACATCCTTCAGTTCTAAGCAACAAACCCAGTGTCATATCAGAGCATTCCAAAGCTGGGTTTATCATCAGTTATTCCCACTAGTCTTCATCATATGAGCCCCAAAGGGTTAGCTCCTCTGATCCATCCTGAAGTGCCCTCTGAAGCTTTTGACTTTTTCTATTCACTACATAGTTGACAAGGTTAAGGAAGGTCATCAGAAAATGGCTTTTCTCCTCTCAAACCATCTGCACTTCATCAGGTTAGGGTACTTCACCTCCATACCAACCATCAAGTCCACCACATCTATACAACAGACATGGTCCAAGACCAAGGCAATGATACACAATCACACCTACAGCTCAACTGTCATGGAGATTTGGTTTGTCAATGGAAAAGAAAGCATTGTCTTCAGGGCTGACCCAAGATCATGCCCAGAGCAGAGAACAAAGAGCAAGGGTCTTCATCACAAAACCTTGTCACCTTCAGCAACAAATATAAAGACACATTTCTATGACCTTCCCTAACATAGACACCAACATGTAAATATGTGTGAATAATTATTTGCAAAATTCCTAAACAAAACAGTCCCGTGCACATACCCTTCTCTTCCTGGGTGATGAAAGCAGCAGCATTTGACAGATGTGTCAAGTTGTTTAATGCATTCCTGAAAGTGCTTATGAACACCTCTAAAACCTCATATAAAAATTTCCTCTAAACCTATTCCTTCAGCTGCATATAAAACTGCATGGCTCCTGCTGCTGGGTGAAATGGAACTGTGCTAAAGTTCCATTGTTTTGCAAGGTTTACCTTAAAGCTTAAAAAAAAAAAAATCACAGGAAGGAAGAGAAAGATGACATGCATTAAAGACGAGCTCAAACAGAGCATCTAGGAAGATGCTAAGTTTCAACTTGCCAGGTTTCTGACACCCTCAGGTGTGAGATTAGACACTTTATGAAGGAGATGGGTGTGATCAGGCCTTCACACAGTGCCTAGAGATCTGTGGTGCATGGTGGCAACACCATTTATAGGATCTTGCAGGTTCTTATGTTAGCTCTTCCAAGGCTAACCAGAATCCTTCCTACCCAACAACACTGATGACTTGTCAATTTGGCTACTGCCCCACTCTGCAGACACAGTACAGTTATCATAGTTCTGCTCTAGTACTGTTCCACCTTATTTCCCTATCAGAGTTCATGGCAGTGCGTATAGGTGAACCTATTCCACAATTCAGTTACCCCTATACCTACATCCCCTTCATCTTTCCAACACTGCCTATTTATGGGCAAGCACTGTTTTTTTCCTTATGTGGAAACATAAGGTTGGTGCTTTGTGTCCTTTAATTGTAAAGCTCAGTTTTCCCTGTTTTTCTTCTTCCTTCCACTCTCCTTCCCTCTTCCCCTTCTGCTCCTACAGTGATGCAGCTGCTGTAGAGTTCCATTACAATCAGACCAAAACAGAAATACCTTGTTGGAGGGAGGGAGTTATGTACACTCATGCACACACAAGATCCCGAAGCCTCTTCTACCATGCCTAAACTAAGCCACCTAGACAAAGACCCAACACGGTAGAAGTAGCATAAAAACCCATTGTAAAAGATGATTTTCACCACTTCCACTTAGCTTGCTCTTTTGACTCCTTTCATGCTGGGTCACATTTCAGAAATACTCCCACACTGCTCCTTCTGCTCCATCTGCCTTGTGCCCAGTTCCAGCCACCTCTAGTACCGCCTTTGCTTTGCTCACTGGGACCCCCTTACAGAAGAGCATCCAGGCACATACAAAAATGCAATACACCAGCTAACTGCATCTCAAAAGAGCTATGACTCGCAAGCTGGAGAGACTTGCTGAAAAGGGTGATACTGCCTTATCTCTTGAATATACCGATTCTGCAAACAAACTAGTTGGAGAGTTCATCTGGTGGTCATATTCCAACCACATGTTTGGCATTTCCACTTTTTTTTAGATAAAAGCACCGTGAGCATACATATTTCCACAAAAACAACATAGCACTATACTCGCACACATGCCTGGTTGGTCTGAGAACAAGCCCAAATGAACACAGCTGGAAAATCCTCCTACAGGCTTGCACCTCTCTAGAGCTGGGTCCACAGCAAGTTCTCAGAAGACAGAAATTTCTCAGTTCATACTTCAGATAAAAAAAAAAAATCACCTCTTAAAAGCCAAGGCATTTTAGAATTTTTTATGATGTTGCTTTACACAAGTATCAAAATAATATTTTGTCTGTTTATGAATGTTAAGACTCCAATCAACTAAGGGATCAAATTTCTGATCACAAAATCTTAAGTCATTATTCACTATTACCCTATTCACACCAAGTCCTCCACTTCTCATATATCATTTTGTTTTATTTCTCCCTTTTCCTTAAGATAGAAAGTATTTCGTGAAGTCTTATTAAGATTTGCAAGAAAACATTATATACAGAAGTGCAATTACTTCAGTAGTCCATTCTCTAACATATTTCACCATAAAAAATGCAGAAATTTTAGGTCACATAAAAACAAAAGTCTCAGGTTTTCTTTTTAAAACACAGTCAGTAAATTGCTGGAATTTTAAGTGCTTTTTAGAAGGAATATAAGCTGTTTTCCTAAACACAACAGTTGCATTTTAGTTCAGTGAATAAAGAGGAACACAGGCACCTCTAAAGACCTGTAGTGAGTCCAGTCAAATTTAGGCTACGAATATGTGGGAACTCAGGCAATTAAGTACAAAATTCAGGCATTCCAGGATGCCCACAGTAAGATGTCAGCTTCTAGCACAGACAGTACACTGAACACCAAGTTCCTCCACCAATGTCAGATCCGGCCTGCACAGCCTTCTGACAGTGGGCATCAATAGCAGTAACCACCTTTTAGGCAACACAGTAGCTAGAGCAAAGATCAGGAGGAGAAAAAAACCCAGCTACAGGTATTATTCAGTCAGAGAACCCCATCTTTCGTACCTAGGAAAGTATCCTAGCTAGATGATAACCTGGTTAACAGCATTTGCTACCTCCCCTCTCAAAGTCAAGATACTATGAAGTCAGAAATGTAAGTTTCATTCAATGAAGTATCATATAAGACACAAAACTGCAAGAATGTATTTGCACAGGCACTTACCTAGAAAAGGGCAGGACCAACCAGTATTCCAGACACAGCTCCCTGGAACCAGCATCTATTTTACAGCAGATTATCACTGGATAATCCTGACTCCCAAATGCCTGCTGGCACCTAGCTCAGTTTGAAGAGGATGGGCAGAGGCTGGTCTCACACAGGATAGCCTCTGACCTAGTAACGAGGGCAATTCATTGCAGGCAAGGCAGAGCCCACAACCCAGATCTCCCACTTCTTGGAGAAGCACTCACTTTCTGTTAAGTAAAAAAGTGAGTGGGGGTACTAGCTCCTATTCAAATGAAGTTATGTACAGACCAGGTCACACCTGACTTTTTAAACGTTTCTTTGGACAGATGAAAGAACGCAAGTGTCCAAAAACCTGTATCTCAACAGGTGAGGGAGAGGTGAAAGGCTATAGATATTTCTAAGCCTATGGTATAACTAATTTATTATGCTAGGGATCTTTCAGACTAATTAGGAGTTATCTAATGAATGCAGGTGAATGAATTTGTTAAGGATTTAAGAGAACTTAATATAGCTAAGGCAACTTTAGGTATATTTAGGTACACTGAAATCCACACCACTTAAATTACCTATATAAAAGTTTTCTCAGCCACCACCCGGATCTTACTGGCCACATCATGCGCAGCTTTGGTTCAAAGCCATCCCAAATCTACTAGCTCTGATCCCAGCAAGACAGTTTTTAAGCTCACTACTTCTACAGACATAATCTGACAGTGGAGATTCTTAGCCAAATAAACATGACTAGTATCAAAGATTTTTGCTTGAGCAACATAGTGAGCGTAATGACAGAAACATGCAGAAGATAAAACATCACAAGGCTGACATAACAGCACAGTCAGCAGTCTGGCAATAGTTAAAAAAGTTTCTGTGTAGGCGCTTTGCAGATGTAAGTTACTTCTGCCAGGATAAGCCTCAAGACTTCATCTTTATTGAAAATGGCTTTGCTGACATGCACTTGAAAGCCATTGTGTGTGTACTCTCCAAAAAAGTGAAAAGAACAAAGAGAAACATGGAATAAGAGATGAAGTCTTATTTATTATATACTTACAGAGCTCAGGCTGCATAAACAAAATACATAGTCATGGTATATATGCATCTATCTCATTTTTCAAAAAGACTTAAAGATCCCAGACTAAAAATGTTTTTCTTTCCCCTCTTCTCCATCACGCCTGCTTCTTAGCCATCAAATTAATGAAAATCAACTGAGTAAAATGCAAAAGGGCCAATATTCACATTTCACTTGAGAGTAAAAGAACAGAAGCCTTTGCCTTGCAGTGCAAGGAACAGAAAAACACTTGAGCCTTCCAGACAATGATGTGCTTACAGTTCCTTATATGAATATGCTGGTCTTCAGCCTAAGCCCCTTTTACTTGCACACAGGGTTTTTCACTGCTATTTTGTTATTTGGCAAATCTACTACAGAAGGTTCAGACGTGACTGTAGGGCTTTTTCTCCTAGGCAATGTGAATTAACAGTAGCTCTTTTTCCTCAAATTGATGAAATATTGCTTGGTTTGGGGTTTTGTTTTTTTGTTGGGGTGTTTTTTTTTTTTTTAACAGATGCAGGAATTCCATCTGGATTGCAAATTCTGTCCTGGTCATGTATTTTATGTATAACGCTGAAGTGAAAAGATAAAATCAGCATATCCCGGTATTTTACAAGACTCTGTGACTTACAGAATGAAAGAGGACTTGAGAAAATCAGTCACTGTTTTTTTCTAAAGTTGGGCTCAAAATCAGAGGAGATGACATACCAATTTCCATAAAATTTAATATTATACAAAGAAAAAACAATCCAAAACAAGTACAAAGAACTAGTTCTGAATGACTTGTCAACTAGGCATTAACTAGTGTACTTGGAGCTCTGGCCAATGTGGTGCCATTCTTATATGACATTGAATTGACTGCAAACTGAGAGTAAAATTTTTCTTCACATAGGAAGAGCTACTTACAGTGTTACTGCTCAGAACTACAAATATGTATTAAAAAAGCAGCAGGTAAAACACTTCTGTGCATCAACAATATTGCCAAGGATCACAGCTGTTTTATACTGCCTTGAGGAGACTATTAGCATTAGCAAAGATGAGCAGTGAACTTAACTCAGAAGGAAAGATTTGCATGAAGTGAGGGGGAGATGAAGTGATGCATAGCTGTGTAACTGTGATCCATTCTAAACATACTTTGTATTTTCTCCCAGCAGCAACCAGAATTCTTTGAACCAGCACAAACTAATAGATAGTCCTATGCCTGGCTTGCTGCTTCTCTCTTCCTCTCAAGATCCACAGGCAGGGTGGAGGGACAGAGATCCAAAAGTTAGAGGTCTGGTGGCTTTATACCACTGCTTATATCCAAGGCTTTCATGTCGGGAGTCACAGATATCAATGCTGCAATTAGCTTTATGAGATGCTTTTTATAGTATATGATCAGTGTTTAGTCCTGGAACACACGCTGCACTGTGTTAGTTTAGGGGGCTAGATTTTTGGATAAAAACTTTTGAAAGCAACAGAAGACCCTGACATCTGGAGGAACTTGCTACATAGAAGTAAATTAATGAGGAAGAGTTTTTCCTTGATGAACAAATAATGATCATTTTTGGCTTGCAATAAGATTCCTGAACATAAACAATTGCCAAAATGCTGCTTGTGCACATCACTGTTCTAGGCCAGATTTATAATGCATAAACAAGTCTTCTCACAGAGGAGTTAACCTTGAATAAAGAGGGTAAAGCTGTGCCTGAAATCTGTTTCTCAAGAGAACAGTGAAAATGATCAGTGAGGGTCCTGTGACTGAACCCTGTGAAGAGCTGCAGCCCCATGACACTGCAGCTCTTGACATGACCTTCACAGGCTTGAGAGGTGGGCCCGTGCAAACTTCATGAAGTTCAGCAAGACCAAGTGCAAGGTCCTGCACATGGGTCAAGGCAATCCTATGT